>NC_137109.1:17788205-17883205 GCF_949357685.1 Gobio gobio | reverse complement strand
GATTAGATGGTTTTACTAACATAATCTTAAAGGAAGTTACTGTTTCAGAAATGTGATAGGCCAAACAACAAACTAGAAAATGTCCATCATATCAAACAATGCTGTTTAATGACCCACAGGCCTGCAGCTGTCAAAGTACATTGTAAAAAATTCCAGGATTTCACAATATGTAACTGTAATATTTCACTGTAAATTACATTATTATCACTTCACAGGTTTTAACTGTGATATTCACAATATAATGCCGTAATCAGAATTTGACAGTGAAAATAATGCAGGCGGGGCCATTACAGGAAACTACTGTGAATTTCAAATAGGCTTTTTCGTGCTGCTTCATCTGAGCTCTCTCGTCTCCTCCGTGGTCTCATACGGATTCAGCGGTAAGTGTTTAAATGTCAAACTTTGCTTTTATTTAAAAGTATGAACCAAATTAGCGCTAGTTGTAGGTTCTGTTGTCATGTGTATGTTTTTGTAGCTGGAACGAACTCGCGTATTTGAATGCGCTAATTTGAATGGACAGACGTTGGTTGTAACGTTACGTTAGTGTTAATTGTACTGTATTAAGTTAGTAACTTTGAGACATTAGCCACACCATCGAAAATTTTACTTAAGCTTTGCTCTATGCTTTTCGCACTTGTTAAGCCTATTACCTGAGGATTGGAAACACATGAGGGAGTCTTTGATGACAGCATTTAAATTTTTTGGATGAACTATCTCTTTAAATATGACTAAATCACCCTGGAGTCGCAGGAAAATGAATGAGTGAGGAAAATCACTACATAACTCGTACTGTTTTATGGATATATGTTTTTTTTTTCTGCAGTGGAGTCGTTAACAAGCTGCACATGCAATAAAGATATGCTTCATCAATGACAAATGACAGAAGATTTACAAGTTTTGCTTTCAAAAATAGACTGTACATATTCTCTTTATCTGGTGCTCTTTTTGTTTTTTTGTCTTTTAAAGTATCCTGTTAATATTTCGTTGAGAAATCACAGGAAATGATTCAGTGCATGAGTGAACTGTCTGAATTAATTAAACTGACTTGCAAATATTTTCTTTTTGCAAACCTGCTTTTTGCTTTTTGCAAACCGGTTTTTTGCAAACCTGTTTGACTGATTAGATCAAAAGAGTGATTAATTAGCAATATTTGCATGATTGCTGATATATTGTCAGGGAAAATTATTCTCAAGTCAATCTCCATCAACACATAAGGATTTTGTTAGCATTTTTGTAAATTATTTTTTTACTAGAGCACAGTGGTAATTAAATTACCTGGGCTTGACAAAAGGGTCTAGCTGCACCCATGCTATGAGCTGAGTGGTCTTTATGTATTCACCCCACCATAAATACCCAAATCACACGTCCAACGTCGCTCAGGTTCACTCAAATCATTGAATTTACAATGACTTCCAGTCACTTTGATGCATGCTGCAAATTGCTGTCAGCTCCTATTTATCGAATGCTTGTACTCTAGAGATATTTGGTGCCATGCAAATATACATGCACACTCACACAAACCCTGTGCCATCAAATTATACCCTCAGCGTTTTGAGCTGTTGTGCTCTTTTCATTTTTTCTCATTTGGTCGGCAGCATTCCTTCAGCTTCCTCTGTGGCTAAAAGCAGCACTTTGAACTATTTTTCTCCTCATTTTCCCCCCTGCATGTGCCCTGTAAATGTTTCAAATGCTGACCTCGTTTTTCTCTCTAATGCCTCGGATCTGTATTCTTCTTCCAGGAGAGACTGATGGTATTACTGGGTTTAGGATATGTGATTTTGACCTCATTCAGGGCTTACAGGGTTATCTTTTTTTTATATATATATATGATGTATGTAGTCTGTAATTCGTCTTCTGTAATCAACACTGATTTGCATTGGGTATAATTCATTTAACATGGTTAAACGATCTGTACCCTTGAGCTGAGTATTTCTCGTTAGGTTGCCAGGGGTTAATTACTTTACCAATGAGGATCACGGGGGACATATTGAATTACTTCCTTCATTATCTGGTGTATTAAGATTGGGATCAAGTTTGAATTAAAATTGGAAAGAACTGAAATTATATTATCACAGGAAGTCAATTTGATTTTGGTCTAATCATTGGCGCTAAGCTTTCATAGCTCTGATTCTGCAAAATAAATGTTCATAATAAATTAGTTAATGTATGATAACTAATATATATTATTGTAATAGTAATTATTATTATATATATATATATATATATATATATATATATATATATATATATATATATATATATATATATATATATATATATATATATATATATACACTCACCTAAAGGATTATTAGGAACACCATACTAATACTGTGTTTGACCCCCTTTCGCCTTCAGAACTGCCTTAATTCTACGTGGCATTGATTAAACAAGGTGCTGAAAGCATTCTTTAGAAATGTTGGCCCATATTGATAGGATAGCATCTTGCAGTTGATGGGGATTTGTGGGATGCACATCCAGGGCACGAAGCTCCCGTTCCACCACATCCCAAAGATGCTCTATTGGGTTGAGATCTGTTGACTGTGGGGGCCATTTTAGTACAGTGAACTCATTGTCATGTTCAAGAAACCAATTTGAAATGATTCGAGCTTTGTGACATGGTGCATTATCCTGCTGGAAGTAGGCATCAGAGGATGGGTACATGGTGGTCATAAAGGGATGGACATGGTCAGAAACAATGCTCAGGTAGGCGGTGGCATTTAAACTATGCCCAATTGGCACTAAGGGGACTAAAGTGTGTCAAGAAAACATCCCCCACACCATTACACCACCACCACCAGCCTGCACAGTGGTAACAAGGCATGATGGATCCATGTTCTCATTCTGTTTACGCCAAATTCTGACTCTACCATCTGAATGTCTCAACAGAAATCGAGACTCATCAGACCAGGCAACATTTTTCCAGTCTTCAACTGTCCAATTTTGGTGAGCTTGTGCAAATTGTAGCCTCTTTTTCCTATTTGTAGTGGAGATGAGTGGTACCTGGTGGGGTCTTCTGCTGTTTTAGCCCATCCGCCTCAAGGTTGTGCGTGTTTTGGCTTCACAAATGCTTTACTGCATACCTCGGATGTAACGAGTGGTTATTTCAGTCAAAGTTGCTCTTCTATCTGCTTGAATCAGTCGGCCCATTCTCCTCTGACCTCTAGCATCAACAAGGCATTTTCGCCCACAGGACTGCCGCATACTGGATGTTTTTCCCTTTTCACTCCATTCTTTGTAAACCCTAGAAATGGTTGTGCGTGAAAATCCCAGTAACTGAGCAGTTTGTAAAATATACTCAGACCGGCCCGTCTGGCACCAACAACCATGCCACGCTCAAAATTGCTTAAATCACCTTTCTTTTCCCATTCTGACATTCAGTTTGGAGTTCAGGATATTGTCTTGACCAGGACCACACCCCTAAATGCATTGAAGCAACTGCCATGTGATTGGTTGATTAGATAATTGCATTAATGAGAAATTGAACAGGTGTTCCTAATAATCCTTTAGGTGAGTGTATATAGTACCCTCATTATTCTATTCCATAAGTGTTTCACTGTTAAAATTTTGCTGAGAAAACATTAAAAGATGTAAAACCTTTTTTTAGACCTTCGATGGCATTTTAAAGTTTGAAATGAGAACTGAGACCGGAATTTCTAACTTTTTGTCCATACAACTCTCATTGTATGGCCAAAACTAGGAAAAAACTTTGAAGTGGGAACACATTTTTTTCATTGTGACAAGACAACCCATATAGGGACAGATTTACTCAACAGGGCAAATTAGCGTGAGAGAGCAATTCCAAAAAAAAGCGCTGATGGGAGTGGAAAGTTCTGCGCGTGATCTACTGACAACACAAATTAATTAACACAGAAGCAGCCGGATCATTCCTAAAATGACAAACACAATCTACTAGTTAGCGTCTGGTTTAAGTCCTGCTTTTTTTGGGCGGTAAATAATGGCGCAAACACCAGTAAATTGACAAGCGCAAACCTTTGTAAATCAGATTCAAAGATTAATTTATACTCTCCTCCCATAAAGTTTGCATCTGAAAGGGAAACTGCTACAAATGCATATGCAATAAGGCCAGCTGCAAAAATAACCCTGTCCACGCCTTTTCAGTGTGTCTTTAGTAAATCCTGACAGTAGTTTAACACTAAAAGAGGGTTTGCTGTTAGTACATCTGCCCATAGTGTGACAACATGCCCCACTATAGGTCACTGTGTCATTAAAGGTCAGCATGTGTTCAACGAACATTGTTTTGTTTGTGTTTTTTGTTTTTTTATGCGCAAAATTATAGGAAATATTCACTCTTCCCTATAGAGTGAAACAGTCAGGTTCAGGAAATAAAAAATCAGTAAAATTTCCCATAGGGATATTGATTTATGATGATAACTTGTAAACCATTAAAGACAGTCCTACTGTGAGCTATACGGTTGTTAATCGATGGTATATAGGGTGACCAATGCGGGACAGTCCCGGTAGGAAAACTCAGGAAGCAGGATAATACAACCACCTAAAACATTGACGAGACAGGACAAAGAACACACTGAACCGAACATAATCCTGACAGAAATATTTGTAAGTGAAATAAGTGTGTAAAAGCTAAACTTTACAATAAGGTCTCATTTGTTAACATTAGTTAATGTATTAACTAACATGAACTAACAAGGAGCAATAGATTTGCTCCAGTATTTATTAATATTTATTAATGTTAGTTAATAAAAATACAGTTGCTCATTGTTTGCTCATGTTAGTTCACATTGCATTAACTAATGTTACCAATACAACTTTTGAATTTGATAATGTATTAGTAAATGTTAAATTAGCGTTAACAAAGAAAATACTGTAGAAGTATTGTTTATTCTTAGTTAATGTTAACTGAAGTAGTTATCTAATGAAACCTTATTGTAAAGAGCTATTTATATCACAAGTTCAAGGTTGCTTAAGATAAATCTTTAAATGCACCAGTTTTGTTTAGCATTGTTATGCCACTTGTTTAATAAGAATAAGAATAATGCATGACATTTATAATTTCAAATAGACTGACTATGACCAAACTCACCATTAAAATAACTCAGCTTTGTAAAATTAATTTCCAGGAAGTGTCAGAGGTTTACTCTTTAACAAATAATAATAAAATAATATGACAGTGTTAATAACTGTGAATTCTGGAGGGGTTTAAACTTGTAATGGTGTATTGCTCTTTAATGGAGTCTCCAGGATGATCTGTTTTGAATATTATTAGAGAAACTTTTGGATGATGAAACAGGACGTGCCTCCAGTGGGACGTTCTAGATAGAGCCGTTGTGCTCATTGAACATTTTAAGGTCTCACCACATACATCAGATTCGTATACGTGTTCAGATGGACCAGAAGGAGTCCACTGCAAGACCTCCTTTATTAGACAGGACACCTGTTTTAGATCGTGGCAGTAATGGTCAGCCGTCATGGCAAGACTGAGCAGCTTTCTAGTGTGGATTGTCTTATTAATTTTAAAGCAGAGTCACTGAAGCAGTGTACATTCCCCCCAGGGAGGGCTCTGCACTCTGTGCTTCAGTGATAATGACAGGGCCAGTCAAATCCATTTAATGAAAAGCACCAAAGACTTCCTCATCCATCACATAACAGAGAGCATAACCAGCTCAGAGCTGATGGCTATGAGTCGAATATGAAAATGCATCAAGGGTCACAGAACATAGTTTTTGTCCTGATTTTGCACCGTTGCAGATGTTCTGTTGGAAATGAACATCTGACACATTACTTTTGTTGCTCAGGTGGGAAAATGAAGACCTCTGTTTTAGGGGTGTGTAATGTGCATTCATTCATTCTAGAATTGATTTCCAGGGGTATTTTTATGTTAATAAGTTTGTTTTTCTAACCTTATTAGAGGTAAGCATCATATTTTACGTCAAATTCTTACATTTAATCAATACATTTAATTATAATTAGACACTATAAAATTAAATCAGTATTTACAAAATCCCTTTTTGTACTGCAAATGCATTGGTGACATTTAAATTAACACAAACTGTTCATTGCTGCTCAGAGGTTGCATTAATGCATTTATACTGCAATTGCATTAAATTGATTTATAGATTTATGTTTCATAAAAATTAATATTGAAATGATTAAAAAAATGAAATGATACTTTAAAGGGGTGGTAAACCACGATTTCACTATTCTAACTTTAGCTAGTGTGTAATGTTGCTGCTTGAGCATAAACAACATCTGCAAAGTTACAAAATTCAAAGTTTAAAGCAAAGGGCTTTTGCTTTTAAAGAAATCAATTTCTCAACATTAAAATCTCAACAGTGAACTTGGCATTAGTGTAAATTATTTTTTGATAAGAGCTTGTCTGTATTGTTTATCTACAGGCATGCTAAACATGGTTCTGTGTGTGATTTGGCTACTATAGCAAAGCCAATGTTTAGTGTTCGTTTTGGGTTAATAGTTCTTGCGACAGATATTTGGCTATAATCGCTCTAAAAATACAAAAGTAACAATGCCATTCAGTAGCGATCACTATAGATCCGCAGTCTTTACTCTTGAGGAATGAACAGGTTCTGCTCGATCTTCACTAAAATGTTCTGGGTCTGATTTGGACTCAGATTGGTATGGTTTTATTGACGCAATTGTTTCTAATACTGACCAAAGCACAGTCTACCGGTAAAGGTAAGTGGCGTGACGTTTCCGACAAACGTGCGCTGCGGTTAGCGAATCACAACACACTGGGCCAGCTAACCAATCTGAGCCCATTGCGTATTTTTGAGGGACTGGCTTCATACAACCCGGAAACCATCAGACCGTTTTTACAAGGAGGGACAGAGCAGTGTAGAATAAAGGTCAAATACATGAAAAATAATGCAATTTTTTTTAAACGAAGCATGAACACATGTTACAGTGCACCCCACAAACACAATCAAGCATTTGAAAGAATGTGTTTTACCACCCCTTTAAATATTAAACTGAAACTGCCAGTAGGTGATGGCAATTCAAAGGCTCCATCTGAAATTGCATAATAAGTACTTCTTTTGAATGGGTACTTCACGGCAGATCAAAATATATGTTCTATATACTATGAATGAAATCTAGACGTACTAAACATGATATTGGTTGTGTTGCTTTTCTGCCATCCACAACTCTTCTCCTGTGACCTCATGGGATAGTAAGATTGGATGGGAAAGTGTCTATCCAATATGCACTTCTGAATCTTAGCGGGAGTAGTAGGTCATCCAGACATACTACTCTTTTCACATAGTGTTTCTTGCCTACTACATAGTAGGGCTGAAACAATTAGTCAGACTTATCGACAACTTTGACCAAAAAAAAATGACGACAAATATTTTTGTTGTCGAATAGTCTTTGTTGATCTCATATGACCTATTTGAAGGGCCTGCAATAACGTTGACCAGTGGCGCTTCATGCTGCAATTGAAGCCGCAGAATGTGGGAAAGTTTAACATAACTACAAAAAAACAAAAACAAATGCTGTTATGCAGGGCCGCCAACTCTCACTGATTCCAACTCACGCAAGTGACACTGTTCCCACGCCACACGTTCATTTTCTCACACAGTGAAAGATACTTCACAGAGTCAAGAGGTCACAGACAACGTGCCAACAGATGAGACAGAACCCAAGGTTTCCCAGCAGAACATTGCCCAAAGCATCACGCTGCCTCTGCCGGCTTGCCTTCTTCCCTTAGTGCATCCTAGTGCCATGTGTTCCCCAGGTAAGCAACGCACCCGGCCATCCACATGATAAAAGAAAGCGTGATTCATCAGACCAGGCTACCTTCTTCCATTGCTCCATGGTTCAGTTCTGATGCTCACATGCCCACTGTTGGTGCTTTCGGCAGTGGACAGGGGTCAGCATGGGCACCCTGACTGGTCTGCGGCTATGCAGCCCCAAACGCAACAAACTGCGATACACTGTGTATTCTGACACCTTTCTATCAGAACCAGAATTAACTTCTTGAGCAATTTGAGCTACAGTAGCTCGTCTTTTTGATTGCACCACACGGGCCAGCCTTCCCTCCCCACATGCATCAATGAGCCTTGACTGCCCATTACCCTGTCGCCGGTTCACCACTGTTCCACTTTTGATAGACACTGACCTCTGCAGACCAGGAACACCCCAAAAGAGCTGCAGTTTTGGAGATGCTCTGACCCAGTCATCTAGCATCACAATTTGGCCCTTGTCAAACTCGCTCAAATCCTTACGCTTGCCCATTTTTCCTGTTTCTAACATATCAACTTTGAGGATAAAATGTTCACTAGCTAATATATCCCACCCACTAACAGGTGCTGTGATGAAGAGATAATCAGTGTTATTCAATTCACCTGTCATAACCAGTGTTGGGGGTAATGCATTACAAGTAACTTGAGTTATGTAATCAGATTACTTTTTCAAGTAACTAGTAAAGTAACGCATTACTTTTAAAATTTACAACAAAATATCTGAGTTGCTTTTTCAAAAAAGTAACACAAGTTACTTTTTCGCATTTATTTGACTGACAGCTCTCCTGTCCCTATGTTGAGAAAAATCGAGAGTTAGTACAGAGGCGTTGTGTGTAAACATGATGGTTATTGTAGTTCTAGACAAAATGTGAGCATTTATTCATCTCACTTGCACAATTAAGATTCAGTACTCCTCAAAATGACAAAAATCAGTCAGATGCAAAATCAGAGTACTTTGCAAACCTCCAATAATTAAATGTTAAATAAAACACATATCTGTATGCATTTAATCTACCTTTATTGACCAATGTCTTGCTGCTGACCTTTGATGATTCAGTTAAACCATAAGAAAAAATGTCCATTCTTCTATTATCCAGAATAGAAGAGAGCGCTCTCTACTGTTCATGCGTGAATTTGCATTTTTACCTCAACCTGAGGCTTATTTTTAAAATGTTGGTATGAAGAGGTCTTTCATTTGCACAAAAAAATAACTTTTTTGTTATAAAACACCAACCCCCCCCCAAAAAAAAAAACCAAAACAAAACAAAAACAAGCCCAGCCCAGGTGAGAAAAAGTAACGCAAAAGTAACTAAGTAACTCGATTAGTTACTTTTTAAGGCAGTAACACAATATTGTAATGCATTCGTTTTCAAAGTAACTTTCCCCATAATGTTATGCCTAATCGATGTATATATATACAGTCATTCTAACTGTAATGATGACAGCACTTATAGCATTCATTCATTCCTCAGTTTATTTATTTATTTATTTATTTAGTGTGAATGTGTGTGTGTGTGTGTGTGTGTGTGTGTGTGTGTGTGTGTGTGTGTGTGTGTGTGTGTGTGTGTGTGTGTGTAAGGCAGTAAACTTTAAAATACACAGTGTTTCAAAATTATAGCCTCAAGTCGTAAATATTAAACATCTTGGCATGCAGGGGCGCAACTACCCAGTGCCAGAGGGGTATGCAGCAACAATTTTGGCTGCATACCAGTTAATAATATATATTATTAACAACCATGGGTAGCAGGTGCCATGGACCACTCATGATTAGCCTGAGTGGCGTAACTTTAACCTAGTAATGACGAACGCCGGTGCAGCCACAAATATCATAACTATCTATAGCTTTCAGCTTTACTCAACGGCCATGGAAACAGGCCAGTGGGTTCAATCCATTCCCGGCGTTCTTATTTTGCTTCCGATGTATTAAATATACAGGCAATTAGTTTATGAAACCTTGATCAAAATTAAAATACAATTCACTTTTCATCATCAACATATAAAAATTAAAACAATGATATAATAGGCTAATATTTAAACATATAGCCTAACTATGAATATAAATTGGCTACGTTTTGCATGTAGCCTACTCCACTCCAAATGCTTCAAAAATGTATTTTGTTTATTAAATGCAAAGTTTTTAATTTCAAATTTAATTTCTAAATTCAGTTCATATTTCCAACAAACGAAATTCCGAGCCAAAATAACGAAGTGGTAAAAAAAACTGCAACAATGAAAAATATTAAATAATTTGCGGGCGCTTTTGTCGGCATGAGTAAGATAGGCTATAAGACTATGAGCTATACGATTATAAGCTATAAGCTATAAACTATAAGGCTATAAGATAGGCTATAATATGTCTGGAGACATGGAGTGGGGTCAGACATGATTTCTATTGAGTGTTGTTTTGCAGAAATAATTTCTTTAAAGTGAATTTTGTTTTCTATAAATTGTATTTTAATTTTGATCAAGGTTTCATAAACTAATTGCCTGTATATTTAATACATAAGAAGCAAAATAATAACGCCGGGAATGGATTGACGTGCGTAACGAACCCACTGCCCTGTTTCCGCTGCCTTTGAGTTATGCTGAAAGCATCTTTCTTTTTAATACATTTCTAGAATATACAGTATAGCATACAATATATTACAGTAGGCCTATTATAGATAGTTATGATATTTGTGCACCGGGGTCCAGAATTTCTAGGTTAAAGTTATGCCACTGATGCTAACATGAGCGGTCAATGGCACCTGTTACCGGTAACAAAGTGGTAAAACTTTGAGTTGCCACCATGCAAATTCAAACAGTTCGCTCGTCTCTGTATGTGGCAGGCTGGCAGCAATGCGTCACAATAACCTGGCGTATGTAAAAGTCGATCATCCTTTACAGATGGCGCGATATGTTTGGACAGAAGACGAGTTCTTCATTAACAATGTAAACAAATAAAAAAACAGTCACAAATTGACAAACATTAACATTATGATCGGATTCCAAAAAAGAAACGAAAAGAAAGAAAATAATCTGATTTTTTATGACGATTCCAAGTAGGAACCGGTTCTCGATGCCCAATACTAGTAACAATGTTGCTACCAAACATTCTAGAGCGCTCTTTAGTTCCTACTAAATTGTAACATGACGTGCCTTTTCACTTGCCCATTTATCTAGTATTGATGATCATTGCAAAAACTGTCATGCAGATCGGCTGAGGATGGGAACCGTTGATGGTGAATTTAAATTTTACTGTACCTAACTGTAATCATAGCCACGAGAAAGATGATTGACTGGACGATAGCGGAGGCACATGCGCAAGATCATTTTTGTTAATAAAAGAAAAAAACACTAACCACAAACTGAGGGTTCCCCGTTTTAAAGGGGAATTTCCAAATATCTTTTATTTATTTGTTATAATTCGGGTATAGCTATTTTATGTCATCCATCTTATTCGTTTTTTAACACAAGTTTAATATACGCAAGTTTTTTTTTATTTTACTATTTTATTGTTGTTGTATTTTCATTAAAAATAGACTAATAACGAACAAAAAATAAACATTAGTTTGAAAGTAATTAAAGAGGAAATTATTAGGTAAGCAATATCATACGAGCAAGAGTGCTATTTTCCAGAGCCTATATCAGCACGATTGCAAAATGTGATATTAATAAACAGTTCAATAAACAACAAGTTGTCATTTTTTAAAGTTTTGCTCTATTTTTCCAACAAAAATAGATTCAAACAAAGTATAGGTTTCGTTCTCTAATAATTCAACATTTTTGAACAGTCGGTTAGAACGTCTCGGGTTATGACTATAACCCTTGTTCCCCGAGAAGGGAACGAGACACTGCGTCGTCGAGTGACAACACTCTGGGAACGCCCACAGTGTTGCGCGTCTGAAGTATGAATGAAATCAAGCCAATCTGATTGGTGGTGCGTCATGACGTAGTAGATGACGGCATACCCGGAAGATACAAAAGAGACGCTGCTGCAAACACACAACAGCACTTGCGATGAAGTGAGCGCTCTGAGCGTGATAGGTGTGGCGACGAGACGCAGTGTCTCGTTCCCTTCTCGGGGAACAAGGGTTATAGTCATAACCCGAGACGTTCCCCTTCGAGGGAACTCGCACTGCGTCGTCGAGTGACAACACTCTGGGAACGTTAATACCCACTAGGCCACAACAAAATCACTCCACGTCCCAGTGTGAAGCTGGAACCCCAGGCACACTTAGGACGCAAGCACTCGAGCACCAGGCGTCACCGGGAAGTGCAGACTGTAAAATCTTATGAAGGTGTGCGGGGTGGCCCACCCGGCCGCCTCGCATACCTCTTGAAGCGAGACGCCAGAAAGGAGGGCCACTGAGGAGGCCATGCTCCTGGTGGAATGGGCCCTCACGGCCATGGGTGGAGGCAAATTGCGCACCCTATAAGCCGCGGCTATAGTCTGGACAATCCAATTACTGATCGTCTGCGTTGATGCAGGCAGCCCTTTCTTGGGTGAGCCAAAGCACACCAACAATTGGTCTGACCTTCTCCAGTGGGAAGACTCCTCAAATAAATACTTAGAGCTCTGACCGGGCAGAGCAGATGAAGTCTCCCCTCTTCCGCCGTCAGGTGGGGAGGGGGATGGAAAGCCTGAAGAACCAGAGACCGGGCTCCCTGAGATGGAACCTTGGGTATATAGCCTGGTCTAGGGTGAAGGATGGCCCTCACTCAGCCAGGGGCAAACTCCAGGCAGGTTGGCGTGACCGCCAAGGCCTGGAGATCTCCCACTCTCCTAAGAGAGGTAATAGCGAGAAGGGCCACCTTCAGGGTCAGGTTCTTCGGCTCAGCCGACTCCAGTGGCTCGAAGGGGGCCTCAGCCAGCCCTTCAAGAACCACCGCCAGGTCCCAGGTTGGGACTCTGGTGCTTCCCCAAGGGTCCATCACCTAAAGGTGCGTGGAAAGCCCCAAAGGCAGCCACGTACACCTTCAGGGTGGACGGGGTAAGACCAGAGGAGAAGCGTTCTTGGAGGAACTCCAGCACTGAAGCCACTGGGCAGTTAACTGGGTCCACCTCATGCTCTCTACACCAAGTGGACAATACGTTCCACTTGAGGCTGTACAGTCTCCTGGTAGAAGGAGCCCTGGAGCTGAGTAAAGTCTCGACCACCTCTGCTGGCAGGCCCGCCTCTAGGTTCCGAGCTCCCTCAGGGGCCAGACCCAGAGGCTCCATAACTCTGGCCGGGGGTGAAATATTGTTCCCCCTGCCTGAGAGAGCAGATCCCTCCTCAGAGGGATCCACCACGGAGAGCCGTCTAGCAGAGCTATGATGTCCGAGAACCATACTCGAGTGGGCCACCGGGGTGCTACTAAGAGCAGGCTGATGCCCTCCCGGCGGACCCGCTCCAGAACTCCCGGGAGCAGAGCGATGGGGGGAAATGCGTACAGACGTAGCCTCGGCCACGTCTGCATAATGGCGTCCAGGCCTAACGGAGCTGGATGCCTGAGAGAAAACCACAGTGGACAGTGGGACGTCTCTCGAGACGCGAACAGGTCCACTTCCACTGGGCCAAATCTCTCGCACATGGCCTCCACCACCTGTGGGTGGAGTCGCCACTCCCCGGGCCTCAGCCCCTGCCTCGACAGGACGTCTGCTCCCTGATTTTGGTCCCCGGGGATGTACATCGCCCTGAGAGACGATAACTTCCCCTGGGACCACAGGAGGATTTGATGCGCCAGTCTGCACAGAGGGCGCGACCTCAAACCCCCCTGACGGTTGAGATACGCTACAACCGAGGTGTTGTCTGAGCATATCAGGACATGGTGGCCGCGGAGGTCCGGGTAAAAGCTCCTCAGAGCTTTGTAGACCGCCAGCATCTCCAGGCAGTTGATGTGCCATGAAGAATGTGGAGTCCCAGTCTGCCAAAGGAACCCGTTCTATGGCTTTCTTGGCTAACAGGGCTTGTACTTCTTGTTCCATAACCCGAACCTGCTCTGGGCCGACCACAGTCCGGACCACCCCGTTGAACTTTGGGGGAGGAGAACCGAACTGAAGTCTGTAACCCAGCTCTACAGTCTGCAGGACCCATGTAGACACACTCGGAAGGCATAACCATGCGCCAAGATAATCTACTAAGGGAACCAGCCTCTCGAGGCTGGCCTTGGGTGTTAACCGAGACTCATTCCCGACCCCCTGAAGCGGCTGACCGGCAGGGAGAAGTCGAGAACGATTTTCGGTGGGTGCACACGTTTGCTGTCCAGTCGCAAGTCCTACTGGAGGCGACGAAGACAGCGCGCGTGTACGGGAAATCAGTGAGGCCCGAAGCGTCTCTGACGGCGGGAACACAGCACTGATCTCCCGAGAGCTCCGGGGGGAAAGCGACCTCGGACCTCCAGCCGCAGCTAGGACCGCTTGGTGGAAGCCTTCTTCGCCTGAAGGACGGTCCTCAGATCGACCTTGGGCTCGGAAGGCTTACCACGAGAGCGTCGCCTCTTTGGCCAAGCTCCCTCGGGAGGGGCAAGAGAAGCGACGCTCTCTTTTTGCACCTGTCGGTGCGAGGAGCTAGCAGACGGCCGAGGCTGTCCCTTTGAGACAGCCTTCCCCGAGGAGCTGGACCGACGAGGGAGATACTGTTGGAAAGCCGCCGACTGTTTCTTCACCTCCTGGAACCTCTCAACGACGGTGTTAACCGTGCCGCCGAAAAGTCCAGAAGGTGAAATCAGGGAATTTAGGAGAAAGTGTTTCTCTCTCTCCTTCATCCCCGACAGATTTAACCAGAGATGTCTCTCCACACACACCATACCAGCCATGGAGCGGCCGATGGAACGGGCCGTCTCCTTGGTGATGTGGAGAGACAAGTCGGTGGCTTTCCTAAGTTCGAGGACATCGTCCGGAGACGGGCCCTCATCGAGCTCCTTGAGGAGGTCGGCCTGGTAGGCCTGCAGTACCGCCATGGTATCACGGGATGGCTTGGTGGGTAGTACCGGGGCCTTAAGGGACGAAGCAGCCTCGGGAGAAAGATAGCTTGCGAGAGCTTCCTCCACCCGAGGCAGCGTCCCATAACGCTGCTCAGCCGCCCCCAGCACGTTACCGAAGTCGAGTACTGGGGGGCTAGAGAGTCTGGCTGAGTAGAGTTTATCCCAAGACCTACACAACTCATTGTGTAGGTCCGAAAAAAAAGGCAGGCCCCGGCATGGAGGTTGAGGCCTGCACCTGAAGAACCGTTCATCCAGCTTACTGGGCGGCTGGATTTCATGTTCTTCCTGTGGCCAGTCAATTCTTAACTTGGCCACGGCGCGGGTCAAAACCTCCACTAGCTCCTCTGGAGCGGGTGCGTGAAGCAATGGCTCAGGCTCCACGTCACCCGCCTTGACACTCAGCACATCTGACTCCTCGGAGCCAGACAGCTGAAGCATCCGGTTCTCCGCCCCGCGGGCTTCCACACAGACATCGGAATCCTCGGACGAGGATAGGGAAAGTGCCTCAGCAGTCCCATATCCTGTCACGAGGTCCCGCTGCAAGCCCCATGATCTACGGCGCCGCTGTGCCTCAGCAACAGCAGGCCCAGATCCCTGGGGCTTGCGGGCTTGGCCGGCCTCATCGAACATGGCCAGCCATGAGCGCAACACCCTGAGCGGCAGCTTATCACACTCGCTACAGGCGGCTCCCTCGAGAGCCGCCCTAGCGTGCTGCACGCCCAGGCATTGCACACACAAAAGGTGTGTGTCCGTGCCCAAAAGGAATCGCGGACACGGGTGCACACACCTTTTGAACTGTTGCCCTCTTGCCATCTTTTCTGTATATATTTGACAAAACAACACCAAATAGACAGACAATATTTCAACATAGAGCGCTCCGCTGAAGAGCAAAAGCTGTTGTGTGTTTGCATCAGCGTCCCTTTTGTATCTTCCGGGTATGCCGTCATCTACTACGTCATGACGCACCACCAATCAGATTGGCTTGATTTCATTCATACTTCAGACGCGCAAAGCTGTGGGCGTTCCCAGAGTGTTGTCACTCGACGACGCAGTGCGAGTTCCCTCGAAGGGGAACAAATTAGTTGAATGATTCTAGAATCCACTCACGCCGCCAACTATACTGCAGTTTTATAGTTTCATAGGCCTGGAATAATGCAACCCAGAACTCAAAATTCCTTTTAACTTTTTTTGAATAAATTATTATTAGTAGTATTTTTAATAAAAATGTAATAATACATTTGGTAAACTACATTAAAATGATTTTCTTCCTCTTATACAAAAATACACAAACAAATATTCAAAAACATAAAATGTTAAAATACAAAAGTATGTCATACAATGCATGATAAGATATTGGGATCTGATAATGTTTATTTCTCATGTGTATGGGGATTTATTTGGCAACTCATTTCCTGGACCCAAGTCATATGTAACTCAATTCAGCCACAAAAGTAACACAGGGTTCAATTCTCACTATTAAATAGCTTATTAGCTTGCATATTATTAGGAAATTGGCTGTTTATTAGTATTTATAAAGCACATATTAATGCCTTATTCGGAATGACTGTATACTACATCAGTTAATCCTACCTAATACCTAAACTTAACAACTTCCTTACTAACTATCTATAAGCAGTAATCAGGAGTTTATTGAGGCAAAAGTCATTGTAAGTTCATAGTGAGAATATGACCCTAATATAAAGTGTGACTGCCACAAAATATAGCTATTAAAATTCAACACATCTTCACTAAAAAGCCTGCTTTTTTGAAAGGCTGGTGTTTAGACAAATCATGTTAGATGTTTTTATCCCCTTATGGATATTTGGTGAAAGACAAGTGCATTAGTATTGGAACATGTATCACCTGGGGCCTACAGACTCTCTCCACATTTAACATTATCTGGTTCGATCATCTGAGAGCAGTTGGCACACTTGAAGGGGATTGATTTTGATATGCCCTCAACCCGTTGGTGGATGTTAAGCCTGTACTTTTGAAGCTTTTGTTTAAGATGCGGTTTTTCAGAACTGATTATAGATCTGTTTTTTTTCTTCTTTCCTATATAGAAAGTTCACCCTTGTCTGCCCACTCGTGTCAGAACAAGGGACTCTTATGATGAACAATCACCATTTGATCTAACACCAAGGAACTGCATTAAAAAAAAACCATGAAGTATTACCTTAAAAAAATAGTGACTATAAACCTTTGCGGTTGTGCTCTAATAAATCTTTGATGAGGGTTTGATGTTTGTTCTGGCGCTGATTTTAATGAGCTTTGAAAGTCCTTATACCTTAGTGTGCTCTACTTGAATTAATGAGGCAATTAACAAAAGTCTTTAAAAAATGGAAATGCTTATCTTAACTTAAGTCAACATATAGATGATGCAAAGATGAACACTTGTATTAATGATGGGCAAAGAGAAGTTTTCAGCTTTCACTCTGATGTAATTGGAACCCCTGAACAAAATGGCAAAGAAACAGAATCTATATATTTATTATCCAGGTCTTTCACTGAAAATAGCTAAGCATAACTTTGTGTCATTTTGGGGCCACTACAAATGCTTGATACTGTGAAACTCTTTTTGGATTTTGGTAAACAGCTTCTGGAAGTTTTTTTTTTTTTTAATCAGATGGTATTTGATGCAGTTCATGATGCAATGTGTCTTTCTCTCTACAACCCACAACATCACGGATCGACTTCCCAACTTCACAGTAGGATTACATCCTTTTATGACTTTGACTCTTTACACCAAATCCTCCTCTGGCCACTTCTGCCGAATGTTGCTAAAAAAAGTTATTTCTCTCTGATCCACAACTTTTCCCATCACAGCACCTGTTATATTGAACAACAGGCATTTATGTTTGTGGTTGGTTGGCATCTGTTGGTTCCTGCCTAGCATGAAATCGGAGGAGCAATTTTCAATTTTTCCAAGCAGGTTCATCACAGCTCAGTTTATATTGCATTATTATCTAAATTTCCTAATGAAAATTTGTTTTTATGGTATTATGTTATATTTTTAATAATTACGCCATTGATGGATGTCAATAAACATTCCGGTTACACTTTATTTTAAGGTGTCCTTATTACAGTGTAATTATACATTTAATGACTGAGTAGTATTAATTAACTACATGTACTATTGGGTTAAAATAAGGGCTTTGTTTTAGCTGACAAAACTCTGACAAAAAAAGAAGAATAGGGAGATATCCAAACTACAACATAATAAACGACAACGGACAAAGAACTAAGGAGAACACATAGGTTAAATAATCAGGAGAACTAACAAGATGATTAACAGAACAGGTGAACATAATGACTAATTAGACACACTGGGAAACTGGGTCAAATGACAGGCATAGGGAAGACAGAACTTAAAACACAATGAAAACATGACCATAACAACAGGGCTTCTCTGTCATAATCTCCTCATAATCTCGGGCTTGGAGCCAGAGAGACCAGAAGGTGCAGGCAGGACGACGTCTGATCACGGCGGATTCTTTGGGACGAGAGAGCTTGGTGGAGTTGTAAGGCTGACGGTTTCCGGTGAAACCGAGGGAGGGAGGAGCCAATGCAGAGAAGTTGTGTCGAGAGGCCACTGGGGAGTGTTGGGCATCCTCTAGTCTAGGCACAGCTGGTGGCCTGATGCACGGAAGCAGATCCACACAGTTAGGTGCAGGAGATGAAGAGGGGCTGATGAGTACCAGAGGAGGAGGGCTGAGAAACCAGCTGTTAGAGGAGGCAGGAGAGCGAGGCTGGGAGGGATCACAGGAGATTCGGGGCTGGATGGAACCAGCAGCAAAACAGGAAGTTCAGGGCTAGACGGAACCAATAGGGAAACAGGAAGTTCAGGGCTAGGCGGAACCAGGGGGATTTGGAAAACATGAGAATTGCCTCCTCAAACACATCCTGCAAACCAATTAATGTTCCAGTGACCATAGCAATCACATCCACCACGGTGGGGTTGTGGGCGAGGCTTTCCTACCAGCCGTCGAACTCCAGTAATGCTCCCTTGGCAGCATACAATGTAGTGGGCTTACGCACCTGGTCAGACACACCTTGTGGTTCAGACTCCAGGGCGACGACTCCTTCCATCCTGACTTCAGGCTCGGTCTCGTCAATCGCAGCAGGCTGAAGTTCACGATCTGCGGTGGGCTCTCGTATATCTTCATGGTGCTGGTCATTGTGGCAGATGGCTGGTTTCTGAATGTGGAGTGGGACTGGTGTCGTCCTCTGCCAGGCGGATGGTGAACAGTGAATTGTTGTTCACCAGCACCAACTCCACGAATGAGCCCGATATTTTCCCTGGGACCTTCCGCTGGAATGTGTGCCTTGGACCGCTCCCTCAGGCTGGTGTGCTAGAATGCACAGAGCAAACGGTCCAGGAAGTGCGTCTGGCATGCAAGATGGAGAAAGTCCTGAGTGTGGTCTTCCACGGGACAGTCTCCCTGCTCCAGGCAGAGAAGTTGGACAGCTGGTAGATCCATGGAAGGGGAAAAAAAATAAAAAAATAGACAAGAGGGAAAAAATGCAGTATAAAAGAAACAAAAAAAAAACTTAGTTTAAAAAAAAAAAAAAACTAACTAACTGTTAGGTCCGTTCTTCTGTCACGGGATGCGTGTGTAAACAACATAAAGATGAAGGAGAATCAAGGTAACAGTCTTTTAATGACTGAACTCAGGAGAATAAGGAGATATCCAAACTACACACAACATAACATAAACAAGAATGGACAAAGAACTAAGGAGAACACAGAGCTTAAATAATCAGTAGAACTAACAAGATGATTAACAGGACAGGTGAATGTAATGACTTATTAGACACACTGGGAAACTGGGTCAAATAACAGGCATAGGGAAGACAGAACCTAAACAATGGCCATAACAACATAACTGTGACAATGAGTTGTATACGGCATTAAAGTACATGAATGACCAAAATGCTTCTAATCTCATTCTTGGTGACCTTGTTTTTTTCTTTCATAATAATTTTCAGGGCCACAAATTGGCAGATGTTTAAAATAAATGTTTATTTATTTATTATCTCTAAAAATGAATTAACCTCAATGAAAGGTTCACCACAGGCATTTTTCTTTGCATATTTATTGGAAAGCATATTCTTTTTTTGCACGGCACCTTAGAAAAATGACTGTAAATAAATAGAAAAATCCAACAGACCACATATATTCTATAATAGACTCTCATAACTGATGGGAACAATAGTGTGAGGTGCTTAGATCTTAATAAAATGTCTTCATCCAGATCACTTCTGTCTGTTTTGAAATATGAAGTGAATCCATAACGCAATAACATCACTAATATCTAACCACAAAAACTCTTCGCAAATGCACCTGATAGATTGTGACTGTTGGCCTCCATTTACAACTTGGTTAATATGGACTTTTTTTTTTTTTACTCTGCAATGCCCTTGGAATTGCTAGAGTTATTGACTTTGAAGTATTTCAAATTACCAAAAGAACTAATTCAGGGACCCTGTCCAGGGTCGGCCCAAGCCTTTATGGGGCCCTAAGCAGAATTGTATTTGAGGGCCCCTCTGTGCCATCAATACGATTGACTATTGTCAATTCTTGATAATCAGCACACCCATTATCAATTTTATTAGTTGTAGCTGTGTTGCCTGTCATGTTTTTACCCGTAAACGTTTTTTAATTGTAACAGTAGCGAACCCACAAGTAGGGGTTGCACGACTACTGATTTCTGCTAGTCGATTTCTTATCAAAACAATACTTGAGTTACTCGATTACTCGTGGTTCATGCTACTGTAAATGAAAAGACCAGCAACCAGCCTGCCTCAGCTTGTCAAAAATGCCTTTTTACTGTGGTGGTGGTGGTGATAGTAGGCTAAACGTTTAAACTAACATTGTGATGCTTGAAGTGTTTTATATCTATGGATTTTATTATAAGCAAAACAAGTCAAGTGTTGATTTGAGAGGCTAAATTGATTAAACATGGTTAACTCACTGTCGCCCGCTTGGTCGTCACTTTAAAAAAAAAAAAACTTTAATTTAACAAACAAAAAATGCTCCAAACAGTTTTCTAAATTAACTTAATAAAGAAACGAAACAAAATATAACTGCTTTGACGTTAAAAACGAAACAAAATATAACTGCTTTGACGTTAAAAACAAAGCAGAACTATTTTAATAGCTGCAACAGTGTGTTATAGTGAGGATAAAAGATTTTTATTTTTTAAAACATGGGCTCCAGTCGGACTCGGGCCGAGAGTTTGATAAGCTGTTGGACACGGGCCGGGCTTGGGCCTGAGCATCTCAAGCCCATGCAGGGCTTTACTATGAAATCCACAAGTAAATCTGTTATCACCTGTCTTCTCTTCTCTGTAATCCGGCGTTTGCAGGATTCACCAACGCTCGTTTGCATGGTGTGCGTCTCACTAACATTTGCCTTTGTTGTTGGATGTTTCAAGCGTAGGTGGTTGTGCAGAGCTATCGTACTGCTGTATTTCTTACAAAGTTGGCAAATTATTATATTTTTGTCATCCTTGAGAAATTACTTCTGATCGTTTCTGACTGCACCGACTAGTTGTTGAAGTAGTCGATCTCTCAACTAGTCTATGCAGGCCCTACCCACAAGAGTGCTCAGGTGTTAATTTACACTTTAATATTCAAAGTCTTACAGTACTACATGGGATATGTATGATTTAAAAAAAAAAAAAAAGGTTCATTAGTTAACATTAATTAACTACATTAGTTAACATGAACTAATAATGAACTGCACTTATAAAGCATTTATTTATCTTTGTTAATGTTAATTTCAACATTTACTAATACATTATTAAAATCTTGTTAACATTAGTTAATGCACTGTGAACTAACATTAACAAACCATGAACAGCTGTATTTTTATTAACTAACGTTAACAAAGATTAACTTAGGTTGAGCAGAGGTGTTGTTCATGGTTAGTTCATGTTAACTAATACAACCTTATTGTAAAGTGTTACCAAAAAGGTTTTTAAAAGAAGTCTCTTATACTGAATTGTACTCCGTCCAAAACATGCAGCACATCAGATAAGATATTCACACTAATGTCACAGGTTGGAGCGGACCGCGGGAGTCCCGCTCCTCCCTTACTTTCCACCTCGGGGAGGTTCCCAGGGATACCCCAGACGGCCAGACACAACGAGGACACTGGAGTAAGGTTTAAAATTACAAGTCTTTATTAATTTACTTAAAATTGGGGGAAGGGGAAGTGAAGGGGCTAAAATCCAAGAGGACTGGAGAGTGAGGACACCGTCTCAGAGCTCGCGGGCTCTTGCCGCAGGAGAACCTCAGATAAGTCGTCTCGTCCTTTTTCTCAATGTCTGGCTTCCATGTCCTGCTATGTGCTCACTTGACTCCTTCTTTCTCTTTCCCATGTCGGACCTTTCGGGGGATTTACGCCACGGCTCGCTCCTTCTCCTGAACACAGGGATATAATGGGTAAGTACTGGGGAACGGGGGCGACAGGGGTACCTCTCTCCTCGGGCGTGTTCCGACGGCTTCCTTTAGGAATGGATCAAGGGGGGCCGGCATCATAGAAGTCGGTACCTCCGGGGCATCCGCTGGATCTGGGTCAATACTGGGACTTTTGTTCGGCATACAGGTAAGTATAACTTCGCTCAAAGGATATCACTCACAGACTCCGTAGACACGATTCATCAGTTTCTCTCTCCTTGTTCCAGGCTCCGTGATAGCGGTGGCTCAGGGGGCTTGACCACGGCGGTGGTGCTGGATCGGGCGCTTCTCTAGATGGCTTCACATAGGTAAGTGCAGGTAAGTATGACTTTTCTCAATGGATATCACTCACAGACTCCGTAGACACGATTCATCAGTTTCTCTCTCCTTGTTCCAGGTTCCGTGATAGCGGTGGCTCAGGGGGCTTGACCACGGCGGTGGTGCTGGATCGGGCGCTTCTCTAGATGGCTTCACATAGGTAAGTGCAGGTAAGTATGACTTTGCTCCGGGCGTGTGTGAGCGTTCCCCTCTCCTCTCCTCGGGCCCTGCACACGCACACACAATTTCCTCCGACACAAGCACGTATCAATGGCTATTCAAGAGAGTGCTTACTTGGCTCCGGTCGTGCTACCACCGTAGAGACAGAGAGTAGGGTGAGGAACAAATCTCTGCCACTATGGTTCCGCCCCAGGAAAAGTCACACCGTGACACTAAACCATATCACATTCTCACATAATTTTTCTTGCACTTTGCACTTTAAACCCTGGCTAACAAGCAAATAGTGTCCAGCCGATGGCGCAGCGAGCTCGTACAGCGCTGTCAGAATCAACCCGTGCATATATTAGAAAACTTAACATTTTGCATTTGATTTAGTAATTGTTTAACACCATTTGGCGATTTCAATCATCATAAAGTAACATGCAGCAACAAGTCATTTCATGTGCTCTTGGGGGCCGCTTAGTTCGCTTATGCCTTGGGCCGGCTCTGACCCTGTCTACTTGTTCTTTACTCTGGAGAAACTGTGTGCTACATTAAACCATCTGAAAAGTGTGTTAGCCTCTCACCCTTTTTATGGTTACTTTGAGCTGATACCTAGTAAGCTCATTACAAAAACTGCAGCTTCCATTAACCTCCGGCAGGAATGTTGAGATACTATATGCACACTTCATCACGGTTTAAAATAAGACATTGCTAGAGGAATATTAGCCTACAAGCACTGAACTTCTGAAGTGTTTCATTTGGGACAGATCCTACATTAATACGAAAAGCCATGGTGTTCCAAGGGGAAGGCAAGTTTATTTGAGTCGAGGTGGCCTCTTATTCAAATGACCTGGGCTATGCAGTGTGTAATGAGTTTCTGGAATCAATGGACCATCTCTGTTTCCCACACTACTGGGAGAAAGCTTGTCCCACTATAAAAGACTCAGATCTTGAAAGAGGAAATCCTCTTGAAAGTGCCATTTTAAAAACAGGAATGTCTTCTTTCTATGGAATGAATTAAACTCAATTTCTTGGGGGTTTGGGAAGAGAAGGGTCTGGATGAATAGTCATATCAGTGTTTATGGAAGCAAAGCAGGGGGTTGGAAAGTGTAAGTTGCTTTGTTCGAAAGCAACCATTCATCTTGTTGAACTCCAAACTGAAACTCCATCTCTGGAGTATTTGTCAGGTTTAGTTATGCTATTGAAACAGGCAAACCCACAAGCACAGCATATTGCATTCAGTCAGGTGCCTGAAGTAGATGCAATGCCTCATGTGTCATGTTGTTGCAAATCAGAGAGAGGTATGTACAGAAAAAATGTACAGACTATGCAAAACATTTGTAAAAGGCTGTACTGTAAACAAACAAAAAAAATCCTATGACTTTTATACAACATTTTATTTAGAATTCTATTCAATGAAATAAGTGCAGACTAAATAAATAACTAAAATAAATAAATATGTCAATCTGCCTTGGGTTTTTGCTGTACATAGACATACATTGTGATTAGGCCTAGAGTTGATGGGTCAGGATTTTAGAAGCTCAAAAATCTAAATCTCCGTCTAAATCTAAATAATTGTAAATTATTGTGGTTGTTGAAGTCATATTTCTAAACAACACCGGCTCCAGCTTTTGAGATGCAAAGTGAGACAAGTGATATTTCTGGTGTTCTGTTAACAATATGCATTACAGTTTGAAATTTAAAAATAAATTTTTTTTATTCTCATAACAGATTTTGTACCAATTTTATAATGTTAGATTTCACAACAAAAGGGGAAGGTTTTGAAAGTGACTATTTGTAACCAGTAGTGTACCGTGGGGTTTCAGTCAGGGCCTTCACTAACGATCAACACACCCCACGCTGCCGCCATAACAACACCACACACACCATACATACAACATACAATCATGCGCTGTATGCACTATTGTTACGAACCCCGCTTTCAAAGTGTTCGTTGGGAAGGGGGCAAGCAACATAAAAGGACACGATAGATAAAAAGGCAATTTAAGTAAGGGATAATGTACATTCAGCCGGTTGTTATCGCAGAATAAACCCCGACAAAGTGATCAGGACCCCATCTTGAAGCCCCGTTTGCTTCCTCGCTTATTACACGGCTACTTGTCTCAAGTAAATTAGACACAAAATATTGTCTTGAGTTTAAATATTTTATTAGCTCTTACGCAAAGCTTCGGCGAAGAAAAACAGTTCCAAACTGCTTTAAGCCTTTATCTACTGCTGAAAATATTTGTTTTTACCATACAGTATATGTTGAAATTAATGCTGAAAGGATTAGTTCATCCAAAAATGAAAATTAGCCTATGATTTTCTCCCCCTCAAGTCATCCTAGGTGTATATGACATTCTTTTTTCAGACAACTGAAATCGGAATTATATTTAAAAAGTCCTGGCTAATCCAAGCTTTATAATAGCAGTAGTTGTAGCTCTGTTTTTGAAGTCCATAAAAATGCAGCTGTCTGTCAAATAACGTGCTCCACATGGCGCTGGGGGGTTAATAAAGGCCTTCTGAAGCAAATCGATGCAGTTGTGTAAGAAAAATATCCATATTTAAAACTTTATAAAGTAAAGTTCCGGCTGATCGCTTTCCGTGGAAAAAGTTTTGACAGTGCCTCTCGTCACTCAAAATGCGTAACTGGTACTGTAAGCATTTTGAACTGCAGAGGCACTTTCAACATTTTTCCCATAAATTGAATACGGAAGGCATTCAGACGAAACGTAAATATGGATATTTTTCGTACACAAACGCATCGATTTGCTTCAGAAGGCCTTTATTAACCCCCCAGAGCCATTTGATGGACAGATGCATTTTTATGGACTTCTAAAAACAGAACAACAATCACTGCCATTATTGGATTAGCCAGGACTTTTTTTTTAATATAACTCCGATTTAATTTGTCTGAAAGAAGAATGTTGTATCTAGAATGACTTGAGGGTGAATAAATCATGGGTTAATTTTCATTTTTGGGTGAACTAACCCTTGAAGTCTTCCATTGTAACCCATGGTGGTTAAGTGTTTTTCAGTCACAAGATTGCGCCAGACAGTCAACAACAACGGAGTGCAGGGTTGGGCGATGTCCCCTAAATTGGCAGTTGACGATGTTTACAGTAAAACATCATGATGGTCGATGATATCGTCGTAGATAATATACTATATCTCTTTACATAAATACTATTTTCTACTTAAAACTATCATTTCGTTATTTTTACTAACCCAAATAATGACTCATCCGCTAGGTTGCACGTGAGGGGGAAAAATAGCTTCCTTCCACTTAAGAGTTGAGCTCTTTATATTTTAATATATCTCTTTACATAAATACTATTTTCTACTTTTAAAAATTAATTTCGTTATTTTACTAACCCAGTGTTTTGTATGTGAATGCTGTTTCAAGTGAATATTACCACAGGAGTGAAGCACAAAGCTTTGTTTAGCCTACAAAGGAAATAATGGTCAGAGAGCACTTTTTCAATCTGTTTCAGATCTGGATCTGGTCACTCGATTTTCCGTGAATTTTAACAATAGGCCTAGTCCATTTTATCCCAATGGACATGGACCTCTCGTTTCTTTTCCCAAATCTTCACTCACGTCGCACCCATTTTCGCAGGGGATTATAAACGTTTCTTCCTTTCGTTTGCTTATAATTAAGTCTATTATAACTATTCACATTTCCTTTACTGTGGGAAAGTATAACAAAACACTGTGGGACGAATACTTTTTTTACTTCAAATTGTATTTAACACTGTTTGTTCTTGTTATTAAACTTGGTAAGGCGCATCAAGTTTGGTTTATTTGAATAGCGCATTTCACACACACGCCGGTGATTTTAGTTTCATTTTCTCTGGCAGTGAATAATCAAACATTGCCTAAATGTCTTGACCTTGTGGAAGATAAAATCCGCTCTTCAGACATTTTACAACAAGTGTTGCCTTGCAACATCAGGAGAAAACATGAAGATGAAGATATTCGAGAAGGTGTCTATCCAGCTTGTGTCCCACATTCCTCTCAAAGCGCAGAGCGGTATATGACGCATCTTTGCTGGGAAATAGTACGAATCAAATATTTTTCTAACAAATATTTAATTTTCTTATATTCTTGAGGTAACCATTATTTTCTGAAAATCATTTAAATGTTTTATAGGCTGTGTTGTTTCACTGATGGAAGTGCTAAAATAAACACGCATGCTTATGGATGTTTCAGCCTCAAATTATTTCAAAATGTAGGCTATATATATCTGGCATAGACTACAGTATTTGAAATAGCATATATGCATTAGCTACATTCACAATTTAATTTACAGAAAACACAGACCAACAAAAAAACACAGACCAACAAGAACATCACAAGAAACACAGAAAAAACACAGCTTGTTAGCTACCGGCTTGACATCAGGTTGCACACGAAGCTCATTAGAACCCAGCCCATCATCCACGCTTAATAGCTTGTTCCGCTCAGTGCTAGCTGTAAGCCAGTCAAAGTGGTCATAGTTACCCTCAGTGAAGTGCCACACAAATCCTTTTCCGGCCTTGGTCAGCCCATCCAGCTTAACTGTAGGTCTTTCCCTTCCCTTCTCTTTATTCTCTCCAAACAATCGCCTTGAAAAAGGCATGCAAAGGAGTTTGAAAACAGGATCCATAAGATGTGTGAAAGCAGCAGCCATAGCTTATTTCACAACCAACGAAAAGTTCAAACGGCTGATAACATCAGCGGTGGTAGTCAAGTTATGATCAAATGGAAAATGGCAGCTTCAACGGAAGGCTAGCTATACTCCTAGTGCTGGTCCACAGAGCTTGTGATGCGATTGTAGCAGGGTGAGCAAGTTTCCTCCCCTGTATTTAGTGTGACAGCCTATCAGCATTCGAGGCCTGTCTATTTAAGACCATGCATCTGCTACCTGAGGGTGCGTCATTGTAAGCTCCGCCCCATGACGAGGGCGCACCACCATTCAGTGTGGAATTGTTTGGGCTGCACTGTAGCTCTGCGGTGATGTGCAGGCTGTTGTTATTTGCAGGTAAGATAAATCCGATTGTTTATCAGTGTTAGTATGGTGATTGTGGTAACTCTCGTTTAACCCATTCTAGTACTTTGTACTGTAAATGCGTCTGAGCAGCGGCGACTCGTGCTGTGAGTAATTGTACAGCTATGCGTTTCCGGTGCGATCACTCGGTACGTACAAGTTATCCCTTTTTAAACTAATATTTTAATCAAGTGAGCTAATCAACTGTTGTTTTAGCAGGAGAATCAGTTCCTTCACGGACGCTCCGCTTAAATGAGGATGGGGCGATTGTCTCCTGCATGAAACGCGTTTGGGACAGCGCTGCTGTTTTGTTGCTACCACAAGTTATGCTGTTACCACAGCTTCATTGTCTACTGTCAAGTTTCTATTATTATAGTACTATTGTTGTGAGTATTGCCTCGCGCCTCCTTTGGAAGTTTGAGTGGCTTTGTTGGCCGATCCGGTTTCACCGACCGCCACCGGTTTGACTCTAGTGGCTATACATTAGCTGTGTGTATTCAAATTGAGATGTTTATTTATTGTGTTTTGTCTGTTTATCATTTTACTCTGGCGTTGTAACCAGATGCCTGAGTGAATGTAAGTGTGTTGAATTTGTCTTTAATTTAATTTGTGACATTTTTTAAAATTGGATTGTTATTTTTTTTGGGTTCTTGTTGATTGTTTTCTTCTGTTGTCTTCTTCTGTTTTGTTACAGGAGCGGGGGGTTCTGGAGAGTGAGGTTCAGCTGCCATAGTGTGGTGTTTACACCGAGTGCTGTGTTTTCTTGTATCAAATCTTCATGTGTGGCATGGGCGTGTGTATTGTATCATGGGGAACCGTCTAATCGGACAGCTGGCCACCCTCCAGATACCTCCGCTGCTGGTCATTTTGTGTCATTTGTTTGTTTTTGTGTGGTGTGCCGGAGACAGATTGGTGCACGTTACTGCATAGCTAATTTTGCTCTAGTTTATTTATTCAACATTGATACAATAAAGTTGTTACTCCCTTTTTCTACGACCTACGTCTCTTCACCCATTCTTTATAAAAAGATGACGAACCTGTGCGCCCATAGGGCGTGATTTCCCCGTTTTTCCGGGGTGGCGTAGTCGACCTATATAGGTGCCAATCATTAATATTAGATAAAGAGTGTGTGAGATTGGTCCAAGCCTTCTCTTTTCTCCTCCCATATCATCTTAGACTTTCCCATCGGGTTGCCACACATTGGAAAATACAGCTCAAAAAATAACCACATTCTTTCTGGAAATATAATTGTAACATACTGAAATAGACATTAGTAATTAAATTTAAAAACGTTAAGACACACATTAATTTAATTTAATTATGAAAAAATATATATATTTTATTTTGACAGGGCCAGCAGAGAAGGCCCTGATGGCCCTGGCAGCCCACCAAATGTTCGTAACACCGCAATATACTATTTTAAAAATTACTTCTTTTATGCCTCTGTTTAGCCTCCAGCTCATTTTAGAAAACGTTGTCACAAATTCAATGATGCATTTTTTTTTAAAGGGATCCCATGGTGTCAAGACTTGTATGGCTTAATATAACATAAATTATGTCTCTTACTGAAATATGTAGGAGAAAACCCATGAAAGATCCACGTTATTTTAAAAATCCATTATATAATTGGACAATGGGCGCCGCCATTTTGTTAGCGTTCTCGGTTGATGACGTAGAATGGTTGCACTCTGCAATCAACTGCTATTTTTACCACAACACACCTCGAAAAAAAAGTTAAACAAAACCAATCAATTGCTTTGTAATTGTATTTAACACACACGTGTACACAAACTCTCTATCTTACTCACACACACACACACACACACACACACACACAGACAGGCACCAATAGATCGGTGCGCTCACACACACCCACGCACTGTGCGCGCACACACACGCTCAATCAGCTGTTTGTCACCTGCTAGTTTGTCACCTGGTTCCGATTCGGCAGGCCAGAATTCTCCCTGGCTGAATCCGAAATCGCCCCCTATACCCTCAAATAGGGCACTATTGAGGGGACAGCCATTTGTAGTAGTGTCCAAAACCATAGTGGACGTTATGAGTGCACTCATTCAATCCCACATTGAACCGCAATAATGAGTGTACAGCGGATGTACACACAACAGCTGTCCAAATTCACTCACTTGTTTTCATTCACTCATCAAGTGAGCTGAATTAGTGGATAATGTAGGGAATAGTGAATGAAGTTTTAGGGGGCGATTTCAGATTCAGCCCCTGTCGTGGAGACTGACGAGGGCAGCCCATTACACATCTCGATTGAGAACAGTGTGTGTGTCATAGACCGAAAAAAAGGTGTGTGTGTGTGCCCTTATGCAACAAAAATATTATTACGTGACACTATATTTCATGTGTCTCCATATATTGTGAGATTTACATAGTAACCCTTACAAAAAATAACTGCAGTACATTGAAGTAAAACTGCAGTATATTGAAGTAAAACTGCAGTATATTGAAGTAAAACTGCAGTAACATTGAAGTACAAAGTAGTAACTGCAGTACAATGAAGTACAACTGCAGTAAAACTGCAGTACAAAATAGTATAACTGCAGTACAACTGCAGTACAAAGTAGTATAACTGCAGTACATTGAAGTACAACTGCAGTACATTGAAGTAAAACTGCAGTACATTGAAGTAAAACTGCAGTACATTGAAGTACAACTGCAGTACAAAGTAGTATAACTGCAGTACAAAGTAGTATAACTGCAGTATAACTGCAGTACAAAGTAGTATAACTGCAGTACAAAGTAGTATAACTGCAGTACAAAGTAGTACAACTGCAGTACAAAGTAGTATAACTGCAGTACAAAGTAGTATAACTGCAGTACAAAGTAGTACAACTGCAGTACAAAGTAGTATAACTGCAGTACAAAGTAGTACAACTGCAGTACAAAGTAGTATAACTGCAGTACAAAGTAGTACAACTGCAGTACAAAGTAGTATAACTGCAGTACAAAGTAGTACAACTGCAGTACAAAGTAGTATAACTTACATTGAAGTAAAACTGCAGTACATTGAAGTTCAGCAGCAGTAAAACTGCAGTACAATGAAGTACAACTGTAGATTTGCAGTATAATGAAGTTTAAATGCAATATAACTGCAGTACAGTGATACACTGTAATGTATACGAAGACTTCGATGCAAATGTCCGTTTTATTTTTAATTGAGCTTTTTTTTATTGGGCTCCTATGTTTATGTTCAGTAATATCACTTAAATGGCAATTTACTTTTAGTTGCCATTAAATAAAAAAAATTTAACCTATAGGAGCCTTTTAAAAAGGTTAATTTTAAAAGAAAAATATCAGGCGGTTTTTGCATCTGAAGTCTTCATAGGCCTTCCACTCATACTACACTGTACTGCACACTGTTAGACATTTCTGTAATTTGTACAGTTATTTACTATATATCACCCAGTATAATACTGTAAATTCTCTTTACAGTAAATAACTGTAATTCCCGTTGCATCATGGGTATTTTCTATGACGTCAAACACCAAATACAGTGATTTCCTGTATTTTTAAAAAATAAAGTATAATACTGTATTTACCACAACGGCCTATTTGGCACAATTGGGATCGACAGGATTTGCTTGAGATTTATATTAGGAACCATCAGTGCAGCGTTGAAAGTTTCACCCGAGGAGAGAGCTCACGGTTCCAGAGAACATATGAGCTGTGTCCGGACACCCTGCGAAGATTTTTTCATCCCCCGTGAGAACGGCAAACAAGCAAGGTAAGTGTGATTTGTACTATCCGCGGTTGTCTGCACCCCAATTTTAGCTTGTCAGCATTGGTGCTAAAAACTGAGGTAAACCTAACGTTTTATGAATTTATTGAATTAGATTAGGAACCGGTGCAGCGTTGTAAGTTTTGCCCGAGGAGAGAGCTCACAGTCCGGACAACATACTTTACATAACGTTAGGTTATCATTTGCTTAAACTTTGCTGCTAAAACTGAGGTAAACCTAACGTTTTATTTTAAAAAAATGAGTATATTGAATTAGATTAGGAACCAGTGCAGCCAGCGTCGTGTGTAACGTTACTGCCCGAGGAGAGAGCTCACGGCCCGGACAACATACTTTATAACGTTAGGTTATCATTTGCTTAAACTTTGCTGCTAAAAACTGAGGTAAACCTAACGTTTTCTTTAAAAAAAAAAATGAGTTTATTGAATTAGATTAAGAACCAGTGCAGCCAGCGTCGTGTGTAACGTTGCTGCCCGAGGAGAGAGCTCACGGCCCGGACAACATACTTTACATAACGTTAGGTTATCATTTGCTTCAGCTTTGGTACTAAAACTGAGGTAACATAAACCTAACGTTTTATTTTTAAAAAGACTTAACGTTAGTGAGTTTATTGAATTAACTTTACCAATACAATGAAGATTTTGTTTATCGAGCATATTAAGCGTACATTAGGACGACGTTAGTTAGTAAATTAACGTTGGCCACTAGTTGCAAAAAATAATGTCGTTAACAAGCAAAGTTTACATTTGGATTGACATTATTTATTTAACATTTTAGATAAGAATACCAGGAGCCTGCCTGTGCTGTGCGACACTGGAACTCATACAACGGTAAGTAACGTTAGTCCTCTTTGTTTCTCCACATATTACTGTTAATTCAAAGTTTTTCTTGTATGTTTTAGTCGGGTCTGTTTAACTGAATCACAAAATTATTTAGTTTTTCCACCTCTTTTTAGCTGTAACTAGCCATGTACCATGTTTTTTTTTTCATAAATTATATTATACTAAAATAATCCAAAACTGTGTTTGTCCAGGACTGACAGATTATAATTTTATTTTCTGGAATTTAAGCAGTCCTGGACAATTTTTGGATGATTTTGGCAGATGAAATATAATTTATGAAAAAAACATGGCAAAACTTTAGAATAATGTTGCTCAAGTGCAAACCTGAATACATTTCTGAACACAAAAGAAGATGAAGAATGTTTGTAACCTAACAGATTGAGGCACCATTCACTTCTATAGTAATTTTTTCCTACTATGGAAGTGAATGGTGCCTCAAAATTATCTGGTTACAAACATTCTTTAAAAGGTTTAGAACTACAGGGCGAGTAAATGACAGAATTTACTTCTTTTTTTTTGTGAACTATCCGTTTAATGACAGACCATTATTCTAAAGTGTTACCAAAAACATTTTAAGCAAAGGCACTAAGGTTGATGAAATTTAAAATATCTTTATTCTCTTAATTTTCTCTTGCTTTAAGTTTTTTTCGTGAGGAAAAACCCAGCGGTGGGAACAAGATGCACCACCTAAACCGGAGTGAGTCGGAAGACCGGGGAAGTTGTGAACAGGAAGACAACTGTAATCAACAACAGAGTGTCATCCTTCCTTCGCCACCTAATGGAGTTTGAATGGAAAAACTTGGACTAGGTGAGACACTTTTTTAATAGGATATGTAATGTACACAGACACTTACGCTGCATTCACACAGGGCGTCATGCCGGTTAGAAATTTTGTCTGACCTGACACAGCGCCGACGCCACGTGACAGTGACGTATGGCATCAAAGCACCGCGAGAGCGATTCGAGAGCAGTCGGCTAATACAGCCGGTGCAGTTTCTCCAGAGCGACTGCACAGACTTTGATGAGGACACAGCTGTTCCACGATTGGCCAGATTCTCCGCATGACAGCGATCACATGTGTTTCGTGTTTATTCTAAAACCTTCAGTTCCTCTAATGTGCACAAATCTCTTTTTTATAACAGTTAAACCTCTTTTCATGTAGTTGCGATGTTATATTGTCATGTTTATCAAAATAAAATAGATGAAAAATGTAGACCCCCACTTCATTGATAGTTTAGGCTTGTATGTTAACTTTATTCTTGTACAAACACACGCTGTATTAATCAGTGCATAAAGTATTACATGACAAAAAATGTCTCTGAAACATCTGTGTATTGACAAATATTGCATTTATTTCACTTCAGCTGATAAAGTGTCCAAACACTGCGCGAGCGTCACTGCAGGAAGCAGAAAGTGTCCGACTTCACGTCTCCGTTTGCAGCTCCTCCCCGCCTGTACTCGGCTACTCTCGCCGATTGGTTGCATCCGGCCACAGCTGATGTCCAACACGCCTTTCAACTTCTGCTGCTTGCAACGTGAGTAAAGCGACGCGACGGAACCCACAATTCAGTTCAGCAACGCATGACGTCACCCATTCAAAGTAAATGAGAAGCGTTAACGCCGGCGCCCCGTGTGAATGCAGCATTAAGTTTGAGGATACCTTACTAAAGCTAATGCAGTATACATGTAATCCATCCTGCAATAAAAGGTTACATTGTTGTTTTTGATTAAATAGTTTGTGAAATCATGTTGAGGTGATTCAGTAATATTACTTTTTTGGAGCATATAGTTTGTGCTGCTGCTACTATTATGTACTTACAGTTTTCTTTAGTTTTTTACTCAATATCAATTTTGTTAAGCTAATAACAGAGACACCTCTCTAATATGCAATCAGGTTCAGCATCACTACAAAGTACATTCTTCAAAATATTCATTACATTGAATCACCAGCTAAAACAAAAACTGAACATTTAATTTCACATCTTCATGAAGGCATTGCAGGACTGGATTAGACTAGACAGCATACGTTAAGCTGTACCTCAAAATGTTAACTGTCTATAAAATAGTATTTTACCATTATGATGAATTGTAATGGGATTATTATTTTTTATTAAATTCCAACAGTGTAAAAAGTTTGTGTATACTCAAATTGTATGACTAACTTCATATCATTCTTATCTAGAGGGACTTCTTGCCATAATGGAGCAGAATCCTGGTTCCTGTTTGAAATCATCAAATGTGCAAGATGGCACAGATCGGTACAGACATGAAACTTGTGTTTGTGTTTGTGTTGTGATAACTTGTTTCAGAATTAATTTGCTCTTTGTTTATATTTTATTCATGTATATGTGTATTTTGCACCAAAGTTACAGTATTCTACCAACTATTTTCTGCAGAGTTTTTAAAATTGTAGCTCAAACAATAGTGTGTGGTGCTAGCAAGGTCATGGGTTCAATCCCCAGGGAAAGCAAGAACTGACAAAATGTAAAATGTGTATCTTGAATGCAATGCAAGTCGTCTGCCAAATGCATAAATGTAAATTTAAATAATAAGTGATATTGAATGTAATCTGATTACTTTTATACATGATTTTCTGAAAATAAGATTTGATTCGAGGATGTTTTAAAGTGAACTTTTTCCACACATTTAAATGTTTAAGTTAAAGCACTTAAAATGTTTTAAATAAAGAATTTTATATTTCATAATAATTGTCTGTTTGGATTACTTCTGTAGGATAGATTAATGTAAGAATTAATGTAATTCAGTAAGTATTAATGATTGAATAGGATTAGGATTAATGCACTGTTAACCAAGGTTTACAGTAACGGTACTGTATTACAAAATTACAGTAACATGTAGTTACTGTAAACTGAAATGCGGTTCTTGTACTGTAAATCTCAAATACAGTAACTTACTGGCAACAGTGTTGCCAGTAAGTTACTGTAAAATCTCTTATAAATGTCTAACAGTGCAGTTATGCTGTATTGTGCAACATGTAGCCACTTTTGTCACCCATGGGACGTTTCAACCACATAGATAAATAGCCCTCACGTGACTGGATCTTTCCCACCAAAAAATACAGGTTTATCTCCCGGAATGCAAAACACAATTGGGCTAGTTTTGAGTAGCAATTGGACGAGTTTTGTAACCTGCCAACCCTGATTCACAAGCAGGACGGAGAAACCAAAATTTGGTTCATTTTCACAAGGGTTGCCTTTGTTTTATGTTAAATATCTTTGGAATATCTGTTATATACACAAAAATAGACAAAATCAGGACTTCTTTTCGCAGCACTGTACACAAGCATTTATGTTCAATAGTTTGACATTAATGTGCAGAAAAGGATGTTTTACAGGAATACTATTTATTGTGTGATTGCTATTTTCAGAAAAATGCACTGGTAACAACAACAACAACAAAAACAAAAAGAAGACCAAATGTAGTTCAACAGAAGATCATGGCTGGAGTGAAACAAAGCAGCACTCAAATAATGGTGAGAGCTGTAGGCAACTTTATTTATTTTATCTTTTATAAACTATTATCTTTATAGGTTAGAATGCATAATAACTAATATTGTACTTCAGGAACCAAGACCTGTGGGAATGCTGGAGGAATCAAGTGTACAAGGTCTGCTGTCTCCTAAGCCATGTTAGAAGAGATCGAGGATTTAAAAAATTAAATCAAAGAGCTAGAAGAAGATTTACAATATTAGCGCTGCTGGAAAGGTAAAGAAATCTAGTTATACCACAACAATTATTCTCAGTACTTGACATCAGTTCTCAACAGTTTGCTTGTGGACTCTCTTCTTCATGGGGATATTATACCATAGTCTGTTTGTATACTGGATTCTGATTGACTGAAAGGTGTGCATTAAAACAATGAATGCACAGATAGTTACAGTCAGTTTAATCTCCATTCTAAGTCAATGTGCTGCCTTTCCTGTAACACACACACACACACACACACACACACACAGTCACTCTCTCACACACACACACACACACACACACACACACACACACACACACACACACACACACACACACACACACACACACACACACACACACAGTCACTCTCACACAGAAACATATTTCTAAGCAACAAAGTCTTAAAGGGTTAGTTCACCCAAAAATGAAAATTCTGTCATTAATTACTCACCCTTATGTCGTTCGAGACCCGTAAGACCTCCGTTCATATTCGGAACACAAATGAAGACATTTTCGTGTAAAGCTGATGCTGAGAAAGGCTTCAGATAGGCCTCCATTGGCATTCAGTACACTTATACTCCCAAGACCGATAAAAGGCACTTAAAATGTCGTTACAAAGTCCATCTCACCACAGTGACTCTACAATAATCTTACGATGCGACGACAATAGTTTTTGTGCGCAAAATTTTTTTTAAATAACACCTTTATCCAGCTTGTTATTGCCTTCCGCGTGTGCCTCCACGACGCATGCGCGAGAATATGACGTAGCGCCGGGGTTCAGGAATCCATGAAATGCACACTCTAACCCCATTTTGAGAACTACGCCGAGACCTAAAGCACGATCAATGTAGAATCCAACAGCTTAGACACGCGCGTCTTCCTCTGATTGTAAACAAATCTCTTCTGGGTCATGTGTCCGAACGCCGGATCTGCGTCATATTCTCGTGCATGCGTCGTGGAGGCACACACGGAAGGCAGTAAGAAGTTGGAAAAAGGTGTTATTTTGATTTTTTTTGCGCACAAAAACTATTGTCGTCGCATCGTAAGATTATTGTAGAGTCACTGTGGTGAGATGGACTTTGTAACGATGTTTTGAGTGCCTTTTATCCGTCTTGGGAGTATAAGTGTGCTGAATGCCAATGGAGGCCTGTCTGAAGCCTTTCTCAGCATCAGCTTTCAACAAAAATGTCTTCATTTGTGTTCCGAAGATGAACGGAGGTCTTACGGGTGTCCAACGACGTGAGGGTGAGTAATTAATGACAGAATTTTCATTTTTGGGTGAACTAACCCTTTAAGGACAGCTTTAATTTAACTTTTTTATCTATCTTTAACAGCTGGGTGTCTATTGCACAGTTTTAGTGCACTTCATAGAGGCAACCCACTTCATGTCAGGTGGTTCTTTACCTCCATCTTGTTCAATAAATGTAATGCACACCTAGCCATGGATTAGCCCTTATGTGAAAGGTTATAAGTTACACAAAGTAATAAATGAAGGGGCACAATAACTGTGGAACATGTATTCCATATACTTGCTTCCAATAATATTAAATTTTTATTTAAGGTTAGATTTGTGAATTAAAAGTCAGAGAGGATAAAAACAGCCAATATTTGTGGAGGGCGCTGTACAGTATTTAAACATGATTATGTCTCTCTGCTTTTTTATTTTTCCAGAAATGCGTGTCATTGTGCAAATTACACTGACTGTCAGTGGAGTGACAGAAACGCTCAGATTTCATCAAATAGATCTTCATTTATGTTCCAAAGATGAACGAAAGTCTTACGGATTTGGAACGACACGAGGGTGAGGAATAGATGATTGGCTGAACTAACCCTTTAACTTCTTTTACCTGGAGTGTTCAAAGCATATTTGTGATTTGATAATGCTCACCAATATAGCGTTAGAAATTCATTGGAAATATTATGAATACTTTGCACAATTCAAGATTAATATTAAACACACTATATGCCTGTGGTGAAGTGTAACTGAAACTTGAGTTTATCTAATAAATTTGTTTCTTTGTTTTTCCAGACTACATCCTAAATAGAGTTTCCACATCTGAGATGCAGGCAGTTATAAGAACCATGTGGGATAATGATGAGGATAAGCTCTTAAAAAAGCACGCTCCCTGAATAATATGACAAGATATATGCATGATCGTATGATTTGTAAATAAACACTTTAAATACAATGTCTAACTCTAAGTCTGTTATTTGAAGTTTAAAAATAAAAAAAGTAAAAATCACATTTATTTTTGCATTGCTGTTTGAGACATTCACTGTTGTTTTGTACCGTAATTTTTTTCTATTGCAGATATGTGTAAATAAAACTTATTCTGGTTGTATTTTAATGGTAATGGTACAGCATTTTATTTGTATTGCACTTTGGTAGTATTGTAATTGTGCTTTAGTTATGTTATGAATTGCAGTACTACCGCAGTTATATTGCAGTATTACTGTAGTTATATTGCAGTTATATTGCAGTTTTACTGCAGTTATATTGCAGTTATATTGCAGTATTACTGCAGTTATATTGCAGTATTATTGCAGTATTACTGCAGTTATATTGCAGTATTATTGCAGTTATATTGCAGTATTATTGCAGTATTACTGCAGTTATATTGCAGTATTATTGCAGTATTACTGCAGTTATATTGCAGTATTATTGCAGTATTACTGCAGTTATTATGCAGTATTACTGCAGTTATATTGCAGTATTACTTCAGCAGTACTGCAGTTATGCAGTTTTTTCGTGTCCAAAAAACTGCATTTTTCTACATGAACAAAAACTGCAGTATTACTTCAAAAAAACTGCAGTATTTTTTTGTAAGGGAATATATCATATGATATATTATCTAATAATATATTATATATGTAAGTTATATATTGCAATATATGGGACAATACTGCAATTATTGCCGTTTTCATATATTGAATAAATAAATATTATTATACTATTTAGTATATTGTTATGTATATTGAAATATATCCCTCATTATATGAAATTATATATTGGAAGAGCTATTGTATATATATGTGATAATATACCTCAATGTACAAGATAATATAATCAGATTTAAATGGGAACATATGTCTTAAATATATTGATTTATATTACATAATATATTATATATAATTATCATATATATTGTATACATGGTAAATATGAAATAATCTAATGTACAATGTCTGTCATATATTTTAAAATATAATAGATTGAATAAGACATCAATATAGTGCACAGTAACTGAATGAGGTTTATTTCAAAAGCAGCAGCTGAATGTTACTTCTGGTGACAGGAAAAAGGCACAAGATCCAACAGCAAGTTCAACAACAGGTATTTATTATATTCAGGTTCATAGTAGAGTTAGGACAGATCGCTGGACAAAGCACAGACAAATGCAGCAGGCAGAGGCAGGCAGAACGAAGAGCCACGACCAGGAACACACAAAACAGACAGGAACCTCCAGACAAACTGCAACAATCTGACAACAAGGCTGAGTGAGACACACGTATAAATAGCCCAGGTGATGAGTGCAGCATGGTGGAAGTGATCAAAGTGTTCAGCAATTAGAAACCACACCTCCAACACAACCAGACACACAGAGCAGGTGAGACGATGTATTCATGAACCGTGACACTGAAGGGACAGTGACCCGAGAACAGTGTAGAGGACTTAAATGTCATGTTGATGATGAAATGTCATGTGGAGGAATAAAAAGTGGACTCAAACATTTTTTTTGTAATTGCTGCTGTTAATGATAATTTAATTAATAATACTCTCATCTCCATTTTACAATATATGAATCAATACATAGCCATATATGGTCCATCCATATGGCTATATAATGTAAAATATAATGAAAATACTTTGTTTCAATAAACATACATGCAATAATGTAATACAGTTTTGTTTGTATATCAATGTATTTTAATATATGAATCAATATATAGCAATAGGTTGTCCATCCATATATTGCTATATATTTTCAAATATACGAGGAAGTTTCTGATACATTGAAATATATTTTCTAATGTATTGCAATATAAATTCTAGTATATTGCAATATATTTTTGTTTCATAAGGGTGTTTGTGGGCGCACGCGCGCGATCTCGATTGAGACCCGAGATTTGTTGTGGTAAAAATAGCTACGGGTAGAGCCAGTTGATTGCCGAGTGCAACCATTCTACGTCATCAACCTAGAACGCAAACAAAATTATGTTGGCAGGTATTAAAACACTTAAAAGAACAAAATATAAAAACTCAGTTTTATAAGTAAGGAATAATTACAATGGGCCGTTGAATTATTAGAAAAAGAATGCATATATCATGCAAATATGTTTCTAATAATTGAACACACATTTTCGGTTGACGAAGCGTGCCTGGAATTCGGGCTGGCCAACTCTCACGTGATCCTGAGACCCCGGCTCGGATATGTGCCCAAGGTTCCCACCACTCCATTCTGAGACCAGGTGGTAAACCTGCAAGCGCTGCCTTTGGAGGAGGCAGACCCAGCCTTGGCACTGCTCTGTCCAGTACGCGCTCTCCGCGCTTACATAGACAGGACGCAGTGTTTCAGGACCTCAGACCAGCTCTTTGTCTCACTGGATAGTGGACACCATTGTTTTGGCTTACCAGCAGCAAGGTCGACCGTGTCCCCTTGGGGTTAGGCCTCCTCTTGGGCTCTAGCGCACGGCACCTCGCTAACAGACATCTGCAGAGCTGCAGGCTGGGCGACACCTAACACATTCGCCAGATTCTACAACCTCCGAGTGGAGCCAGTGTCCGACTATGTACTCACCTCTACTAGTGGCCGGTAATGGACCAGGCTCAGGTGTCTTCGCTTGCTCGCCATTCCACTCCACGGACTGGATACGTGCGATTATTCTCCTCAGGTGAGCTTCCCGGAAGCCCTGAGTTCCTCCAGAACTGTCTACGCCGAAGCAAGTTCAGTCTGCCCTCTCTCGAGCCCAGACCCTCGTGTTCGGCCAGGTGCCCCGTGTGCATGGTTCGCCTCCGGCGACCCCCACACGAGTATTTCCACAGTAAGCCTCCTCAGTGAGCAGGTGTCTTTCCGTTGGCAAGTCCCTGCCTCCCCTGGGGTTAAAAATCCACCTTAGGCTGGTACCCCAGAGTTCTCCATATGCAGCCCTTAGCGGGTCATATGTGTACTTTCTAAGTCCTCCCTATGGGTAGGCATTTTGGCATATCCTCACTGGAATATGCTCCCAGTGTACCTTGGTATTCCTGTGATAAGTGGGAGTCCTTTGTCCGAACTAGTCGTACGACAGGGCACTCGCACTTATGCAGGGCACTGGAAGACAGCTGAGTGGCGTGATTATATTGGGACCCCCATTCGTTAGTCACTAACGTTACGTCGTAGTGAATGAACGAAAGGGAACGTCTTGGTTACGGATGTAACCCTCGTTCCCAGAGGAGGGAACGTAGACGAAACGTCCCTTTGCCACATCCGCTGTGCTGCTGGAACGGGAGTTCAGTCTTGGCTCCTCAGCAGGTAACGTAATGCGATATTGCCACGTGCTTCCTATTTATACCCACGCAGTGGGGCGGAGTTACGTATGCAAATTCTGCATGCCCATGGCATTGGCACTGCCATTGGGCATTTTCTAAGATCTCAAAGATGATAGGCTTCTAAGTGAAACCCCCATTCGTTAGTCACTAACGTTACATCTCCGTTCCCTCCTCAGGGAACGAGGGTTACATCCGTAACCGAGACGTTTTTCAGGGGTTGGGCTTAGCCCCTTAGTTCCAGTGAAAGGAACTCTTAATGCTTCAGCATACCAAAACATTTTGGACAATTTCATGCTCCCAACTTTGTGGGAACATTTTGGGGATGACCCCTTCCTGTTCCAACATGACTGCGCACCAGTGCACAAAGCAAGGTCCATAAAGAAATGGATGAGCAAGTTTGTTCTGTACAGAGTCCTGACCTCAACCCGACAGAACACATTTGGGATGAATTAGAGCAGAGACTGTTAGCCAGACCTTCTCGTCCAACGTCAGTGCATGACGTCTCAAATGCACTTCAAGAAGAATGGTCAAAAATTCCCATAACAAACTCCTAAACCTTGTGGAAAGCCTTCCCAGAAAAGTTGAAGCTGTTATAGTTGGAAAGAGGGGGACAACTCCATATCAAACCTTACGGATTAAGAATGGGATGTCATTAAATTTCATGAGCATGTAAAGGCAGACGTCCCAAAACAGCAACATAGTGTAGACACCAGAACCAATGAGGTTTGTGTGCAGGAGTCTGAGCTCTTTTGGGGCCCTTTAGAAGTTTTGACATGCTCTGACATTTGTGTTTTTTTCAGTTGCTTATAAACAAATTAATGGCAAAAGTGTGATTACACTGTATTCAGCACAAACTGGGCTACCAGAATATGTGAGCAACATGTATGTACATGCTTGTATTTTTGAGAGAAAAATGTTTATGCACGGATTTTGAAAAAACAAAAAAAATTGTTTTAAAATGAAGGCCTCAAAACACACAATAGATATGTGTTCACAATACTTTTGACTCCATCTTGTATTTCCATAGAGTTTTTTCTTTAAACTGATGTGAGAATCATTGAGCCTACTCATTCACATAAAACAATACACTGATTTAAAATTTGTAAGACAGTTTCTCTTCTCAAAGCCAATATGCGAGGAGGCGTGATATCTAATGAATAATGATGAGATAGCACCTGAGATAACAAAGGACTCGCATTAATGAGCTGCATAATGAATGAGCTTCAGGTAAGTCTGTGACAGAGAGCAACAGGGCAAAGGAAATATATATTTTTTGTAGTTTATTATATTTGGAATGTAATCAACAAAGGCCTATTATATTTTAAATGATCAGAAGATTTGACTACACTGCAAAAAATGCTCTTCTTATTTGGTATTTTTTCTTGTTTCCAGTCCAAATATTAAAAATTCTTAAATCAAGATAAATTTACTAGGTAAGTACAAATTTCTGTACTTCACTCCCAGTGAAGTGCCACACCTAAAAGGTGGATATAAATGGCTCCTACAATCTCGTTTTCTTAATTTACAGCAAGTACCATGCTATACCTGTCATTGCATATTGCGCTATAAATACGCTTTATTTCCATAAAAAATACTGGTTACGTCAGGCTCAGCACTAACACACCATATAGTAATTGTGTGCTTTCGTCTTTGTGTCACTCCAGTAAATATGTCTCTAACTGCGTTGTATTAGCTACTGTGATATCTGGGTGCTTCTGTCTATTTTCTTAACTATAGAATATAGTGTTTTGTCTCACTTGGACTTTCTGTGTAAGGGCACCCCTGTTTATGATTATGAATAAAACAGAAACGTGTATTCTCGCTAAAGCTCACAACACCATACTGTATTTCGGTTAGATCAAAGGTTTGTATACACAACAAGGTTCAACTTGATATTCGACAGCAGCACTAATTTAATTCCGTACTCAATCCGACCCGGTTTACATAAAGATTGCATCCTGTATAGCAACTGAAATCGCAGGATGGGAACATGATTCAAATCTCTTTTGAATACAGTAAGCGAGCAGAGTGCGCTCCCTTCGTAAATGCATGGAAACTGTCTAATGCTTCAGTTCAGCTAAACTCATACACTCTAGTGAAAACTGTTAGTCTTATCTGACTACATTGCATGTTCTACTCTTCATTGGTTGAATGTATTAACTAGCAGGCAGAATTTAGCCAATGAACAAGAGCTGAACCACTTGATCTTGATTGTGTGTATTCTGTGTTACGTAAACTCCTCCAATTGGTCATTGCATTTAACCGCTCAACAGACTTGTCTGTGATTGGCTATGCTCAACACTGCAAAAGTGAATTTATTTCAGGTTAAAACTGTATCACAATGGTTATTAATCGGCTGTGGTGGGCATGTCAAACTAACTATCAAAGACATCACATTTTAGCCTAGGGTCAAAGGAATCTTTTAGGATTGCGATTATTTGTCTCAGACTGCCAAATCGTGGTCATAATCACGCAGTATGAACCTGGCTTAAGGTATCAAATTATGAAAATCGTATTGATTATTTTTTCAAAGGTTGGTAGATTTGCAGGGTTTAATAGCTAGCTATGGTTAGATAGTAAAGCATTATCATATAAAAATGTTTTATCCTTCTGAAAGGTCATTGGCTGAGGTTCTTAATCGTCTTCGTTCTTTGTATTTGATTATTTATTTTACTTATCTGTCATTCTGTTCTGGTTTGTTCACTATCTGCAGAGTTCTATCAAGCTGTGAGCGGGAGTCACCCCCAATGGGTTAGAATCCTCCTAACTGCAGATGCACAGAACTGCGGTTCTCCAACTCATCTATGCATAGGACATTCTTTTGGATTGGTGCTGCTACGAATGCAGCTCAATGTGTGGAGTCGGTATCTTCTATCAAGGTGATGTGTATATTGTCATACTCAGCATTCTAGTTCCAAGCAAGATCTGACTCAAAATAACTCAAACGCTTAGCAAATTTCAAGAAGTAATTTTCATGCAAATACTAGTGGTGGTATGTGTTTCTCCATTCATTACTACACATCAATCCTGTTTCGTTAGTCTCTATAGCCTCTCATGAATTTGTCTCTGGCCTAACATGGTCTCTGTTCAGGTGGCCTATTGTAGCCTTCATCTCTATGTGGCCTTTGTCTCCATGTCCGTCCTTCACCCCTAATCATTCTGCACTTTTCATACTCCCCAACGGATCTCCCATATCAAGAAGATGGTTTAAAACTCATCTAGTGACAGTTCTACAGAACTCCAGACCATCATCTCATTTGGTATACCGGACATTCATTCAGGATCATGTGCTGCTACAACGGCAGCCGAACGCGGGATTACATGATGGTCAAGATGATCCTCTTCAGCATTTGAATCCTATATAAGATGCGATGCTCAAACCATCAGGCATGCTCAGCAAACTCTCTCGTAATTCTAAAGGTATATTCCTAATTCAAACTACTGTGGTGGTGGCTTTCAGCTTCAAAATCAATAGTTATACCCATATCTACCCCACTCAGAGCTAAGCGATTTGCTAATTCCATGGACCACAGGTCACCTCATGTGTTCTTCTTTCATCTCATCTCAGACTAACGTGACTCTATTCTGAACATCAGTAATAAATTATATACATTACATCCTTCACAGGTAATACTAAGATTACATATGTGTCTTAACAAGTATCAGGTAAGTTTACAGCATATAATTTAACTACTAATACTTAAATCTTATGTGGTAAGTATACTATCTACACAAACATCTGGTCATGGTGGCAGTTCCTATATCAATTATTTTATAGATTTATACGGCTCACTTTTCAATTTGGTCTATTGAGGCCAACTCATGTACCCACGCTGTCTTCTCCTCACTATGGGCTATCATGGCCTTTACTTGACCTATGCGGCCTTCCCCACACTGGCTTATCGGAGCCTCATTCTCAGCCAACGCGGCTTTTCGTACCCCGGCCTGTCGAGGCAGTTACACGGCCTAACGTGACAGTCCATACAGCCTACGCAGCTTTTCGTACCCCGGCCTATCTAGGCGGTATACACGGCCTAACGTGGCAATCTTTACAGCCATGCGGCTTTCTCGTACTCCTGCCTATTATGGCTTCCTTCACATACTTTAGGCAGTAGCCTAACAATTCCTTCTGTTTATTGATTTAACATTGATGTCAATATCCAAATCTATCGCATGTTCAAAGTCCATTATTCTAATAATACAATCCATATGCAAATATTTTAGGTACTTCATCCAAAGAATCTTCCAACGGGATGGGTATCTTTAGATTTTTATCATTTCTTTTGGGGGTAAATAAACACGATTATGATAGAATAAGGTTTGAGTGTGATTTTTATGCGATTTGGGGTATATTCGTATGAATGAAAAATGTTTACAGTATACATGCTAAACAGGTGTAGCGCTTTCTTAGCTGCATCTAAAATGCTTAATATAACATATTTCAACAACAATATATGAAAAAAAATCCATATTAGATCGCACTCGGAAGTTATTACAGACACTCATTGGTGGTTTAAAGTGAGTTTTGAGTAAAAGTGTAATATTAATATTTTAAATTGTGCTATGTAGCTTGATGCTAATTGTAGCTCTAATGCACCTGTTGCACCAGGATCTATATCTATTCACATAAGTTACCAAGAATATGGCTTGTTTTTTTTATTTTTTTAGAAAGACTTCAGGTAATAGGTAGATTAACAAATCTGATATTAAAGCTAGATGGGCAAACCATGAAATGCCAGAATTGCTTTTTATGCTTTTTATTTTGGTTATGTCATTGATGCCCCACTTGTCCCAGTGTGTGCAGTAACAATATGATAAAAGATGGAGACTTGTTAAAAGGTTAGTTAGTTAGAAAATTATATAATAATTTACTCACCCTCATATAGGTGTGACTGTCCTCTTTCAGCCAAACACAATAGGAGTTATATTAACAAATATCCTGGCTCTGTCTAGATTTATAATGGGAGTGAATGGTACTGTACCTTAGATTTTGAAGCCCAAAAAAGCACATCCATCTATCTTAAAAGTAATCCAAATGGCCCCAGGGGATTAATTGTCACAGGGTGTTTTGGTGTTGGTTCATGTTCATTGTTCATTGTTCATGGTTTAGTTTTATCTTGTTCTTGGTTATGTTTTAGTGTGTTATGTTCACAGTCTTGTCATGCACTTCCTGGTCTTGTCACGTGATTCCCATGCCCTCATGTGTTGTCATGTTATTGGTTCATTTTCTCATCACTGTTCACAGGTGTCACTTGTCTTGTCATTAGTCTGTGTGTGTATTTAAGCCCTCATGTTTGCCATGTGTCTTTGTCAAGTATTGAATGTTGTAACCCGCTGTTGGTGATTTTTGTTATAGTTAAATGCCAAGTCCTTGTTTTGATTTATGTTGAGATTTATGTTTAATTGTGAATAAAACTGCACTTGGGTCCTTCAACTTGCCTCCAGTGGATATATCGTTACAGAATACTTGACCAACAAAATGGACCCAGCAGTTGCCTTGCTTTGTCTACGCCAAGGGGCTCGATCCATAGAGAACTATGTGGAGGAATTTTGTGGGCTCTGTCACTTAGTGGATTTTAATGATGCTGCTCTCAAGGGCATTTTTTGCCATGGACTCAATGACCTTTAAGTTATTTAATGCCTGAGAGCACTGTGCCATGGACTCTGACCAGATATATTGACTTTGCACTGCAGTTGGGTGGGTCATCTTTTACGGTGGGGACTGTGGAGGAGGGGCCCCACAACCCCACAGTACCCACCACAACCCAGCCAGAGTCATCTGCTCCAGCCCACGTCCATGCTCCAGCCCACGTCCATGCTCCAGCCCACGTCCATGCTCCAGCCCACGTCCATGCTCCAGCCCACGTCCATGCTCCAGCCCACGTCCAGGCTCCAGCCCACGTCCAGGCTCCAGCCCACGTCCAGGCTCCAGCCCAAGTCCAGGCTCCAGCCCAAGTCCAGGCTCCAGCCCAAGTCCAGGCTCCAGCCCAAGTCCAGGCTCCAGCCCAAGTCCCCGTCCAGGCTCCAGCCCAAGTCCCCGTCCAGGCTCCAGCCCAAGTCCCCGTCCAGGCTCCAGCCCAAGTCCCCGTCCAGGCTCCAGCCCAAGTCCCCGTCCAGGCTCCAGCCCAAGTCCCCGTCCAGGCTCCAGCCCACGGCCCCGTCCAGGCTCCAGCCCACGGCCCCGTCCAGGCTCCAGCCCACGGCCCCGTCCAGGCTCCAGCCCACGGCCCCGTCCAGGCTCCAGCCCACGGCCCCGTCCAGGCTCCAGCCCACGGCCCCGTCCAGGCTCCAGCCCACGGCCCCGTCCAGGCTCCAGCCCACGGCCCCGTCCAGGCTCCAGCCCACGGCCCCGCTGTCCCGCCCAAGAACATTTTGGGGGGGGGGGGGGCAAGGGGTACATGGAGGCCATGAAGGCCACGCCTCTGTGGCCCCCTGAACCACCATTACCGCCATGGCCTGTTGAACTACCGTTGCCGCCATGGCCTGTTGAACTACCATTGCCGCCATGGCCTGGTGAACTGCCATTACCGCCATGGCCTGATGAACTACCATTGCCGCCATGGCCATCCACGCCTGAGGGTCCAGGTCCTCCCACGCCACAGGGTCCAGGTCCTCCCACGCCACAGAGTCCAGGTCCTCCCACGCCACAGGGTCCAGGTCCGCCCACGCCACAGGGTCCAGGTCCGCCCACGCCACAGGGTCCAGGTCCGCCCACGCCACAGGGTCCAGGTCCGCCCACGCCACAGGGTCCTGGTCCGCCCACGCCACAGGGTCCAGGTCCGCCCACGCTCCCAGGCCCGTCCAGGTCATGTCTGGGTCCGGTGCCTCTGCACGGGCCTGGCCCACCATCCCTCCCCCAAGACCGCCCCCCAAGACTTTTTGTTAAGACTCTTTGTTAGGCCATTGGTGTTGTGGTATTGTTTGGGCGTCAGGGGCCGCCCATAGAGGGGGGGGGGGATCTGTCACAGGGTGTTTTGGTGTTGGTTCATGTTCATTGTTCATTGTTCATGGTTTAGTTTTATCTTGTTCTTGGTTATGTTTTAGTGTGTTATGTTCAAAGTCTTGTCATGCACTTCCTGGTCTTGTCACGTGATTCCCATGCCCTCATGTGTTGTCATGTCATTGGTTCATTGTCTCCTCACTGTTCACAGGTGTCACTTGTCTTGTCATTAGTCTGTGTGTGTATTTAAGCCCTCATGTTTGCCATTTGTCTTTGTCAAGTATTGAATGTTGTAACCCGCTGTTGGTGAGTTTTGTTATAGTTAAATGCCAAGTCCTTGTTTTGATTTATGTTGAGATTTATGTTTAATTGTGAATAAAACTGCACTTGGGTCCTTCAACTTGCCTCCAGTGGATATATCGTTACATTAATAAGGGCCTTCTGAAGCTAATCTTTTTATCAATTTAATTTAACCCTAACCCTACCAGTCTACTAATGCTCTACTAACACTCTAATAAGAGTTAGTAGACATGTAGGTGTAATGTTCTGTAGGATTGAAAATAATCTAAGATATTTGAAAATTAACAAAGACAATTGCTTTCACTGCATGAAAAGTGGGATTTTCGTCAGTATGTGGCACTGTAGATTGCCGTGGAACTTCAGGTTTACGACTGTGCACGGCAATTTGCAGGCAACACCGAAAACTGCCGTAAATTGACGGAAATTGTCGTGGGCCTTGCTTGGCAGTTGTCCCCCCATGACCCCCCCCCCTCCCCTTAATTCTAGGGGAGGCTTTATCATGTAAATGAACATGCTGTGAGCTACACAAATGCAAATCAGAGTAGCAGCAGGGGGAGTTTTATCTAGGTTCTGAATTTTTTTAACCAAAACAAGTTTAAAGTTTAAGTTAAAATGTTAACTTAAATTTAAGTTAAATGTACTCGTTTTAGTTCACATTACTACATTTTTAGGGCAACCAGTTTGCTCCAATTTTTTAAGTAGATTCAACTTGTCCGGGCTCACAGTGTAGATTAATTACTCTCTATGTCATTAGCAATAACCAATGTTATGTAAAAAAAAAAAAAAATACAGGACAGCAGTTCATGTCTTCAACCTTTAGAGAGGTTATGTGATGCAACAAGACAATGAACCAAAGCAGACAAATAAATCAAGTAAAGCATACAGTTTACATACCAAAATTAATTTTTCCACCCTGCACTGTGAATGATTTCTAAATGGCTATTAATCATAAATGTGAAAAGTACAAGTTTGTGTGTTAATAGTTAAGTCAGATTGTGTTTTTCTGTAATTGTCATTTAAATTGAGCTCACACCACATTTTATGAATTATCAATGCAGATTTACAAGAGGTGGTTTCCTGGACAGGGTTTAAATTATGCCAAGAGTAGGCCTTAATCTAGTTAATCGTGAGTTAAAAACGTGTTGCCTGGAACAAAGATTAAGCACAGATTACTAACACCTGGACTATGAGTCCTGAACTAAAATAAACTGGATTCATTTACAGTTTTATCTAATTGCACACAATTTCTGAAAATATGGCTCCATTTCTTGTAACTCTACTCACAAAACACACAACATGCAAAACATCAGACATCGCTTGCAAAAGCAACACTTTGTGCAAAACTATTTTAACTCTTCCAAAAATGTTGTTTTTGCATATATCTAACTACACACAAATATGCACAACTGAGGAATTTTACAGTTGAACTGAAATAAGCTGAACTGAATCAACACTGAAGTCACTTGAGCTGAATATTGACACTATATTGGCTTGTTAGAGCCGGTTTACAGCAGAATTTGTTTTGAACTTGTTACTGAAGCTGCTATGAAACAATATATTTTGTTGTATGCATATTCTTTCTTTCTCAAACCTTAGTTTTGATTTCTAAGTGATCAATTTATGTATAAGTGTTTTCACACATGATCATTGGTAGGGTTGCCACCCGTCCCGTAAAATACGGAATCGTCCCGTATTTACAAGCAAAATGACGCGTTCCGTATCAAACCAATACGGGACGCGATTTGTCCCGTATTTTACACAGGTCCACACATAGTTCAATAAACACATACGGATTTTGCAGTGTGGAGAATACTGATAGCAAATATAAACAAATCAATTTCACAATAAGTAGTACAGGAGCTCATTTGTGCGTGATTGCGGGCTTTGTTGCCATAGCGGCGGAGTCTCGAGAACATGCGCTGTGCCGTGTGCAGTGTGCCTGAAAACTTGCGCGGTTTTTTAAAAAACATGTCGAGCTCGTGTCGCGTCCACCGTTTGAACGCAAGAGGATCTCCAGATATAGAACTGAATTAATATCAAAAAGGTATCAATGGGTCTGTCCAGTAACTCATGATGAACCTCAGGCCAACTGCACACTTTATGAGAAGCATTTCAGTGTCTCAGACTGACTGACTTTGGTGACAGACCGGTCTATGTGACACACACATCCGTGCTTCTAAAGGTAGGCCTATAGTTTTTTTTAATGGATAACATATTACTATAATATTCCAATACATTATCAGAGCTTGGCAGACAGAATTATTATTTTTTAGACAGGTTAATTAATAGATTATAGCCTAATAAATGTTATTATTAATTTATAATTTAGCTAGGCTATATCATACATAATAAATAATCCTGTCTTATAAAGTTTATGACATTTAAAAAATATTTAGATAAAAATGGGACAAATAATTACACGATAATATAGTCATAATTTAAGTAAATTATTCAAAGAAAATAAACATTTTTAAAATTCAAAAAAGTGATTAGGCCTACTGGTTCAGAATGACGGCTTAAAGGGACAGTTCACCCAAAAATGAAAATTCTGTCATCATTTATTCACCCTCAAGTTGTTCCAAACATGTATACATTTCTTTGTTATGTTGAACACATAGGAAGATTACTGTGGAAGTCAATGGTGCCCCCAAAGCAGCCTGGTACAAACTTTCTTCAAAATATCTTCTTTTGTGTACAGCAGAACAAAGAAACTCATACAGGTTTGGACATCATGAGGCGTCATAAGTGCACCAAATAGGCTAAGAGTTCTTTAGAATTAAATAAAATAATCAAATGTAAAATAATATAGCATGCATGTGTTCTGTTGCAAGTTCATGTACTTGATCTTATGTTTTCTTATGGTTTATTATTGAGCTGTCAAGTTGTTAAGGTTGAAATAATCATTTCATGACGTATTCTTTATTTCTGTCCTTTATGCAATTGTTTTTTAGGCTATTTTTTTCCGGGGGGGGGGGGGGGGGGGGGGGGGGGTCGACGTGTCGTGAATGGGTGTCCCTTATTTTGCCACACTGAAGGTGGCAACCCTAGCTGTATGGGTCCTCAGTAAATTAATGTGGCATTTAAATGGCAAAAGTTATTCTTGTCTCTATAACTTATGGCTTCCTAGAGACACGTTTATGGGTAAATAAAATATTAATAATATAAATAAAATGAATATCAAAACATATTTTAAATATAATGAAGTCATTTTATTATAGCACTCATCAGATGTTCCTGGAAACAAAACAGAGACAGAACAGTATAAACAAACTATACAACAAACTAAACACCAAATTACAAAAACATTATTATGTGAAAGTGAATAAAGTTGTGTGTGTGTGTGTGTGTGTGTGTGTGTGTGTGTGTGTGTGTGTGTGTGTGTCTGGGCCCTATCTTGCACCCAGCGCAATTGACTTTGTACACCGACGCATGTGTCATTCCTATTTTGCACCCGCGCAAAGCGCGCTTTTCCCTCCACAGAAGCACGTCGCTAAACTAGTGAATGAACTTGCGCTACCTGGGCGGTTCAGCGCAAAAAAGGAGGCGTGTTCCGGCGCAAACAATCCCTGGTGCTATTTTGCTGTTCCATTAAACAATTGCGCCACTGACCAGAAAAAACCTAGTCTAAAGTCAGTGGCGCGTTGCGCGTTGTTCATTATGCTATTTTAAGGGCGCATGCTTGACCATAATGTATAGCGTGCACAACGCGCATACACTTTGCTCATGTAATCTACACAGATGCAACAGTTATTTTTGCAAATCATAAATTGTTACACTAAAAAAATATTAACACATGAGATGACGGAAATCATTGTGGTGTGCCACGAAGATGTGAAAAAATAGGCATAAATCTAGCTTACAAATGATTCAGGCTAATTGTAATAATTAAGGATAAGACCTGTTTGCCCAATAGTGGCAAGACATATATGTATATAAGGACATCTGACAAATTGGTTTGTCCGTCAAGAACCAGGAAAAAAAATCGACTGAAAAACTGAAAAAACTGAAAGACTGAAAAAAAAAAAGACTGTGAAATCACCTTTACCATAATGTACAACATTACAACTTCCCTTCTCTGTCTTTCACTGCTCTTACAAGAACATCAGTCTCCTCGGCTGTGAACCGCTCCTGGCGTGCGCCTGGTAAATACGCCATAATAATAGCAATCCATAATGGAACTTGCGCACCTGCTTTTAAAGGGAATGTTGGATGACGCTCGGATTGGTTTATTCACGTTACGCCCAAACCACACCTATGAATAATGAAGCTACTTCAGACCAACCCATTTTAGATTTGCGCCGGGCGCAAGAGCCATTTATCCCGCCGGGAAAATAGCAACAGCGCCGAGACCTGCCCACAAAGTTACTTGCGCTTCACGCTTTGACACTTGCGTTTCAGATCGTTAAAATAGGGCCCTGTGTGTGTGTGTGTGTGTGTGTGTGTGTGTTTTCAGTTATAAATATGTGCTGTGTAAATTTGCCTATATATACTTTTAGAAATTATATATAGCCTAACTTTAAAAAAAAACAATAACCCATATAGATAAATTATAATAATTGTATAATATTAAGCATTTACTTAATATACATTGTAACATTAGGCTACTTTACTCTAGCACAGTAGTCAGTTAAGCAATTAATTAACATCTTATATTAATATGTATGTAGCCTAGGCTACATCTAAAGGTAAGTCTGCTTTAAAAAAATATATATATTACACTTCAACATGTACAGAATGTGCGTGTTAAGAAACATGTTCAAATGTGTCTTCTTAACAATGTTAAAACTGTGCGTCGACTGTGCGTGTATGCCTGTTACACGACCAGAATGTGCGTGTCTACACATACAAAAGAAACACGTAAAAAATTGCTGCGTTGACGCGGACAAACACTGCGTGTTGACACGGTCAAATGTCACGCGTTTCGTATAAATTTGGCCCCGGGCGCGTTCCATAGTAGAGCCCTAGTCCAATCACGTGCGAGGTCGAGGTCATGGCTATGACGCGTAGAAGACGAGCTTTAAACTTTTTTCCAGGACGCCGTCTTCAACTCCTGGACGCGACCAACTTTTTGGACTAATTTTCAGGAGGCTGTCTTCGTCTTCACAACTCTGAGGCAAACTGCAGGCGCTATGAACCAGAGCATGGGTAATGTAACTTTACAATGTAAAGAATATGCTTTTATTCAGCTCTATAAGGAAATGGATGCGTTAATAGATCCGAGCTTAAAACTGCACATTTTTTTTACACAGACTATCCTCGCCTCATAACGAAGCCGTGACCTCTTATCAGCTTGGAGCAATTTCCGCGAGTCCAGATTTAACCGCTGATCACGACGACATTGTGTGTAAGTAAGTTATAACTTATAATGTTTTTCTCATACCTTGTTTAATTTTACCGTTTTTATTAATACCAGTCTCATGTAATTGTTTTCCAGCTGCCTGTAAGACGTATTATGAATCGACACGCCGCAGCTTCAGATACAAACAACCTGAACTTACATCGCAGGCGGAAGCTACGAAGTTTAGCTCGGAGTCGATCAAGAAGAAAAAGGGTAAGATTTATTATATTAGATCAGTTTTTTGTCAATGTGAGTATTTTCCAGGTTGCTTATTGTCTTTATGGATTGTATTACAGTTGCTGGAAGCGAGAGTGTGCTGGATGAGGTGGACATTTGGAAGTCCGCGACCATTGAACTCATATCTGACGAGGAAGACGCATTGTTGACGGGGTGTCTGGATGGATTGTGCGGCCACCGCGCTCTCGCAGCCTGAAGCACGCCGAACATTACATTACGAGACATTACTGCTGCACTGTACATAGTTGTGTGTTTAACAATAAAGCTCTTTCTTTGAATAAACCGCTGTGTTTTATAAATGAAGCCCTTTCTTTGAATGAACAGCTGTGTGTTTATATGAAGCTCTTTCTTTGAATAAACGGCACGGTCCGTATAATTTTCCCATATATTCCTTGATGGTATGAATACTTCATAGCACAATAACATTAATATAAAACATAAATTATTACAACATAAATTATATATTTATTATTATTATTATTGGGGTTTACATTTATAATGAGCCAGGGGGACCAATAATGATTGGTTTGCAGTGATCTGCCAACCAATCACGAGGGATTTTTCTCTTTTAAATGTAGTGGCTTCAGCCAATAGTGAGTGAGTAAATTCAAGTCTGGCCGTTGACTCTCTGGTTTCGCTGCTATTCATATGCAAATTAGAGGCGTCGCACCTCCGCGCGGTCTCAGCGGGGGGCTCTCCACCTACATCATGGTTGTTTACGACAATTTGTGGCACAGACGAACGCGACGTTCGCTGCCTCTAAATTGTCGAAAACTGCCGAAAATTAGGGAGATTTCCGGGAGTATACAGGCGTTTACGGGGTCGAAAATCCCACTTTCATGCAGTGTTTATTGTTTCAACCACCATCTTTCTTACCACAAGGGCCATTTGGAATTCCTTAAGACAAAGAGATGTCGATAGGCCTGTAGGTCAAGATGTGTGTACATCGGTGGTCTATGAATTGTCACACTTTTATGGTGGGGGAAGTTGTAATGATCTGATTGGTCAGTTAATGTCTCACATTCGGGTTTTAGTCACATTGATCTACTTGATCAAATTGCATTAAACAAAGTGGGACAGCGATTTGAGAATAAGACTATACGTAGAAAGACATCTAAAACCGCCCACCCTAATGTCTGCATAGCTCCTAAAGTTACAGTTTTGGCATTCAGACAGATTAAAAACAGGAATGTGCTCTTAAGTCATTCTTAAGCAATGAATGGTGAACAAAAACGATTATCTCAGGTCTGCAGCCTCCTTTTAAAGATGACTTCAGAGGCTTTTTCTCGATGCTCCACCCCTTCAGGCCAGTGGAAACGGAGCCGTCTTTTGCCTGCTTCGTCTCTGGGGGATTAATGCCACCGGAGACCCACTCAACTCAAAGTTGAATTTATTCAGTGCTGCTACAAGAGGAAGACTCCAGGGCCTCTCAGTGCATCAGGCTGATATCTGAAAAACACATCCCCTTAATCTGGTTTGGAATCAGTGCTTGTCACAAAATTTATCTTAACATTTGTATAGCATTCATCTGACTCACAAGGGAGATGGCCATGGAGCCCTTTAAATGCTTCAAGAATAGGGATTGAAATAATGACGTGCTGGTAGAAACAGTCGAGATGGTGGGTTGATAGTTGGATGCAGTATAAAAGTTGCAACGTCTTGATAGCCAATTGCACAGCAAGTTTTTGTGCTTTCCATGTCCATGCTAAACTTAAGAAACAAACTATTGAAGGTCAGAATTCGTTTGGTTTAGGAACACTGGGTGCTGGATATTTGATTCACTAAAAAATACAGTTTGTTCTGCAATTAACTTTCCACATCTCTTATGTATCCCTAACAAAGACAAAATGTCATCTTGCTGGTGATTTACTTTCTGTATGTTCTTTGCCTTTTTAATGAGTCTCTAAAGGACCCTTATCTTGCAAACAAGTAGAACAGACAGAACAACAAATATGTCTCATCTCCTTTAGAACTCTTTGATATTTAAAGCTGAAGTGTAAATTTTTTTGTGCAACTAGAGTCACCAAAGGCGGAAGTTTATTGAATCTTAAGACACGTACACACACAAAAAAATATTTGCATGTGTTTTATGTTTTAACTGGGGCCATATTCACAAGACATCTTCACTGAGCTTTTATTATGCCACAGACGAGTGCTTCCTCTTCTTCCGGTCATGCGTATGTAGAGTAATGCAGCACTATTTTATCATATTACATACATTTAAGTGTGTTAAAAGTTATGTTATAATGCTGTGCGTTCGCTCGCCGGCTACTATGAGACACTTGTTGCACGCTGCAATAAGCTAGATCAATATTAGGCATGGTAAAACATGGTATTTGCGGTAAATCAAGAAAACCAGATTTAAACAATAAGACAATGGGCCCTATCTTGCACCCAGCGCAATTGACTTTGTACACCGACGCATGTGTCATTCCTATTTTGCACCCGCGCAAAGCGCGCTTTTCCCTCCACAGAAGCACGTCGCTAAACTAGTGAATGCACTTGCGCTCCCTGGGCGGTTCAGCGCAAAAAAGGAGGCGTGTTCCGGCGCAAACAATCCCTGGTGCTATTTTGCTGTTCAATTAAACAATTGCGTCACTGACCAGAAAAAACCTAGTCTAAAGTCAGTGGTGCGTTGCGCGTTGTTCATTATGCTATTTTAAGGGCGCATGCTTGACCATAATGTATAGCGTGCACAACGCGCATACACTTTGCTCATGTAATCTACACAGATGCAACAGTTATTTTTGCAAATCATAAATTGTTACACTAAAAAAATATTAACACATGAGATGACGGAAATCATTGTGGTGTGCCATGAAGATGTGAAAAAATAGGCATAAATCTAGCTTACAAATGATTCAGGCTAATTGTAATAATTAAGGATAAGACCTGTTTGCCCAATAGTGGCAAGACATATATGTATATAAGGACATCTGACAAATTGGTTTGTCCGTCAAGAACCAGGAAAAAAAATCGACTGAAAAACTGAAAAAACTGAAAGACTGAAAAAAAAAAAGACTGTGAAATCACCTTTACCATAATGTACAACATTACAACTTCACTTCTCTGTCTTTCACTGCTCTTACAAGCACATCAGTCTCCTCGGCTGTGAACCGCTCTTGGCGTGCGCCTGGTTAATAGCCTACGCCATAATAATAGCAATCCATAATGGAACTTGCGCACCTGCTTTTAAAGGGAATGTTGGATGACGCTCGGATTGGTTTATTCACGTTACGCCCAAACCACACCTATGAATAATGAAGCTACTTCAGACCAACCCATTTTAGATTTGCGCCGGGCGCAAGAGCCATTTATCCCGCCGGGAAAATAGCAACAGCGCCGAGACCCGCCCACAAAGTTACTTGCGGTTCGCGCTTTGACACTTGCGTTTCAGATCGTTAAAATAGGGCCCTAACTGTGTGGAGTGTATGATAATGACTGTATGATAATGATTGGTTTTCTGTTGATGAATGTATCCAAACAGTTGCTCACCTTTCTAATAAAACACATAACATATTAAAGCGTCTTTTGTGTTTCCATGGTTTCTACAAAATAAAACCGTAAATCAAGGGTAACGCAGGTATTATTGTCACTGATAGGCAACAATCATACACTGATTTAACCGTGTCCTTGTTAAAATCGCTTATTTCTCTGGTTTTAAACATTCTTGGAAACATTTGGGATGAAGCAAGTACACAAGCCAACAAATTATATAACATTGTTATAGTGATTTTTGGATATTTTAATCTAAAACTCTTACATATTGTGCCTTTAAGGTTAAAAGTAACTCCTAATTTGCCAATTTAGGAGTCACTCTTAAAAATAATGGGCGTGCCAGTTCTAATTTTAGTCAGTCCTAAATTTTTCACAAAGCATTTTAGTGCTAAAACTAGCTCCTAAATCGGTGAAAAGTTAGGAGTAGTAGGCCTACACTATATACAATTGAGACAACAGAGCCTTGGGTGCTGAGCCTTTTCTTCATAAATGCAACAAATATTTGGATTTATAGATTTTAATCTGAGATGACATAATATAAAGGTTAATTTATGTGTATTTATGCATTGAATGATGGAGAATAAAACATTGCAGTCGAGTTGAAAATAATGTCCCATCGTCTGCACTGAGAGCCTTGTGGGCAGCTCGAGTGACCCGAATTAGAGTTCCGGCTCGTGGACCTTTCTCCCTTTTTAGTCTAGCAGGAGAAATAGGTTCCCATGTACCCATTTAGCATTTTTTGTAACCTGTTTTTTTGGGACCCTAATGGTGTCTAGTTAAGAATTCCTTAAGTATTTATCTCTCCCACTTCACTTCCAGTCTACTCACTGTCCTATCATAATAAAAAGGCAAAAATGCCAAAAATAAATATTAACCCATAAGAACCCGGACCAATTAATCCTTATAGTAAAATTATGGGGCATATAAAACAGGCTTAATGGACCACTTGTAACATGTTTCTGCAGTTGTTTTTGAAATACAACCCCTCCTTGTGAGAGATCTGTAATGTTCCCTTTCAGTCGGTCACGTTCGACGTACGTCGGAACTGACCGACGAATTGGGATCTGATCTCAGAGACCAATCTACTTCGAGTGTATTAAAAACGAGCCAATGGAGATTGGCATGCGATCCACGCATTCCACGCACCGCCCCGCAGCGCGGGTATAAATAAGGAAGTGGAATGCTTGATCATTGCCTTTTTTTTTCGGAGCCGAACAGCGTCATTGCTGTGTCTACGAAGAGTGTTATTCGAGTCTCGTGAGAAGAATTGCTGTTCCAGTGCGGGTGTGACGGCGCTTTTCAGCGGGTGGCCGCTTCAGAGGAGATAAAGAGCTGGTTTTGTTGGTTGGCTGGGCGTTTCCATTTCTGAGTGCTCACGCAGACTTGCACTATCTGAACTGCGTGAGCCGCGGTCATCTCCCTGAGTGCTTCAGCACTGAAAGAGTGGTTTTCCTTTTCTAAAAGAGCAACACGGTTTGACCCTGCGTCTTTTTCAAGATGTCATTCAAACCGTGTGTTTCTGGATGCGGTTGTTTCCTGTCCTCATTTGACGGCCACGATCTCTCTCACATATAAACATGTGTGATTGCGTTCGTGGGTGATTCATGCTCTCTCAGGAGAGCATGGTCACGTCGGCGCGTTGTTCGTCTCACCTTTCTCGTAAGGGCTTGAGCGTTCAGCGCGCCGTGTGCCGTCGAGCGCCGGCTGACAGCGGGGGTTGCCACGGCAACCCAGCGCGTCACTCGGCACTCTCTAGATGCGCGGTCCAGACTATGAAACCTCAAATGGGGTTGAGTCCCTTAACTTATTCCCTGATCTAGTTTCTTTTCTGGTGCATCAGAAAAGGTCTACTTTAGCTAATAAGCTTTGGTGGACCTGAGGATTACAGTGGGGCATCCCCGCCGGGTACATCTCTTCGGGCCCCCACTCCTCTATCGCATCATGAGCATGTCGAGACTTTGTTCGTGGGTGGTTCATGTTCTCTCATGAGAACATGACCATGTCGGTGCGGTGTTCGTTTTGCCTTTTCATAGGGCTTGAGCGTTCAGCGCACCGTGTGCCGTCGAGTTTGACGGCCACGTTCACTGTTTCACATGCCGGCTGGTAGCTTACAGATGGGATTGCTGGTCCTTTTAAAACAAGGAGACCTAGTGTTTCATTTGGGGCTCTGGCAGAGGACAGATGTCAATTGCTGCATCGGAGAGAGGGCTGTTATGCACTGGAAATGATGATGCTGAGTTTCCCACTATAATGGTGTGTGCTCTTGCTGAATCAGATTCAGAGTTGACAGCCATGCTTTCCCGGGTGGCTGAGGCGTAGTGCAACGCTTAATTCGCCTTGCCTACCCCCGTGCCCTTTTTCCCGGATGGGCATTGGAAAAATTAGCAGTATGGAACTATTTGGTGTCAAAATATGGAACACCAAAAGGGCCGAAATCTGTATAAATTTTTCCCTCTCTCACTACCCTCTGTCCTGCATGTACGAGGGTAGTCCCGACCCAGGGGTTATGCAGGAACTGCGTGCGGCGGTGGACCTCGCTCTCTGGGCGATGGAAGTCACTGCACGCTCCCTGGATCAGGCGATGTCCACACTAGTGGTCCAGGAACCTGGGGCTAAACCTGGCAGATATGCGTGAGTCCGACTAAGTTCGGTTCCTTAACGCCCCTGTCTGTCAGGCTGGCCTCTTCGGCGACGCCGTCGAGTACTTTGCCCAGCAGTTCTTGATGGCCTAGAAGCAGACAGAGGTGGTTTAAAAAAAAAAAAAAAATCCTAATTCGCAGCACCTCTGCCTGCTTGTCGCCGAGGGCGCCCCCCCTGCGTCCACCTCCGCCCCTGCGAAACCCAGGCAGCAGCCTCCATCTGGGAAGCAGGGTGCCGGACGTAAGGGAGGCGCCCAACCCACTCAGGGCTTGCTAGTCTACAAGCAAGCGTAAGGGCAAGCGGCCCTGAGATGGGCAGCCCAGGGAGAACAGGAGCTGCTCCGAGGGAGTTGGTGTCCGCACCCCTCCCTCACCCCCCCGGAGGAGGACCGGGGGCCCTGACTGGTGTCAATACTCTCCCACATTTTCAGAGCAGTTTCCTCTCTCCCTGGGCCCCAAGAGGGCCAGGTTGGCAGTGTGCGACGCCCCGGGCCTTGTCACTTCTTTCCTCCCCTCCCATCGCCAGGGGGCAGCAGTGTGGGCACCGAGAACGCCCCCGGGCCTTCTCACCCACACTCTGCCCCACCCTGAAATACTCAGACAACACTCCGGGCCGCCTCCGGGCCTCCCGAGTCGGGTCTGTCTATTCCGCCTCGCTGCCCCACCCCGGGTACGTCTGTGGTGCCGTTGGTCCGGCTTGTGCGGTCTCTGGGCTTCGGCCCCCAGGCCGTCTCGCTGGCTCATCCGTACCATCAGACTCAGCTACGCGATTCAGTTCGCTCACCGGCCTCACAAGTACAAGGGCATCCTCTTCACCTCCGTGCGAAGCAGCGATGCTCAGGTCTTGCGGTCAGAGATCGATGTCCTACTGGCGAAGGATGCGGTCGAGCCGGTTCCTCCAGCCGATATGAAGGTGGGGTTCTACAGCCCCTACTTCATTGTACCCAAGAAAGGGGGTGGGTTACGGCCAATCTTGGACCTGCGTATCCTGAATCGGGCCCTGCACAAGCTCCCGTTCCGGATGCTAACGCAGAAGCGCATCTTCGAATGCATCCGTCCCCAAGATTGGTTCGCAGCGATCGACCTGAAGGATGCGTACTTTCATGTCTCTATCCTTCCTCGACACAGACCGTTCCTACGTTTTGCGTTCGAGGGGAAGGCATATCAGTACAAAGTCCTGCCCTTGGGGCTGTCCCTGCCGCCTCGCGTCTTCACGAAAGTCGCAGAGGCAGCCATTGTTCCGCTCAGAGAACGCGGCGTTCGTATCCTCAACTATCTCGACGACTGGCTCATACTCGCCCAGTCTCGGGAGCAGTTGTGCGAACACAGGGACATGGTGCTCAGTCACCTCAGCCTGTTGGGCCTTCGGGTCAACCGAGAGAAGAGCAAACTCTGTCCCACACAGAGGATCTCTTATCTCGGTATGGAACTGGATTCGGTCAGCCAGACTGCGCGCCTCACGGAAGAGCGGGTCCGGTCGGTGTTGAACTGCTTGAATTCGTTCAAGAGCAGGACAGCGGTCCCACTGAAATTTTTTCAGAGGCTCCTGGGGCATATGGCATCTGCAGCCGCGGTAACGCCGCTCGGATTGCTTCATATGAGACCGCTTCGACACTGGCTCCATGGCCGTGTCCCGAGGTGGCCGTGGCAGAGCGGCCAGTACCGGGTCCCAGTGACTCCTTACTGCCGCCAAACTTTTAGCCCATGGTCCGACGCTTCGTTTCTCCGGGCCGGGGTGCCCTTAGAAGAAGTGTCCAGGCATGCTGTGCTCTTCATGGATGCCTCCTCCACGGGCTGGGGGGCCACGTACAACGGGCATGCAGTTTCAGGTCTGTGGACGGGACCTCAATTGCATTGGCATATCAATTGCCTCGAGTTGTTAGCGGTACACTTGGCACTGCACCGCCTCAAGGGGCTGCTACGTGGCAAGCATGTACTGGTCCGTACGGACAGCACTGCGGCCGTTGCGTACATCAGCCGTCAGGGTGATCTACGCTCCCGTTGCATGTTCCAACTCGCCCGCCACCTCCTTCTTTGGAGTCAGAAGCATCTGAGGTCGCTTCGTGCCATTCACATCCCAGGTGCGCTGAACCAGACAGCCGACGAGCTCTCTCGCCAGTCGACACCTCCGGGGGAGTGGCGACTCCATCCCCAGGCGGTCCAGCTGATATGGGACCTCTTCGGAGCCGCACGGGTAGACCTGTTTGCCTCTCCGGACCCATTGCCAGTGGTACTATTCCCTGACCGGGGGCACCCTCGGCACGGATGCACTGGCGCACAGCTGGCCCCGGGACCTGCGCAAATATGCGTTTCCCCCAGTGAGCCTTCTTGCACAGACCCTGTGCAAGGTCAGGGAGGACGAGGAGCAGGTCTTGTTAGTTGCGCCCTACTGGCCCAACCGGACCTGGTTCCCAGAACTAACTCTCCTCGCGACACCCCCTCCTAGGCCGATTCCCCTGAGGAGGGACCACCTTTCTCAGGGACGGGGCACTCTATGGCACCCGCGTCCAGACCTCTGGAAACTCCATGTCTGGTCCCTGGACGGGACGCGGAGGTTCTAGGTGGTCTACCACAGGCAGTGGTGGACACCATCTCTTCTGCTAGAGCCCCCTCTACGAGGCGCCTCTACGCTTTGAAGTGGAACCTGTTCGTTGAATGGTGCTCTTCCCACCGGGAAGACCCCCGAAGGTGTTCGGTTAGTGTCGTGCTTTCTTTCCTGCAAGACGGGCTGGAGCGAAGGCGGTCTCCCTCCACCCTCAAAGTGTACGTCGCAGCAATAGCGCCGTATCACGACGCAGTCGAAGGTAAGTCCTTGGGAAAGCACGACCTAATCGTCAGGTTCCTCAGAGGTGCGAGGAGGCTAAATCCTCCTCGTCCAAACTCGTTACCCTCTTGGGACTTGGCTCTAGTGCTCAGAGCACTTCAGAGCCCTCCCTTTGAGCCTTTGCAGTCTGTGGAGCTTAAAATCCTGTCAATGAAGACAGTGCTTCTGACGGCATTGGCCTCCATCAAGAGGGTAGGGGACCTGCATGCACTTTCGGTCAACGAATCGTGCCTAGAATTCGGGCCGGCCAAGTCTCACGTTGTCCTGAGACCCCGGCCTGGATACATGCCCAAGGTTCCTACCACTCCCTTCCGGGACCAGGTAGTGAACCTGCAAGCGCTGCCTTCGGAGGAGGCAGACCCAGCCCAGGCTTTGTTTTGTCCCGTCCGCGCTCTTCGCGCTTACGTCGACCGGACTCAAAGCTTTCGGACCTCAGAGCAACTCTTCGTCTGTTACGGAGGCCAGCAGAAGGGAAAGGCTGTCTCCAAGCAGAGGTTAGCCCACTGGATAGTGGATGCTATCGCCTTGGCTTACCAGTCCCAAGACGGGCCTTGCCCGTTCGGGTTGCGAGCACACTCAACAAGGAGTGTTGCTTCTTCCTGGGCGCTGGCTCAAGGCGCCTCGCTGACAGATATATGTAGAGCTGCGGGCTGGGCGACACCTAACACGTTCGCTAGATTCTATAGCCTCCGTGTAGAGCCGGTATCTTCCCGCATCCTCGCCCCCAGTGGCCAGTAGCGCTAAGTGCCCATTCTAAGTGTCGGCTTGCAACGCCACTCCCGCCCTCTGGGCCGGATACGTGCGTCTATTTTCTCCAGTTGTGTTCCCCGGAAACGGCTAACCCTGTCGAGCTCCTCCGTCACCCCTGCGGTGTCAGACGTTACGGCCGTCTGACGCCAGGCCTGCACCCGTATGCTTGTGAAACGTGTGTGTAGGCTGGGTTCCATATGTAGCTGTCCCCTCACGGCTACCCCATATGTGTATTCTTCCACGGTACCAGCTACCCTACTCGGCTAGCCCCGTGTCTTTCCCTTGACAGAGCCCGCTCTGTCGTCTCTGGGCGTGTTCTTTCCCCCCTGGAACCAGGTTGGAACCACCCCAGAGACTGCCATATGTTGCACTACCCTGCCAGGTTAGTCCTTATGCGTATTCTGCCACCAATCCTTCCGCTGAAGGACGTGGCTCCGCAGCATACCATCTCCCGAGACGGGCACGCTTTCCCAGCGTTATCCAATAGTCACACTGGGTGGGTCTTGCAGAAACAGCAGTGACTGACCTCCCTGCTTGGAGCCCTGACTTCCGTACCATCTAAGACGGTCCAGTGCGCTCAAGCAGGACGCTGGAAGGGCCAGCGCCCTGGCGTTTTGGTAGGGATCCCAATTTGTCGGTCAGTTCCGACGTACGTCGAACGTGACCGACTGAAAGGGAACGTCTCGGTTACGTATGTAACCCTCGTTCCCTGAAGGAGGGAACGGAGACGTACGTCCCGTCGCCAGGTGCTGTGCTTCCGCTAGGGGGCCGAGTCACTAGTTCGGCTCCTCAGCAGAAAAAAGCAATGATCAAGCATTCCACTTCCTTATTTATAGCCGCGCTGCGGGGCGGTGCGTGGAATGCGTGGATCGCATGCCAATCTCCATTGGCTCGTTTTTAATACACTCGAAGTAGATTGGTCTCTGAGATCAGATCCCAATTCGTCGGTCAGTTCCGACGTACGTCTCCGTTCCCTCCTTTAGGGAACGAGGGTTACATACGTAACCGAGAAGTAACACATATGTGACATTGGGCGTTTATGATAAATTTTTTATGTTACATATATGTCACATTGGGCATTTATTTCTCATTTAAAAAAAAAAAAACATTTAATATTTTTTTTGCTAAATAGCATTTTTTTTCTGTTTCTTTTCTTTTCCACAACATTTATCAAAATTATGCATATTATAAAAAAATTATTAACAAAACATATCAAGCCATAGACGGATCTTCCAACACTAATCCCCTGCTTGCTGATTTTAAGAATCATTGTTGTCAGTGAAATGTAGACATGCTAGTAGAGTCTGAAAACAGTTGCGTAACATTTTGTCAGCCACCATGGTATGTCATTTTGTAATTTTCCCAAGTATGCATGATTTCCTGACATTTGGTGCAGATCATGCGCAGATCAATACCAATCAATATTTCAATTATATTAAACAGTGCTGTTAACATTTTTCTGAGTCCCAGATTTTATATAAAACATATAGAACATATATAACACTAAAAAAAATATTGAATCTGCTAAATTAATTGAGCAGCTCATTAATATTTTTCTTAATATGACAAATACATAACATCAAAATTCCACCAACTGTTGTTAGGTTAACAGCCCGATGTGACATATATGTCACCACTGTTTTAAGGTTAACAGCCCGATGTGACATATATGTCACCACAATATTTTCGTAACTTGTTTTATATCAATTTGTTTAAGAAATGTATTAAAATCAGGTTAAGTGTAATCTATGATAAGTTATTAAAATGTTAGAATTGTTGCATGGGTTGAAACATACCTTTAGTAACAAAAACAAGCGTATTAAAAAAATGCTCACACTGCAACATGTGCTAACCAGACAGACCACCATTTTGGAAATGTTGCCATGGCAACAAAAAATGCACAAATTGTCACATGACTGAACCTGGGTGTTCCTTATATGTCACTTAGGGACTTCCTGAGTTGAAATTTAGGGATATTGCTTTAAAAAGACCTTTCCAGATAATCACCAGTGTTTCTGACACCTGTGTCACTGTGGGTTCTTTTAAATAATAAAAAAATAATGTCAAGACAATAATGTCAATACAAGATATACATTTTAAAAAAAGAAAAACATTTTAAATGTATCAAATGTGATACATTAAGCTTTTGAGGAACGTTTATTTGTACATTTGCATTGCTTTATATGTCATGTAAGTGCTCATCTTGGAATATTGCTAACAATAAATGTTATTCATATGTTTAAAATCAGTAAAGTTCCCTTTCGAAAGGGAACTCTCGCTGCGTCTAGCTGACGCTATGGGGAACGCCCTCGGCGTGACTGGTGTCTGAAGCTACTATCGAATCACGGCAAAGTCTTTGACCGACGTCAGCCCATGACGTCATCAACGTGCGACCCGGAAGTATAAAAGGGCGCCGTGCCAACACATACACATCTTTCTCGTCTTCAGGGACTGTCTGTTTGAACTGCTATACGAGTTAAGGTAAAACAAATTCAATTATTAATACACACGAGTGTGTATTTACTGCCTGGGATCAAGAGCATGCACAGTCAAGTTCATTTGAAGTTGTTTGTGTGTGAGTGTGAGCGGTTTTCAATCTGAGATCGCTCCACTCTAGTCTGGCTTTTTTCCTGAGGGAAGAAAGTTTGGCATCTGGGACTGGATGATGCTGTCCCGCTCAAGCTGAGGCTGAGCGTTGGCATACATCATGGGTTCTCAGATGCAGCTCGCCGATCGTCGCGACGATCTGGCGGTTAACGAGACTAAACAGCAAGTGCTCTTAGGGATGGCTGGTGAGAGTGGTATGAATCCTCTCAGCCACCCTGACCGTGTATGCTGAGCTGATGAATGTTATGTAACGTACTGCAGGCAGGCTGCGGCTGCCATGTTGGCGCGTTAGAGGAGAGATCGCTCGTGGTAGATTGCACGATCGTTTTCTCCTTGGCCATAAACCATCAGCTCAGATGAGCCTTCCATTCCTTCTTGATCTTCTTACAGAGATCGAGAGGGCATGGAAGAATCCATATTCGACCCAATATTCATCAGCATCAGCGTTTAACTTCGCTGATGTCGAGGGGATAGGGGAATATGGATATGTGTTGAGGCTACCGACTGGCGAGGAAAGTTTGTGGACTTTTCTCGCGTTTCGTGGGCATCAACACTGAGAGCTCAAACTGTGCTTTAATGGCAGGGGCATACACGGCAGCGGGTCAGGCTGTGCTGCTTTTCACACCATGGCGGTGTTTCAGGCGTACCAGGCGGACCTGCTGGAGGATCTCGACCAGGGGGCCGGGCTGTCCCCTGAGGCGGTTGCTGAGCTGCGCCGCACCACAGATCTTGCTCTCCGGGCCACCAAGCAGACTGCTGCTGCCATCGGCCGCTCTATGGCGGCTATGGTGGTCACGGAGAGTCATCTGTGGCTGAGCCTGGCTGATATCGGGGAGAAAGAGAAATGCTTTCTCCTCGATTCGCCGGTTTCGCCGACTGAACTTTTCGGCACCTCCGTTGAGGCGGGGGTTGGAAAGTTCAGGGAGGCGAAGGCACGTTCAGCGGCATTTAAGACATGCATACCGCTGAGATCCGCGCCCCCACCCAGGCAGGCGGGACCTGGTCCTTCACGGTCTGAGGACCGTAGGCAGGACCAGAGGGCTAGCATCTCCTCTCGTGCCCCCCCCCTCCGTGGAGGAGCAGGGCACAGAGGAGACGGGATTCCCGGGGGGAAAAAGGATCTGAGGGAGGTGATCCAGGACCAACGCTCTCGGCGTTGGTGATGGATCACTTCCCTTGAGGGCGGTTACATCCTAGCCCTCTCCTTTTTCCTTTTTAATGTCTTTTAATGATTTTTTACCCAGGCACTTCTTACATCAGGCCTGAGGCGGGCCCATGATGAGTAGAACTATGTTCTGACGGCCCGCCCGGACCTGCTCAGTGAGAACGCCCCTTTCAGGCATTCAAGGGCGGTAGAACATGGTGGTGAGAACCGCACAATGAGTCTTCGCTCAGCATGCCGCAGGTGAGAGTGGTCATTTTTGTGTATTACACTAAAAATATGTATTTCTTACAGACCCCAGGTTTCCTGTATAGAGTTGGGTATTCATCAACGACTGAATGCTGAGGCGTCAGTTGGGATGTGGATGAAGGAGGCGCGTTGCTGAGGCACCGCCACCGTTGGTAATATGTACCACTTAGATCGGAGGCTCTAGTAAGGCAGGTGCCAATGCTGAGGCATCAAGGTACTGCTAGCCTAGCTGGCTATCAGGTTAAAAAGGGGCAAATACGCTCTCCTGAAGGTCGGCTGTCAATTGTAGGCCTCAGTAGGCCTCTTGAACAAGGCGCGTTTTCAGTTGGAAGGCCTCAACCAGGCCTCACTGGAGGTATGTACCGATGTGCGCATCGGGACAGCTAGCCTGGCGGCTATCAGGTTGTAGGCCCCATCAGGCCTCCCTGAAGGCCCGCTGTTAGTTGTAAGGCCTTATTAGGCCTCCCTGAGGGTGAGCTCTCAGGTTGTGATCACTACCAGAGGCAGGTTGTAGGCCTCATCAGGCCTCCCTGAAGGCCTGCTGTTAACTCTAAGACCTTACTAGGCCTTTCTGAGGGTGACACTCCCAGAGGCAGGTTGTAGGCCTCATCAGGCCTCCCTGAAGACCTGCTGTTAAATTCTAAGGTAGTAGGCCCCATCAGGCCTCCCTAAGGTGTTCCTGGGATCCAGTCATCTAAAACAGTTAAGCACGAATTGCAAACAGGTAGCAGGCCTCTCCAGGCCTCCCTAAAGGCTGATTATCTGGTAGTAGGCCTCAATAGGCCTCCCTTGAGAGCGAGTTCCTTAATCAGGATGCTCGGATAGCCTGCGTAGCTTGACTGTCGACTAGTAGGCCTCAATAGGCCTCCCTGAGGGTGAGCTCCCAGGTTGTGGTCACTCGAACGAGGTAGTAGGCCCCATCAGGCCTCCCTAAGGCGTTCCTGGGATCCAGTCATTTGATACAGTTAGCACGCATTGCAAACAGGTAGCAGGCCTCTCCAGGCCTCCCTAAAGGCTGGTTATCAGGTAGTAGGCCTTAATAGGCCTCCCTTGAGGGCGAGTTCCTTAATCAGGATGCTCGAAAAGCCTGCGTAGCTTGACTGTCGGGTAGTAGGCCTCAATAGGCCTCCCGGAGGGTGAGCTCCCCGATTGTGGTCACTCGAACAAGGTAGTAGGCCCCATCAGGCCTCCCTAATGTGTTCCTGGGACCCAGTCATTTGAAACAGTTAGCACGTATTGCAAACAGGTAGTAGGCCTCTCCAGGCCTCCCTGAAGGCTGCTTATCAGGTGGTAGGCCTTAATAGGCCTCCCTTGAGGGCGAGTTCCTTAATCAGGATGCTCGAAAAGCCTGCGTAGCTTGACTGTCGAGTCCCAGATGGTGGTCACTCGAACGAGGTAGTAGGCCCCATCAGGCCTCCCTGAGGTGTTCCTGGGACCCAGTCATTTAGCACGTATTGCAATCAGGTAGTAGGCCTCTCCAGGCCTCCCTAAAGGCTGGTTATCAGGTAGTAGGCCTTAAATAGGCCTCCCTTGAGGACGGGTTCCTTAAACAGGATGCCCGACTAGCCTGCGTAGCTTGACTGTCAAGTAGTAGGCCTCCATAGGCCTCCTTGAGAAAACAAGGGTAACCTCAGCAGGCGGTATTGCTGTCAGGTAGTAGGCCTCACTAAGGCCTCCCTGAGGACGGAGTCCCGAGCCTGGATGCTTGGGTTTCCAGCATGGCTTGCGGTTAGGTAGTAGGCCTCTATAGGCCTCCCTGGAATACCCGCTATCAAGTAGTAGGCCCACAGGGCCTCCTTGAAGTTGAAGTTCCTGAGCTAGGCACTTTGATTACCAGTTCTCTGTGAGAAATTGTGGTAGTTGGGCCTACAGCTGGAGGTTACTCGCCAGGCAGCCTCAGCTGCTCCCCTCAATGAGGGTCGTCTATGAGTGCTCAGCCGCCTGAGCCTGGTCAGACGGTCGTAGGCCTCTCATGAGGCCTCCCTGTTAGATCAGTCATTAAGGCCCTTTCGGCCTCCCTACTGCTTTGAAACACAAGCACCTGGTAGATCCTTGATTTGAGCAGGCAGACTCCCCTCGATAGCAAGGGTTGAAAAGCACTACGCTGAGTGTTGCTCTCTTGGATAACCCGTCTCTGAGTTCCGGGCTAAGTAAGACTGCCTGTGTTTCAGTCCCTTAGCTTGGACGCCCCTTGGGCACCATCCAGAGGCTCTGTTTGAACAGACAGGGTTGGCTAAACCGAAGTGTCCATAACACTTAGGGCACCAGGTCAGGCCTCCCTGGTGGCACTCGGGAGAACATTTCCCGAGTAGTGACTGGCTGGGGTTCCTTCGGGTCCCCTAGCCACATTCCCTTGAAGGGACCCCTTCTTTGGAAGTAGTGGTCCCGGGCCTTCGAGCTGTCTAGATGGAACTCCACGCAGTGCGTTAGGGTTCCGTTTAGTTGTATAGCTTGGGCTATGACCGTAGGGAGTGCTGTCACTGTCAGCCCAGGACCTGAGGGGGAATCGCTCAGGTTTTTCTATGAATTACTTGAGTTGACAGTTGTCACTGCCAATGGGCAGACACTCCCCTCAGCATGGCGGCGTTGGTATATCGTTCCCCATAGCGTCAGCTAGACGCAGCGAGAGTTCCCTTTCGAAAGGGAACGTCTAAGGTTACGTATGTAACCTCTGTTCCCTGAGAACAGGGAACGAGCGCTGCGTCGCGTTGCCATGCTTCAGGGCCTATCTGCCATACAGTCCCTTCAGACGAGAAGATGTGTATGTGTTGGCACGGCGCCCTTTTATACTTCCGGGTCGCACGTTGATGACGTCATGGGCTGACGTTGGTCAAAGACTTTGCCGTGATTCGATAGTAGCTTCAGACACCAGTCACGCCGAGGGCGTTCCCCATAGCGTCAGCTAGACGCAGCGCTCGTTCCCTGTTCTCAGGGAACAGAGGTTACATACGTAACCTTAGACGTTTTCACTGCACAGAGACACCTGAACTACGACCTGAAGGGGGGCATTTTGAGAATTATACTAAAAGGCTGGTGTAAACTAGAGACACAATCTTGTGTCTACAGAATGTATCTAAAAAAGTTTTTTCAGCAATGTTTTTGATCATGTTGATCATTTAGAGGCTTTCAAAGATTGTATATCAAATTTGATACAGTAGGCTTAATGTTAAAATTCTTATAAAGCTTATGGTCTCCACTATGATTCCAGGAAGTCAACAAAGCACCAAAATACATTGATGAACAACATTTGATGTCTCGTACTCTTTAACAAGACTACAAAAGGTGAGTGAATCATCTGCTTAATTATCAGGACCTTTAGTCCCAAAGGGCACATTCAACAGTCATCAACTTTGCTCATTAACCTTAAATGTGTTAAAATACTCTCAGATCTCATCAAATGTGCACTTAGAGAACGGCACAAATGTGCACTTGGAGAATGGCATAACGCTACATTCAGCTGTCTAATCTGCTGTCCTTTATGTGCATTGTATGATCTATGGGAGAGAGAAAGATGCCTGTGAAGAATAAAGAATTCTGGGATAGGGGGTCCACTGAGAGCTATTGATTCTCAGATGATCATTTGAAGTTACCTGCAGGATATGTCTGGTGTGAAGCACTCAGAAGTCAGAGAGTCGGGGCTTCAATGACCCCAATGTAGTGCAAATGCAAGAAGGTGGCGAGAGAAAGAGATGACAGGTCCTGACAGTTTTATGACCTGTCATAATCTACTCCACTCTGCTGTTTGTGGATAATGGAAATCTGAGTGCCTGGGGAAAGCTGTTGGCTATCTTGAAAATGTCCAGTGGGGTTTTTAGATGCTCTTTTCTTCAATCTTGGCGTTTTACCATGTTTCAAGTCATTTTTCAGTTGGTGAGTAACATGTAATAAATACTTTATTGACAAATTAAGCTTTCTGCAGTATTTGAAATTTTCCATGCAAACTTTTGGCTGTGGGACGATACCAGTTTCATGTGGTACATATTTTTTTTAGTATTCTATTGCTACTACTGTACATAACTTAAATAACTTAAATAAAACAAAAATTGTTATCATTTACTCACCCTCATGTTGTTCTAAACCCATAAGACTCCCGTTTAATATTTGGTATGGTAAACATAGAAGCTCAGTTGCACCACACAAGTCCTGAAAAGTGAAGCCAAAGCATCTCGATCACCCCCAGGTGGCTGGATGCAGTATAGGTCATAAACCCCACCCTCACCATGACATGTAACGGGACATAGACAAACTAAACAATACAATTACACTTCAAATACAATTTTTCCAAAGATAGTTTCTGTCATTTTAGCCACATTTTTATCACGCTGATGTTAGTTCAAGTGTTAGTTCTATAAATAAGTTTGTTTTTAGTTAGTTAGTTGATGCTATAAAAACAGAGGCGGACAGTATAGTGAGGTATTCTGCTTAAGTAAAAAAAAGAAAAAGTGTCTGTACTTTACTTCACAACAATGCAAAGCATAATTTTGTACTGCACTACATTTTATAAATAAGTGTTTTTTTGCTGTTTTTGTTTTTTTAAATGTAGTACTTTCTTACTTGTATGCAAGTAAAACTTTGAACTACTTTTACTTGAGTAAAAGTAAGAAAGTATTAGATTTCTAATGTAATTAAGTATTAAATTAAATTCAATATGAAATGCAGTGAAAAAATTTACTTAAGCAAGGTACAAATACACTACTGTTTGCCTCTGTATAAAGTGACGTTATGATTGATAGATGAGATTGACAGCTTCTCTGGACATTTTCTGGAACTTTGGAAGGAGATTGGAGCTTTAACTTTAATTTCTACATTTCCATAACTATTTATTTCACAAAAGGTTGTTGATTAGGTACCTGTCTAGTAGTGTGGGCGAGACATTGATATCAAGGCTCCTCTTTGCGCTCATGAGAGAATATTTAAAAAAAATCTTATTTTGTTTTCTGAAGATGAACTAAAAGTTTGGAGCAATATGAGGGTGAATAAGTAATGACAGAATTTTTATTTTGGGGTAAACTATCCCTTTAAATAAACTTAATGAAATTAAATTAAATTAATTCAAAAATATTCAAAAGCTTTATTGTCAGTCCCCACAGGGTAGGAAATCGTCTTTAGATAAAAGGCCCAGCAAACAATACAAAAAAGGAGCAGTTATAAAATAACCCCCCCAAAAAAAAACAATATAGAATTCATCGTAAAGTCCTATTTAAATTGCTAACGGGAGTTGGGATGAAATTATTCTTAAACTTGTCCTTTTTACCAAATGTTCTTACTACAGAAGTACCTGAAATTAACTATGGAGGAAGTGGGAAAGATCCGCTACATTAACAGAAAATAACCTATACCAAAATGTATTTAAAATACATTTATTTAATACTAAGTATACTACAAATCAATTAACATACTTACTGACAAATCACTTGAGACTTATATTACAATACTCGCTAATATAAATATTTGATATAAAAATTAAACTTTATTTGGAGTACTTCTTTATTTTGCACAATGCACCTCATTGAAGGGGGGGGGGGGGGGGGGGGTCAATCCTGAGTACCAATAGAGTAGTATTGCATTATTCATATCTCCAGTATATCTTCATATCTCTTCATATCAAAGTCTTTAATTTTATCATATTTATAAAAGACAGATACGCTGTACCGAGTCTTTCCGAATAAAATCGAGCGGCTGGAGGCGTATCGTGTGCGCGGAGCTAAAGAGTCACGAGCGTTGAGAGCGTCTGAAAGCTGTGACATCCTTAGAAAACGTGGAAAAAAACGTCCTAAATAAACGATCAGATTCAGCCATACATATATGATCCAGAATCAGATCCAGAGGCTGAAATTGAAGCAGAGTAGCAGCAACAATGACTACAGCAGGACGTCTGTTCTGTAACTGTATTTGCTTAGCGGCTTGTGCAATAAGGAATGGGGAAAACGCAAGGTCTAGAGATGAGTTTTTGCTCTCTCACTCTGGTCGACGTGTGCACGCGCCCTTCCTGGAGAAGTATGCCCGTACGGCCTGTACAAGGAAATTCCGCCCTTTTTGACGTCACAGAGGCTCATACTTGAAAAAAACTTTCAGAAACTTATGAATTATATATAATTTCATATAATAGCACATACAATTCTTATTACTTTTTAAATATGTAAAATACTAAATCAAATACTTCAAATTTTATTTTGACAATGTAGTAGAATAATTGAATAACTGACAACAGAAAAATCTGAATCCCAGTAAAAGAGATTCACCTGAAAGGTAAAATTGTTTTATGACTTATGCACATGCATATGAATATTTACTTATTTGATTGCCCATATTTTAATTGAAGATATGTCATAATAAAAGAAGACATAACAGATTTTGTCATAGTAGAATTCACTCAATTAACCTATACGTTTTAAGATGTGAAGATGCCTGAAATGTAGGCCCTACATGTAATTCATGAAAATATTAAATAATAACCCTGTTAATGTATTATGTATTAGTATTACATTTAAAAACAATAACACTAACAACATGCCACTTGGGGCCTTCTCTGCCAAATATGGCTGGGTCATATTACCCCAACGGTCTAATTTTATCTTTTTACTTCAAAATAAAAGCTATAACATTTACTCCACAAAACCAAAAACATTGTGACCACAAATTCAAAATTAACAAAAAAACTTTGATATTCAACATAATACAATGTCATAGATCACTATTTTTGAGAGACACAAAATTAGATCAAAACTGTTTTGACTGACTAAATCTCACAAATGTTGATATTCAGATGAAATGACAAAATTAAAGTAGCATAGTCATTCATCAAATGTGCTAAGATGAGATTTTGTGTCATCTATGGTCATGAGAACAAATTAGGGCTCAAAAAGTGAGGGATAGCCCACTGAGCATCAGCCAAATCAGACAGTAATAGGCTATCAGTAAAGGAATAAGAGTAAGATGGATAATTTGTATTGACTAGCACCCAATCCTCACCCCCAACCCCACCCCAGTGCTCCTTTTTTTGGTTTGGACCACTGCCCCTCAAAATGTCTGTGCATGGCCCTGCTGGCCTGGCATGCATAATACAGCGCTTTTAGTAATTTGTGCGAATCGGTGTGAATGGGGATCATTTTGAAAACTGTACTGTTTTTAGTACATCGTTGTTGTTTAAATGTACCCTGAGAGGTCCCTTAACACTTCTGAATGGTCCAAGACCTTTTTAGCCTTTTTTCAATTCGAACACTACCTTTCTGTTACTACCATCAACATTTCCAAGTGACCTTATTTGCATGAATTGGTGGTTTGGTGCAGCATAATCAGCTCACTCAGAACTCATATTTTTCATGATTCATCTCATCCAGTTAATCAAGAGGTGATTACTCCAGTGGCTCAATGTCAGCAGGCTAATGGTTTGTTGGTTTACAGTAGACTTTATAGCTCTAAATAAATCTCTAGAAGCATGTTGACCCAAAGCCAACCTCCACATCAAGCAATATCAATGATCATCAATTTGATGTGGAAGTTAACCTTGTGGCGACTTTCATTTATTCATGTTGTGTCTATTTTGTTTGGAAAGCAACTGCAAAAAAGAACAGTGTCATTTCCCAACAGAACATAATTTGGCTACATGAGTAATATGTGACAGACAAAACTAACAAGGTTAGCTATTTATATCAATGACAGTTGCTTGGCTGATGCAGGATGCCATGTAAATACAATACATATTGTTCAAAAGTTTAATGTCACATGGTCTTTCATATATCATTCAAATATGCTAATAGCTTGTTTGCAGTCACGTGGTTCTGATGATGCGCAAAATTCGGACGGATTAATAATCGACATTACATTTGTGAGTATGATTCTCACTCGGCTTGTGAATTAAAGGGCTAGTTCACCCAAAAATGAAAATTAGCCCATAATTTACTCACCCTCAAGTCCTCCTAGGTGTATATGACATTCTTCTTTCAGACGAATAAAATCGGAGTTATATAACAAAAGTCCAGGCTAATCCAAGCATTAGAATTTGATTCATAGTTGCTCTGTTTTTGAAGTCCATAAAAAGTGCATCTGTCCGTCAAAGAAAACTCAACACGAGAAGGAAAAAAGGAGTGGAAGCCGCGGCGAACGTTCACAGCAGTGACGTCACATGAAAACAATCTATCATCAAATCATATTGACCATAAACAACAATAGTGTACATGAATTAAAATCTGCCATCTTTGCTCATGGGACCACAAAACTTTTTGATCTAATCACCCGAGTTGCAAATGTAACATGAATATTCACTCTGAAGAGTCCATCTTATGCTTTTAAGAGCCCTCCAAAATAAAAACTAGTCACTGGTTAAACATCCACTAATATAATTAACTATTACATGTGTGTATCAATTTTTTTAATGGTCATCAGTGAAGAAAGATGCTTTAGCAACAAACATAAATCATGACCGCATTGTCTGATGTGCAAATAAATGACTCTTATAAAGCTGGCTCTTTCAAATGAATCAGACTCACAGATCAGTAATGAACTCATAAGCAATTGGTTTGAATCAAACAACTCATTCACTCATTCACTGAATTGGTCTGACTTTTTGAACCACAAGTCATTCGTTTTTTACTTTCCAAAATGAAACGATCTGAGTTATCTGATCTACTCTGACTATAATGTCTATATCACAATGCTCACCCGAACAGGCAAAACTGTGTAGAACAAAGAATGCAAAAGATCTGCACCGGCTCCTGTGATTCTGAATAAAATAAGTTTTCTGCTCACTAATAATCTTCCTCTTCCATCCAGATCACAGCACATCCCTGTGTATGTCTGCTCTCAGTTACTGCTCCTAAAAAATCTGAGCCGACTAGAAAAGACCTTTGATGTGCAAATCATTCTCTTTTTTTAACCTGCTACTCATAATTTATTATTAGCTGCCTGTTATATGAGCACAGAGGTCCCCTGGGTAGTAATTTCAATTCAAACACTTCAGGGACTTCAGTTTGAATAACCACATTTTCAGCCATTTTCCCAAACTTATGCTCTGCCACCAAATTTCTAGATTTGTTGTCATATACATGTTGGTATGTTTGTAACAAAGAATTGTAGGGTGTGTAACTATTTATGCACTTTAATGGGTGTTGTGCAGTTTCCATTTGATAGCTTACTGTCACTTTACTCATATTTGTACCAATAATAGCAAATAGTTTGGTAACACTTAATTTTAAGGGTCCAAAATAATGCATTAGTTAAGCATTAATTAAGGATTAACTTGTTCACAACTAAACATTAGTTAAGCTGGAACACACTAGTAGTTAATGATTAACTTTACATTTTAAGGGTCCGTAATTATGCATTAGTTAAACTAGTAATTCATGATTTGCTTGTTCACAATTATGCATTAGTAAAGCATGGACACAATAGTTATTAATGATTAACTAAACATTACAGTAAGGGCATATTAGCCATTATTTACAACTTAATAAGCCATTTTTTTTTTCTGTAGCGATGTAATTATATTTCTGTGTATTTTCTGTTCAGTTAACTGAACAATAAGCTAGTAATTATGTTAAATTACTGCTGATTTTGTCATTATAAATTGCTAAAATAGTGTAATAAAGACAATTTGACCCCCTATTCTGAAGTGAAAGTGTTATCCTCATTAATTATGGCACTTATTGAGTGATATTAATTAGCCAGAATAAGCCAATAATTAAGCTTAACTACCATTAATACAGTACTAATAAAGGCAACTTGACCCCCTATTCTGAAGTGAAGGTTTTATCCTCATTAATCATGGCACTTATTGAGTGATATTTAAGTTTATTGACCAGAATAAGCCAACAATTAAGCCTATTAGTTAATAAGCAGCTTTTACAAACACAAAACATACTTTTTTTTTTTATATATATTTGGATAAATGGTGAAAGGTAACGTTAACATTTAAACAAACATATTATGTATTACAGAAAAAAAAAAAACTTAAAATATATTTTATATCATAAAAAAAGATGTACAATTTCCCTTTTACCATTTTATAGATACATGTTATATCCCTAAACCCAAACATAACAAACAGAGAATAAAAAATGACAATAGAACTTAATGAGCAGAAATGTTTGGGAAAATTTAAATTTTAGTGACAATATAGCATTAAAATTATATGTTGAGCCATGACATGTCTCACTCAAACCTCTAAACATACACATAACCATTTCTTAAAAGTATGTAACGTTATGGTTAACTTATAAAGAAAAAACATAACAAAAGTGTAATCACAATAATTTCTTTATTGTGAAAATGTCAAAAGCGGTACCAATAGTAGTCCAAGACGATGTGTTGCAGTCGGAGTCCTCTCTGGCGATATAGAGAATTTAAGTTATTTAATTTAAGCTTCACTCCACTATTTGAAGGCGGGCGTGCGCATTTCTCATTCAAATGATTCAAACACTAAAACACGGCATGTCGCAATCTGTAACGAAGCAGGCGAGAGCCAATGAGCGTTTGATATCACTGCCGTAAAACAAGATTTTTGAATTCATAACGTGCGCAGGATTTGTTTACGGTCGCTGTTGAACATAAAGATGAAGATCGCTGGATAAAGAAGTTCCTCATATGGATTCTAAAGATGTGGATTACAGCGAACAAATTAAATTGGTGTATTTTGTGAATTTATGATGATTATGGTTCCAGCATGCCACACGCATTACAGGTTTACTGCCCTTACAATTGATTCAACAACTGAACAAATTAATTGGAATTGGATCTCATTGTCCTCAACAATGACTAATATTATTTTTGTGTGAAATATTTGAATGTCTTTTAGAATACAATTTATTACAACAGAATTCTGTTTTGGAAATGTAATGTTTCCCTGTTCATTTCGATGTGGACAGAAGCAAAAAATTATTCATAGCCATTACATAACAAATGACTCCCTCCCTGATCTAAGTGATTTCAAGTTTCAGCGATTTCGAGTTTTGTTCGTTTTTTCTGACTGATTCTTTCAAAAGGACTGGTTCACTATCAACTTATCGAACAGGAAACAGGAACAGGTGCACATTCCAATGAGATGATTATATCGGTCAAAATCGTGTATGGACAAACGCAATGTTACAACTGTCACCAATGGCAGCTGGATTATTTGTCTTTAAGTTTTTATTTTTAGTCACAATCGCGACAATTTTAGTCTAGAGACCTGAATTTTATTCAGTCATATTCAACAAATATTTTGCTGGAAGACCAGTCATTTCAAAAGCAATCCATGTGATCTGCTAGGTCAGCCGGAACTGGGAACACTTCCCATAACACCTGATGTACTTATCATAAGAGGAATGGCATTTAAGCTAATATTAGTCTCTCTTTTTAACACAGGGTTTACTGTAGTCAGCTGGATCTGGACCGAATCCAGATCAGATGGTGGACCTGCGCCTAGACACGACCACAACGCATGATGTAGTCAGCCGGATCCAGCCGTATCCAGATCAGATGAAGGACCTGCACCTAGACATGACCACATCTCATGATGTAGTCAGCCAGATCCGGGCTGTATCCAGATCAGATGAAGGACCTGCACCTAGACATGAGCACATCTCATGATGTAGTCAGCCAGATCCGGGCTGTATCCAGATCAGATGAAGGACCTGCATCTAGACACGACCACAACGCATCCCTGAAGTGTCTGCAGAGATTGTGTCAACTAGACTCTCCCCTGTGAAGGCCTCATAAACACGGCATTCAGTGGCACTGATCCTCAACAAACCCGTCTCTGGCGTGATGACTCCGATCTTCAACCAGATGGAACTGGAAAAATATTCTGAATGTTCCGATCCAATCTGACTTCTGACCTGTAATGCTGTCTGAATCATAATCATACACTGTTCGTTCATTGGCCAGAGGAGAACTGCCCCCCGACTGAGCCTGGTTCCTATCAAGGATTTTTCTCCATTCCATCACCTGATGGAGTTTTGGTTCCTCGCCTTTGGCTTTTGGCTTGCTTAGTTGGGGACACTTAATATTCAACAATTTTATTGATCGGCCTGTATTGACACCATTGTATGAAAATTTAACTGAGCTGGACAATGACATCATTGTTTTCACCAGAGCGGCTGTATCGATAAATACAGATAAATAAAACCAAATTAATAACTTTTTTTTACAGAAATGAACCATCACTGAACTTACTTAAGCTGGACTATGAAACTGCTTTCTTCTAGATCTGCTGTACAGCTGAAACAAAATTTGTTGCATTATTTTCCTGTTATCACTGTAAAACTGCTCTGAAACAATCTGTATTGTAAAAAGCGCTATATAAATAAAGGTGACTTGACTTGATCTGGATGCAGATTTTGCAACAGGTTCAAGCTGATTACATTAATTCGCCATGTTGTCTAACGAAAAGTGGCTTGGTTTTAAAGTGACATTCATATATCAACATTATTGACACTGGTGGATCTTTTTTTCGTGCAAAATTTCACTTATGTGACCGCAACAAAACCCAGGCTTTTGCACTTGCAGCCACATTTAAAAGGCAAGCACTGCCACTGGTGTGTAAGGATTAATAACTCAATCTGAATATCTCAATCGAACTCTATCTGATGATGATTCTATGCAAAGCAGATGAATCAGGACAAAGCCAGAGCACTTCCCCAGAGGCGTCTGCACCGTTCCCTGCCATGAAAACAAATGAACAAACTTTTCCCTCAGCGCACCCTGGTATTTAGTTCAGCAATATATGCATTCCTAATTAGTCCTAATATCGGTCTTAATGGATACTCGCTGCCCCAAAACGGTCGTCTTGACCATGTCTAGCTGCATAAAATGCCAAACTGAGATTGGCGCTACAAAATAGATGATGGCTTTTCTCTAAATTATTCACACACACACAAGTCTAGTGGGAAGTCTGTTAGTGTAATGTGACAAGAGCAGTCTGACAAACTCACACTCACAGATTGTCCTCCATTGACTCAGTGGCAAGTATCTATAAGTCTCTATGCCAGGCAGGCCTTATCGGCACTGCCATTCCCCTATTTGCCCCATAAAATGCTGCCATTTGGGGACTCAGCTGGCAAACACACCTGCCTGTGGCTACTTGAAGGTCAGTAGATCAAACGCAACCGAGTCTTGGAAGTTGTCCAGACCCCCTGGTTGTGCTTGGCAATAATCCTGTGTCTATGGATCAGCCAAACAGCTTTACAAGCCAAACTGAGCTGGGCTGGACTGTGCCTATTCCTGGGTGTGATGCTTGTATTCAGCTTCTCCATAAAAAGAAACTGATCTGATTGCTGCAAAAAAAGGTTTCACGTGGTAGTTTGAGGAGGAAACATGCTTTTTGAGGAAATCCTTTTTAGACAAGACTACTTTTCACAGAGGACGTCATTATTCAAACAATACAATTTATTGGATGATGCTCTTTAATGTGGCATGACAAATCACTAGCCACCTCAGTTAAAGCGGCAGGTCAAAGCGGAATGTGAATTGATCAACTGTTTCACATTAGTACTACAGTAGTTATAGCCAGGGGTGGGGTACGCGGGGGGACGGAGTCCGGGGAGTGAATTTTGAGGAGGGACGGCGTTCCAGTTGAATTTATTTATTTTTTGTTGTATTTTTTCTTTTTTTTATAAAAAGGATTTCTATATTTTATCCACTCAATAGTCTACAATATAATAGCCACATAAATGAAACATAATATATAATAATAAAAAACATAGTTGGATGTTCTGTGATAATGGTTGCACAATGTCGACTTTTGTGATTGGTCAATACCGGCAGACTCCAGCCAATGGAAATGCTTCTCCATTGGTGCGCGTCTTATTCCTCACAGAACTTCAAAGCAGACCGCTTGAGGTAAATTATCTGGAATGATGAACTGTGATTCCACCGAAAATCTGAATAGAAACAGTTACTTTAACAGATGACATAACAGAAACTTTCAAATGGATAAAGCTGTGCTAACGTAGGCCTACCTGAAATTACCCGGTCTACAAATAATTATACGAAATAAATGATCATCTAAAAATCAACTGGCCGTCTTGCCCGAAAAGAGCTTGAATTTCAGTGAAAACAGTAACAGATCCAGAAACGCACAGTAGCCACGTTTACATGCACACTTTTTTGTCATTCCGATTAAAATCATTCCGATTGAAAGATACGGTGGACTGTTTATCACTGTGGGTCTGTTCTTTTTATTCATTTGTATTTGTGTGTGTGTGTGTGTGTGTGATTGACAGCGGGCACAGGGGATTGTGTTTTTGTGGGAGGGTTCCTAATTTTTTTTTTTTTCTTGGGTGTATTGTTTTGTTTTTGTAAGTATAAATTAAAAATTCAATAAATATATTAAACGGCAAGAACAGGGACACATCACAATGGGTGCATTTCGTTTTGTGATTTCAACGGAACGAATAAAGTCTCCGCAACAGCAATCGATTGACGCGTTAGTCTGTGCACGAGCTATTGATACTGAAAACAGCTGCCACGAGCACTCAGCATGATTTCAAAAACGCATTCCAGCGCCAGATCGCCTTTTATGTAACTCTACTAATCAACTAGAGATGCTTAATTTCTATTAGATACAACAACTCAAGCTGCAAGAAAAGCCGCTATCTGCCGCCATCACAGCTGCTTATACTTCGGGTGCGTCTCAATCAGCTCCCTAGTTCAGTAGTCAGGGCACTGATCACAGAGTCAGCCCATTGACTTATATCCAATATTGCCCAATATTATGTCCTGATAAGTGCCCTGGCTACTGAACCAGGGAGCTGATTGAGACGCATGCAATGACAATGTAAACAATCCGTTTCTTCTTCGGCTTTTGCCTTGATACTGTGGGTTACCATCAACATGTCAGTGGAGACTGCCTCCTAGCGGTCTGCATGTGTAATTGCACATTGACCCGGACAACAACGCAGAAATATAAATGAAAACCAACGCGTAACTTGCGGTGTAGAGGATACGGCGTAGGTCAGACGCAGAAGTATAAATCAGCTTTTAGAAGAGGTAGACCTGGAGTAGGATGTGGACAAAGAAGACTGGACCAAATTTATCAGATGCGAATAGCGAATTGCGCAACCCTGGTTAAAGGGTTAGTTCACCCAAAAATGAAAATTCTGTCATTAATTACTTACCCTCATGTCGTTCGACACCCGTAAGACCTCCGTTCATCTTCGGAACACAAATTAAGATATTTTAGTATAATGCAGAATAGGTCTTAATGAGTCTTTATAAATACGTTTATAAAATAGTAATACTTACTTATAAATAAATAGGGTTATAATTCAGTATAAGCACAGGCTTCATAGAAAGTGTTACCATTACAATTTTTCTGAATTTCTAAAACACATTTCTCTAAACCAAAACCTTGAACACAAAACCAAATCTACAAACTACATTCAGAGAACATCTGACTCTTCTTGCAAAATCAAACAATCTTCTCGAAAACCATTTCACCAGTTCTCAAAATCAAACAAAGCTTTCAGATCACAGCGAGTAAATATTAGATCTACACTACAGATCATTAATTAGACTCTACATCAAAAAAATGGAGAACACAGAATCCAAAGAATGCAGTTACAGTAAAAAATACTTTTTAACACAATAGCAAAATTAGTTTTCTTTGTTACAATATAATCACAATTTACAGTAGTAAGGTAAATAGATTGTGTTAGTTAGTGTTAATTTGTGCTGAAAATTGTATAGTATTGGATGTCTGTATATCCAGCACTTGCATTCTGTAAAAAAATACAGAAGTCCAACTGCCAAAAAGATTAAAAAAAATAAATAAAAAAAAATCTACATTACAAAAATTGCTTACACAGTTTTTGCAACTATGGCTCCATTTCTCAAAACTCTACACACAAAACCACAAAAAAACACAAAATATGCAAAATGTCAGACATCTCTTGCAAAGGCAAACACTTCAATCAAAACTATATTATTAACTCTTCCAAAAATGCTATTTTTGTGAAGTAACTCAACACACAAAGATAAAATGATTAGCCACATATACGCTCAAACACTGATGTGAAAAAAAGTAAAACACTACTCTCTAGTCTTGTGTCTTTTGCTTGTTACAGTTTTTTACAATTGCTTACACACTAAAATTAAAATAACACACAGTTAGTGAAACCTGACAAAACAAAGGAGCAAAACCTCAGCCCAGATCTGCACAACTATAGGCACACTCTCCCTTACTTAACCCCATTAAGGGAGGTTTTTTCTTTTCTTTTCGGCATTGTGGTGGAAGGTTTACGATCTCCAGCCCTATGTTAGGATATCCCTCATTCACGCCATGTAAGAGGTCTGTGACCTAACTAATGCAGGGTCTGTGCTTGCAAGAGAGTATAATGTGGATGAAGTGCTATGACCACATTTCTTTGCTTTCTTTTTGTCTCTACAAAGGTTTTTGTTCATATACTATATTGTATTTATAATATGGTCTGATTTGCAGTACAAAATCCAACTTTTGGAAATGCTTGGCTGTATTTTACACTGTGGAGAAAAATAAATATGTTCATCATTGGTACTTGGTCATGTTTGTGTTTGGCCAATATCTGTACTTTATTTAAAAATATATCTGAAAAAAACAAAAAAAAATTAAAAATCAAACCCAGACTACATCATTAGAAAAGTAAAAATGTTAAAAGTGTTTAAGACTGAGCACAGCAGTGTGTAAATTATTCAAACAGAATCAGATTGTATGAACCAAGTGTGTGCCATACGGTGTCAAAATTGATTTTTGGTAAATTATTGGAAAGTTTTGAATTAAGTGTTTCAAAAGAACTGAGGTGTTCTGCTACTTGTGAATTGTGTGTAGTTTTGACTAAATGAGCCTTGTTTTTAAAATTGTGCTTAAGCAATCGTAAAAAAACTGAATGTACATTTTTTATTTTTTTTTTTTATTTGCAAAGATTTCAAACAAACTTCTTTCATATGTTCATTATGGGGTATTTTTTGTAGAATTGAGGAAAAAAACAATGAATTCAATCCATTCTAGCAGAGCGCCTTTCACAACCTCTGAAAGGTAATTTAAACGAGAATGAACGAGTTGGTGATAATACATAGACTGACATTGTGTGAAAATGTGGAGAGTGTTAAAACAAACGTGCCTCTTAAATATATAAATAGCCATGTATCAATTTTTAATGCTTGGCATCGATGCATTGTATTGTTAGACATTAGATCGATGCATCGATCTATGTCGATGTATTGTTACACCCCGAAGCACACTGAAACCTGAAGTTTAATATCAGATCTTTGATAGCTGATCCACTTCCACGCCACTGAAGTAGTCTTTCCACTCTTTCCTTTCCCCTTACTTGTGGAAGCTCGTTCAGTCACGTTTGTATTGCGGTCAGGGGTACTCATTTTGACTTGCCACATTGAATGTTACTGTTAGATCCTACTACTGCTATTGAGCACTGGCTGTGTTTCTGTGGTGTATGTCATCAAGCAAGTAGCCAATCGTGTTCTGCTCTTTTAGACGGCTGCGCCCAGGACGTCAGTCAGTGAGAAATGCTGTAATGTATATATCGAAATATCGGAAATGTGTTTAAAATCATATCACCGTTATTGAAAAAAATCAGTCAAAAGTTTGTAAACTGTATTATTTTGAATGTTTTTAAATAAGTCTCTTCTGCTCACCAAGACTGCTTTTATTTGATCCAAAATACAGCAAAAACAGTATTATTGTGAAATATTTTTACAATTTAAAATAACTTTTTCTAATTTAATATATTTTAAAATGCTATTTATTTCTGTGATTCAAAGCTGAATTTTCAGCATCATTACTCCATTATCAATAATAATAAATGTGTGTAATTTTTTTCAGGATTATTTAATGAATAGAAAGTTCAAAGGAACAGCAATTTATCTGGAATACTGTATAAAGCTTTTGCAACATTATACATGTCTATACTGTCAATTGATCAATTTAATGCATCTTTGCTGAATAAATGTATTCTTTTCTTTAAAGTCCCTGTAAAGGCAATTCTGAGATTTGTTTCAAAACACATTATAAATGTTAGAAATGTATTGCTGAAATACGTTACAAAGACTCTGATCTGTGTAGTACTGAATTGTAGAGTTAGACCGTTAAACAGTTTTTTACTGTTAACTGTTAACTTTTTTACTGTGTTCAGGATTTTTTTAGGAGGGTCTAAAACGGTGGCTAGTCACTGTGTAGCATAGACCGTAAAAAAATATGAACGACGCGACTTCATTGGCTTCCGCTGAAGTAACTGAACAGATAAATGCTGTTCTTTTGAACTTTCTATTCATCAAATAATCCTATTTTTTTTTACACAACTGCTTTCAAGATTGATAATAATCATAAATGTTTCTTGAGCAGTAAATCATCATATTAGAATGATTTCTGAAGGATCATGTGACACTGAAGACTGGAGTAATGATGCTCAAAATTCAGCTTTGCATCACAGGAATAAATTACATTTTAAAAGATATTCAAATAGAAAACAGTTATTTTACATTTTAATTTTTCACAATATATATTTTTTTAATAACATAAATGCAGCCTTGGTGAGCAGAGGAGACTTCTTCTTTCAAAAACAATCAAAATAGTACAAGTTTACAAACTTTTGACTGGTAGTGTATATACACTATAAACAGAAATGTAAGATTTTTTTTTCTTCTTTTTTTTCCCTAAGTTTTGATTTCTAAGTGATCAATTTATGTAAAAGTGTTCTAGGGCTGCCACTAATGACTATTTTATATTGATTCATCTAGCGACTAATTTATCGATTAATCTATTAATCTATCGAATAATTTATCACAGTAATTTTCAACAATTTTACTTAAAAACATTTCATTTAACTTGCAACGTTGTACTATAAAAAAGTATAAATGTAAACAAGCTCTTGACAAAATGTAAAATTAAAAGAGTAAAAAGGTACAAATTTGTAAACCAACATAACAAAAAAAAGAGAATATCAGCAAATACGTTTTATATAGAATAGTGTTGTCACGATACCAAAATTATGACTTCGATACGATACCAGACTAAAATACCTCAAAACCGATACTGAATCGATACCATGGCAAAAAGCTGTAAAAGTAATTGTCGATACTTGATGCGCACTTCTGCCAAGCCTGCACTGGTGCGAGCTACGCAGCGGACTTCTTCCCGGCAGTCAAAGCGGCATTACGTAGTTAAAGTGTGGGCTCAGAGGAAGACCGTGAGGGTTTAGGGTGCCATTTGGGACAGGGCCTCTATATATGTTCACTAAAGACATATCCGACTGCGTTTACCCGAATACTCGCCAGGACGCTGGTGAGAGCGTCAAAGTGGCCGGAATCGTCTTGGACGATTTGGGCGTCGAGAAGAGTTGAAATCAGCTCAACTTTATGGTAATGAGCTATGACGCAGTTCAACGGCAACCAGGTGGCAACCAATCGGAATGTAGAAGTGCTCCGCTTGAGAGGATTCCAGAGAACGCTGTCCTGGAAACTTTGCTTCCGACCACATTAGTTCCCAAGCAAAATGGAGGAGTGGTTGATCATTGTGGTGGCGGGCTTGATAAGGAGGTGCACAACACTATTTATAGGCAACATTTTCGCTCTAGAACGCTTGTTTTTCAGCGGGAATACAATTAATTTGCTCAAAACAACACAGATTTGACCAATTTCAAACCTGCACTACAACCAGGACAGTTATTGTAATGTAGGCTGTACACAAATTATTTAATGTTAATTATAGACCAATGCTAGTAAACGTCTCCTATAAACTGTATGTTGAAATTAGACTTACAATTCTTTAAATCAATCAGTTTTTTTTAGTTTTTAGTTTCACATTTAAATGATTTCATGAGGTTATCTTATACGGTTATACCCTACATGTGCTAAGTTTGCACAAAGGCCGAACAACATGATTGTTTGCTTTGCAGCCCCTTTAAATAAAGTTTAAATAAAGACCATGCATTCGATCTACGTCAGAGCGGCAGCGAGTCCACGTGTGTGCAGCTGCGAGGGCTTCAGTTCAGAGTCCGCTTCCATTGTTTAGTGAGCTGGAAGCAAAGCTCACACACACGTCCTCACATATCGACGCAAATTAAGAAATACTGCTCTAATTAGAGTGCTGTCAAAGTACGGGTACTAATACAATTTCATATCGTACCCAACTTACCCAGTCGACTAAAAATATTGGCGTCGACTAATTAACAGCGTTGACGCAGTCAATTGTATCGAACCAATCGCGACAGACCTAAAGTGTTTTCACACATTATCGTTGGGTGTAGTTAATAAGCAAATGAGTGTAGCTTTTAAATGGCATTGTTTTCTAAGTGAAACACAAGAACTTAAGACAACAATAGAACACAGAGTTTAAAGCAAGTAATGTGCAAACATTTTTGCAGACTTGGTCTAAAGATGAACTACATGAGTGAATGGTTTTGCTAAGTGGACCTCAAGTACCACTTTTAGTGTCTAAGTATTTTTTTAAAAATTGTAAAAGCATTTTACAAGACACTTAGAGTTGTTTAACTGCAAAACCAAGGTTAATGAGAGATTCATTCTGCCTCAGCATCACTTCTTCATGTTGGGTCCAAATCACAAAGGATTTTGTCCACATCACAGGCAATGTCGTCTCTCGCCAGGCAAAGGAAAAATCTGGTGTGCCGAATCTAGCCTTGACAACACTGTCCACACCTTGCTCTTTCTTGTCCTCATCCTCTTTCTCCTCGTCCACCACCTCTAACACATATTCTTCCTCCTTTCCTTTTCAGATTGTTTCCATCTATTGTTCGTTTAATAAGTTTGTTTGCCCATATAATCTTAAGATATTTAAACTTATTTGGCTTGCTGTCTACTGATGAGGGGCTCGATGAAGCAGTTTCAACTCGAGCTGTGATATACCCCCACAGTAACTAAATATAGGATATGATTATGCAGGGCAAAGTACCTAAGATAAAGGTGGAGTTTGGGGAGGTGGAGGGATGCTGAAAAAGCTGAGACTGAGGAGAGGTAAGCAGATTCTTAAATAGGGGAGCGCAGTGCACAACCTAACGCGGGGTTAGTTGTAACACGCATGGTTTAACACTTTCCACGCATGCCAGAATGACGAAACTTAGTGTATTTACTAGTTGCCATATCAACATTATTTAGAGAAAAAATAGCGCCAAAATTAAAAAATCTCTGGAAGATATCACTGAACATTTATTTAACCATAGCAAAAGTCAATTTCTTACTTAAGTTTAGTTTTCATCTCTGTTTTTTGTGTTTAGTTAAAATAAGACCAATCCGATATTATTTTAATCTTATATCTCTTATTTAACGATTGAGATCGTTCTTTAATGCTGATCTAACCAGCATAAGACACGAGGGGTTAAATCCCAGTTGCGAGGATGGGGTGTGTTGTAACACTGCGTTACAATGAGCCCCTATTAGAAATATGCCATTATATTCTATACTTTTATGAAGTCTTTTGAGAAACCATGAGAAAAGGGTGAATAATGACTGAGAGTTGGGGGGGGGGCCCTCTCTATCGCCCCCTTTTGCAGCAGAGTCTGTACTTCTTGAGACATAACCAGAGCCTGCTCTGGGCCCACCACTGTGGGTAGAACCCCGTTGAAACTGGGAGGACGACATCTGAATTGAATGGCGTACCCAATTTTTATGAACCGGAGGACCCAACGAGATATATTTGGCAGATTCTCCCACTCTGACACAAAATCTACTAAGGGTATCAGCCTCTTGAGGCTGGCCTCTGATGTACTCTGCACCGCGAGCGCAGCGCCCTGAAACGGCGAACCGGCAGGAAGGCTGCGCCTGAGAGCGCCGCCCACCAGCCCACCCTTTCTGAGGGGGTGCGCGGGTGGCGACGCTCTGCCTTTTGCTGCGCTCAATGGGAGGAGCTTGCACTCTGTGCCAGCTGCTCTCTCACAGCAGCAAACGGAGCCTGTGGTTTGCGAGGGAGAAACTGCTTGAGCGCCGCAGATTGTTTCTTTGCCTCCTGGAATCTGTCGGCAACCGTAGTAACGGAGTCACCGAACAGACCCTCAGGAGATACCGGCGCATCAAGCAGAAAACTCTTATCGTTTTCTTTGATCTCGGTCAGATTTAGCCAAAGATGTCTCTCCGAGACCACCAGGGCTGCCATAGAACGGCCAATACATCTGGCCGTCTCCTTGGTGGCACGGAGGGCTAAATCTGCCGAGGATCGGAGCTTGCTGATGACATCAGCTCGATCTCAGCGCTTTCCCCCAGGTCTCTCAGCAGATCAGCCTGGTATGCCTGCACTATAGCCATAGTATGCAGACATGCGGTAGCCTGACCTGCTGCCGAATATGATTTGCCAACTAACGCTGATGTCACTCTGAACGGTTTAGTGGGCAGTGATGGATCCGTAATGGTTGATGCCGATTCGGGAGAGAGATGGCTCGCGAGCGTCTCTTCCACCCTCGGCACCGAACCATACCCATGTCTTTTCAGCCCCCCGATGTTACTATACACTGATGTATGGGGACTGAAAACTCTCGCTGACATGGGCCGCCTCCACGATCTCGACACCTCGGTGTGGAGATCCGTGAAGAACGGAAGGCTCCGCCGTGGTGGCTGAGCAGAGCGGGCAGGCAGGAAGCGCTCATCGAGCCGACTTTTTTCTTTTTCTCACCCAGCGAGGCTTACTTGTCCGATACCGTGAGTCTTGTTCTCCTTTCGGATGCTGCAAGAGCTATCCTGGTCAAATGCTTATCTTTCCTCTTTTCCTGTCCAGCGAGGGCTCTCCTGGACAAACCTCTACGCTTTACCTTCCACCCGTCTGCCAGCGAGGCTTACCCATCTGATTGCAGTGAGTCTCGATCTCCCGTTGGATGCTGTGAGAGCTCTCCTGCCGGGTGTTTCACATCTCTTTCACCGTACCGTTGACCGATAGGACCCACTCACCTGATGCCAGGAAGCCGCTCCAGACAGAGGCTGGGTGGGCCCCCTCGGTCAGTCATCCTCTTTAATTAGGACGCTCCGTTTAACGGTTGGTAGGGCTCACCCATCTGATGCCGAGAGTCTAATCTCCCGCCAGATTTGGCTTGAACCCTCCCGATTGGCCGTTTAAAAAATTACGTGCTCGTTAAATCTCGTTGCTCCGTCTTTTCCGGCCGGTAGGGTTTTTTCTCGTCTGTTGCAGTGAGCCAGGCCCCCCTCAGACGTTGCAAGAGCCTTCCCAATCGGTAATTTTTGAGGATGCTCCTCATTTATCAGCCGGTAGGATTGTTTCTCGTCTGTTGCAGTGAGCCTGGCCCCCCTCAGACGTTGCAAGGACCTTCCCGATCGGTCATTCTAATTCAAGGCTGCTCCTCATTTATCGGGCGGTAGGGTTGTTTCTCGTCTGTTGCAGTGAGCCTGGCCCCCCTCAGACGTTGCAAGAGCCTTCCCAATCGGTCATTTTGAGGATGCTCCTCATTTATCAGCCGGTAGGGAGGTTTCTCGTCTGTTGCAGTGAGCCGGGCCCCCCCCTCAGATGTTGCAAGAGCCTTCCCGATCGGTAATTTTAATTTAAGGCTGCTCCTCGTTTATCGGCCGGTAGGGTTGTCTCTCATCTGTTGCAGTGAGCCTGGCCCCCCTCAGACGTCGCACGAGCCTTCCCAATCGGTCATTTTGAGGATGCTCCTCATTTATCAGCCGGTAGGGAGGTTTCTCGTCTGTTGCAGTGAGCCGGGCCCCCCTCAGATGTTGCAAGAGCCTTCCCAATCTGTAATTTTAATTTGAGGCTGCTCCTCGTTTATCGGCCGGTAGGGTTGTTTCTCGTCTGTTGCAGTGAGCCTGGCCCCCCTCAGACGTCGCACAAGCCTTCCAAATCGGTCATTTTGAGGATGCTCCTCATTTATCAGCCGGTAGGGAGGTTTCTCGTCTGTTGCAGTGAGCCGGGCCCCCCTCAGATGTTGTAAGAGCCTTCCCAATCGGTAATTTGAACTTAAGGCCGCTCCTTGTTTATCGGTCGGTAGGGTTGTTTTCTCGTCTGTCGCAGTGAGCTCGGCCCCCCTCAGACGTGGCAAGGGCCTTCCCGATCGATCGTTCCAAATCAAGGTTGCTCCCAGTACATCGGCCAGTAGGACCCGTCCGCCCGACGCTGTGAGCTGCTCCCACCAGAGGCAACACGGGCCCTCCTGGTCTAGCAACCAGGCTTATCAAAACACCAGGCAACCAATTATCTGCGTATTTGGGGGTTTTCTGGTGGCTGTCCGGTTCTTTGCATTTTTGGGGATACTCTGGGTTCGGGCCAAAATTCCGAGCCCGGAGCCCTCCCCCGGACAGCTTGCCAAATACGCATAATCTTTACTCCGTTTAATTTGCTGTAAGTGTGAACTCGTGAAGTGAAGTTTTAGTAACTAATTTCGGGAGGAGCACGTCCAGATAATTAAGCCTAATTAAACCCAAGTGGAGCACCCTCTGATAATTAAACCTAATTAAACACATGTGGAGCACATCAAACCAATCGATTTAATCAAAAATAAGAGGTGTATATATACAGCATATTTACCTTCTTTCGTTGACCGTTTTTATTTTTAGCATCCCTCCACCACCCCATCTCCTCACTTTGATTTAATAAACTCTCATTAGACGTCAACACAATCCATAATAAAATACAGTCTCGTTCTAGACTATCTTATCACGGGGGTGGATACTCTGGGTTCGGGCCAAAATTCCGAGCCCGGAGCCCTCCCCCGGACAGCACGCCAAATACACATAATCTTGACTCCATTTAATTTGATGTAAGTGTGAACTCGTTAAAAATCAGTGTGTGTGCCTTTTGTAGAAAACAAGAAAGTCTGAACTGGACTGATGACATACGTGCTTCACGACGCAATCACGCAGGGGCATTCCCAAAGCGGTGACGCAGCTCGAGTTCCCATGAAGGGGAACAATAGTAACAAAGCACAAAGATGTTCAATGTTCCTTTCATTCATCAACTGAAAACAGGATGACTAATAAATCGATTTTTGGGATTTAAGAATCGATATTGGTTCGTAAAAATGAGAATCGATTAAAATGGGGAAATCTATTTTTTTTAACCCAGCCCTTGTGTCTAGAGGTTTTCAAAAAAGAGTGTCTAACTGCCTGAACGTGTTTAAGGTTTTACAGAAAGAGTAATTTATTTGACAAATGGGTTTAGGCCAGGGGTCTCCAACCTTTTTTCATTTGAGAGCTACTTTTTAAAAATGAAAGTCGCCGAGAGCTACTCATGTTATACAATACTTAAAACTCTTAAATAATGCATCATAATTCTCATATTAACAACTATCCAAACTGTTTTACACCTGAACGAGTCTAGTCAGTACCAATACCATACAACTTTTACGGTACTTGGTACCAATTTTGGTACCACATCAAAATGTTTTTTAATTTTTATTTTGTTTAACTATTTAAAAAAAAATCAATTCAATTCAATATGTTTATTATTTATGATGATAATCAGTATAAGTACATAATACATAAACATTTAAAGGCTGTATGCTTAGGCTGTAGGCTGTATGTTTAAAAGTAAACATTGTTTATAAATAAAAGATCCAGTGAAAAATAAGCAACCATCTAGGCATAATTATTATTAGTAGTAGTTAAATCTACTGTAGGCTACATCAACAGTAGCCTAATATATTCTGTCAATTTCTTCACGTTAAACCGAACTTTTATTTTGATGGGTTGCCTTTAAGTTGACCTTTGTGTGTTTGTGTTCATGTTATGACATTTTTTTTTTTTAATGAGGGTTAGGTCCTCATTTAGTGACACACGGCAGAGACTACAAAGACAGTGAGCAAGTGTCACGCGCATAATATTTAAATAGTATTTTGCAGTTTAATATTCACAGACACTAGTATATATTCGGCTACAGTCTGGAGCCCTGTGCTTAGATAAACACGGAAGCGACTGAACGCAGCTGCGGGTACCGAATATACTCGGTCGGTACTACCGGTACTAGAGAAATGCTGTTATCGTCACATTTTAAAATTGTCACTACTGAAGTGGTACCGAAGTCAAGTAATGGTACTTGTGACATCCCTACATTTGCATGTTTACATTTGTTCATAAATAAAAATAATAACCTCATGGCCCATATGTCAAACTTGATTTTCGTTGGATATTAGCTCACTCTGATTAGATGAAAAGTAGGTCTCTGCAAGCTACCTCCAATCAGGCCACGAGCTACTGGTCACTCGCGAGCAACGTGTTGGAGACCCCTGCTATTGAGAATTTGGTTCAGAGAATGGGGTTTAGCGTTTTAGCAATTCAGAAGAAATGTGGAAGTGCTGAGCAGAATTTTTTAGCCATCCAGTGGTTTAAAAGAGATAAAGTCAAATGCGCCTTTTACCCAGGTGTGCCTTTTGCCCCATTGTACCCTACCAAATAGGCCATAATTTGTCAAGTCTTGACATCCCCAGAATTCAGCTCGCAGAGTATCTATCTTTCTCATTTTGGTCAGAGGTGTTATCCTCGAAATAAGATAGACTGATTAATCTCTGAAAGGTTCTTTCTCATGAGGGATATTTTTCTGATCCACTGCTGAAGCAGATCAGCTCCAGTCTTTTGTAGCAAATTTAATTCTTAGTGCTGGGTATCCCACTGCCTCACAATATGCTATACATTGTGACACATCTGAATATCATAATTAGATCATGATGGAAATTGCAGCACTGCACGAGAGACCATGTGGAGACCTGCTTATTCATTTTGTAACTGTAGGAAATTATGTAAATGTACACATAAAAGAATTGTGATATATTTAAACAACATCACATTCAATATCATGAATGCAGCAGTCCTATAAACAAGTTAATATGAAGTCAATTGTCAGCTGCCCCATGCTAGTGAAAAAAATGAACTAGTGCTGTCTAAATTAGTGCGTTAATGCGTGTTAAATTAGCGCATTATTATTATTATTTTTTTTTTAAATGTAAAAAAAATATTTAATGCAATTCACGCAGCATCTCTTTTTTTTCTATCATCCTTTGGCTAGCGTTGCATTATATGATTAATGCTCTTAT
>NC_137109.1:17390705-17783205 GCF_949357685.1 Gobio gobio | reverse complement strand
AAATCAGAATTGTGAGATATTAAGTCAGAATTGTGAGATATTAAGTCAGAATTGCATGGTATAAAGTCAGAATTGCGAGATATAAAGTCAGAATTATGAGATATAAAGTCAGAATTGCAAGGAATTGCGTGATATAAAGTCAGAATTATGAGATAAAAAGTCAGAATTGCGTGATACAAAGTCAGAATTATAAGATATAAAGTCAGAATTGCAAAGAATTGCGTTATATAAAGTCAGGATTGTGATATATTAAGTCAGAATTGCAAGATATAAAGTAGTCAGATTACATTTTTTATTTGTCTGGCTATCACCAGACCAAGCTCAATCTTTTAAGATTGAACATTAGTCTGGGGAGTCTACTGTGTATGTTTCCAGCCTGAGCTGCAGGGCGAAATCAAATTGCCGGCAGATTGGGCTGGGTTTACCCAGTCAAATTTTTTATCACTCTTTGGTGCATTTTGTAAGCACAGTATGCAATACCTTCAGTTTCTGATGACTGCAATTCCATTGGTGCAGTTTTAGTGGGGTCAGTGGCATTTTGTACCAGAAAATGGATTTTAACATCAGATACGTACACCGGTCCTTGGACTGGATCCAGTAATACTTGCATCCCCATTTTTGAAACCCACGAGCAAAAGCTAATGTTTCCATGTTGCATCTAATTCACCTAAGTCATCCTCTGGCTACTCTATAATCAGGATTAGACACAGAGAAACAGAGAGAGAGAGAGAGAGAGAGAGAGAGAGAGAGAGAGTGAGAGAGTGAGAGAGAGGTATTACACTAGTGAATGCAAAGCAAACAGAAGAGACAGTGGAAGAATTAAATTGGCCATGGGACAAGAAGTGGGAGTCAGACAGAATGTGTTATTTACTGCCGAGGGCCACTGGGGGCTTCAGGCTCCTGTTTAAGATTGGCAGCTGGTGATTAGTTTTAAAGTGAGTGCACTAACATTCTCTTGTCATCAATCTCAACTGAGAAGTGTTGGGGGAAGGGAGATAGTGCTGGCCACAGTGCAATAAATAAAAAGTGAAAGGGTTTAAAGGTGCAATCAGTAATTTAGTCCTCATTAAAAAAAGTTTTACACACAGTACTTTTTCGACATTTGCTACAAATGATGCCTACTTGTTTTATTTTACATGAAGTGGGTCGCCTCATTGTCGCCAATATTTTGGAGATCACATGACTAGGGAAGTGAATGAGACATATTATGTTTATGTTGTATATATCTGATCATTCTCATAAAAGATGCATTTGGTTGAGTTAAAGGGATAGTTCACCCCAAAATTTTAATTACCCCATGATTTACTCACCCTCAAGCCATCCTAGGTGTAAATGACATTTTTCTTTCAGAAGAATACAATCAGAGTTATATTAAAAAATTTCCTTGCTCTATCATTATAATGGCAGTGAATGGCAGCCAAAAATCTGAAGCCCAAAAAAGTGCATCTATCCATTATAAAAGTAATCCATATGGCTCCGGGTGGTTAATCAAGGCTGAAGCGAAGATGCCTCGAGTTGCTTGCAGTACGTCTTGTGCTGGGCCACCTCAAAGGGCTGTTATGAGGCAAGCATGTACTCGTCCGTACAGACAGCACTGTGGCCGTTGCGTACATCAACCGTCAGGGTGGTCTACGTTCCTATCGCATGTCACAACTCGCCAGCCATCTCCTCCTATGGAGTCAGAAGCATCTGAGGTCGCTTCGTGGCATTCATATCCCAGGTGTGCTCAACCGTGCAGCCGACGAGCTCTCACCACAGCCTCCGCTTCCGGGATAATGGAGACTCCATCCCCAGGTGGTCCAGCTGATATGGAACCTCTTCGGAGCTGCACAGGTAGACCTGTTTGCCTCTCCGGACTTGACCCATTGACAGTGGATTTACTCCCTGATCGAGTAAACCTATTTGTGGAACCTAATTGTCGAATGGTGTTCTTCTCAACAGGAGAACCCCCAAACTTGCTTGTTTAGGTCAGTGCTTTCCTTCCTGCAAGAAGGGTTGGAGTGAAGGCTGTCTCCCTCCACCCTTAAAGTGTATGTAGCGTCTGGTGTGTCTCTCTCATGGAATCAAAGTGGAGAGTCGTTTGGAGGAACATCAGAGATGCTTTTCTCTTCCACAACTCTGCATATAAATTAAATCCCTGCTCCAATGGCTCCAACAAGTGTGAGTCAGATTGCACCACTGACTGGTTAATGACCAGCTAGAGTGTGACCAGAAGATATGAGGATGGCCCTGTGAGAGCTTCAATGAGATCCTAATCAGCCCGGACCCCTAACCCACCTTTCAGTCAAGAATGGCCGGGGGATCACCTTAACACACACATACACAAGCATTCCTCTCTATTTAGCCTTTAATTAAACTATCCCAGAAATTACATATATGATGATTTCTTAAGTATATGCATGCTCCCTATATTTCTCATGTTTGCGTGATGTAAGTGCTTCTTGTCATCTTAAATGCTCAAAATGGCTCTGTATAGAAGATACACTGCTTTTATACATTTAAGCCAAGGCATGTTTGATGTCTAAAGGTTCCTCTTTCTTTGTCTTAGTCAATGGTGCAAAGTATATGATTATGAGATGTACCGCTAGTATGTTTAGTCCTTTTGGAGTGAAACTATACCAATTCTGGCTTCCAGCAAGAACATTCCATTGAGTAATAAAGTCCGAACAAAGAAACTCTCTCCAGCCTGAAATTCACACCAACGATTGGTCATATCAGGGAAGATGGGCGTAGGTTAATGGACTTTAAAGGACAGAAACACAAGCACATTTTCATTTTTGCTTACTCAACTTGAAAGGACTCCAACGAGACAAATTTTCTTTTCCTCCCATCAAATCAGCGAAGCTCGGCCGGCCCAGCCAAGCTTGTTGTTTCCTTTGAAGATCGACGCGCTCCGCGACACGGCCGGCGGCGCGCTCTATCAGAGCACGTGCATCACTGTGCATGAGGAACCTTCTCAGGGCGAACGAGATGAACTTTCCCTTCCAAGACACTCCCTTCTAAACACCTTTAAATCTCCCGTGGACAGACTAAGCTCCGGAAGGACCAAACGGAGAGAGCGCTTCAGCGCACGAACACTCGGAGAAACGCCAACGCACGCATCTTGCTTTACACAACACAAAGAAACCATGCAAGTATCAATTCTATCGAAATTTAGATGCGTTTAAGATTGTACCCCAGTTTAAGGTGATATGGTTCTTGCTGGCTCTAGTGGTTATGTTTGGGAAGGTGTCGAATCGGACACAATCATACCCTTCTTCCTTTCCCTTCTCCTCATCCTCCTTCTTTACTTTCCATTATTCTGTATATACATGTATACTTTATTTAGTCATATGTAATCATAGTATCAATCATTATTAAAACCATGGTATTCACGTTTTGATTGTCATTGTTGTTGCTCACAAAACACAAGTCCCTTTAATGTCAGATCTAAGCTATGAGCTCTTATAAGTATCATTGAATGCTTTAATTAATACCATAACTCGGAAAGTTTGTCCTTTGTGGCCAGAGGGATGAACTTCCCGAAAATTGGGTAGAAGAACTAGTGAAAGTTGATAAGGATTGTACTGCTCGTTAGTTAAACAGAATGGATCAGAGGAATTTTGAATCAACTTAGAGGTTATTCTGTGATTATTTAATACAGATATATATCCGTAGTTAATTGCAATAAATTGTTGTTAACCATATATATATATATATATATTGCATAAATACCTAGGTTAGGTATTCCCCTTTTTGGGTGATTTTGGAGATTTATGATTCGATTATAACCTGTTATGATTAATCATAAATCCCTAAATATTAATACCCATAATTCCCTATTAATTTTATTGAGCTAATTTAATTTAATAATATATGTAACCCTAAGACGCTACAGTATGCACATCACGATGCAGTTGATGGTACGTCCTTGGGGAAGCATGATCTAGTAGTCAGGTTCCTGAGGGGGGGGCGATGAGACTGAATCCGCCTCATCCTCTCTCTATACCCTCTTGGGTTTTGCCTCTGGTGCTTACGGCACTGCAGAGACCACCCTTTGAGCTCTTGCAATCAGCTGAGTTAAAAACTCTGTCTATGAAAACAGTTCTCCTGGTTGCATTGGCTTCCATTTAGAGGGTAGGGGACCCTCGGTCGACGAAGCGTGCCTGGAATTCGGAATCCAGATACGTCCCCAAGGTTCCCACCACTCCCTTCCGGGACCAGGTGGTGAACCTGTAAGCGTTGCCCTCGCAGGAGGCAGGTTTGCTCTGTCCCGTCCACGCTCAGGCGGGTATACATGGACAGAACACAAAGCTTCAGGACCTCAGATCAGCTCTTCGTCTGTTACGGTGGCCAGCAGAAGGGAAAGGCATACTAAACCCAAGGCATGCCTTGCCCGCTCGGGTTGACGTTTCACTCCACGAGAGGAGTAGCTTCTTCCTGGGCAATGGTGCATGGTGCCTTGCTGACAGATATATGTAGAGCTGCAGGCTGGGCGTCACCAAACACGTTCACTAGATTTAATAGCCTCTGTGTAGAAAAGGTTGCATTGTGTAGAGTTCGCTCTGTCGTTCCTGCCAGATGTTGTCTCCCTCCTATGGCCGGAGCCATCCCAGGGACATTCCATATGTGCTCTGCCCTCTGGCCAGACCATATGTGTTTACCACATGTTACCTCCCTACCGGCTGGATGTGATCTCCACAGCTTTCTCTTTGGCACACTTTCCCAGTGTTAACCAAGTCTGACTGTATGAGTCATGCGGAACAGCAGTACACTCTCTTAGTGTAAGTCTAATTCTATCGCCAGAAAATGCGAAGGATGTGAGGCTTGCGTCGTGCGCTGGAAGGGTCAGAAACTGCCGTTTTATTAGGGATCCCAATTCGTCGGTTCACATTCTGACGTACGTCGAATGTGACCGACTGAAAGGGAACGTCTCGTTACGCATGTAACCCTTGTTACCTGAAGGAGGGAACGGAGACGTAAGTCCTGTTGCCACAGTTGTCTGAGTGCGGGCCATTTGCCCGTCTCCTCAGCGAAAAACAAAGGTGCTTTGTATGCATTTCTATATTTATATCCGCGCTGTGGGCCAGAGTGCGACATGCATATCTCGCATGCAAATGTTCATTGGCACATTTAGTACACATACGGTGATAGGGGGATAGGATAACGTGATAGGGCTCTCATGCGATATCTCAATTTGTCGGTTCACATTCTGACGTATGTCTCCGTTCCCTCCTTCAGGGAACGTCTCGGTTACGGATGTAACCCTCGTTCCCTGAGGAGGGAACGGAGACGTAACGTTAGTGACTAACGAATGGGGGTTTCGCTTAGAAGCCTATCAACTTTGAGTTTAGGGAAAACGCCCAATGGCGTGCCAATGCCATGGGGCATGCGGAATTTGCATACGTAACTCCGCCTCACCGCGTGAGTATATAAGGAAGTACGTGGCAATATCGCATTATGTTACCTGCTTGAGGAGCCAAGACTGAACTCCTGCGTTCCAGGTAGCACAGCTGAAGTGGCAACGGGACGTTACGTCTCCGTTCCCTCCTCAGGGAACGAGGGTTACATCCGTAACCGAGACGTTCCCTTTCGTTCAGTCACTACGACGTAACGGTCCCAATATAATCCCGCCACTCAGCTGTCTTCCAGCGCCCTGCGTAAGTGTGAGTACCCTGTCGTAAGACTAATACGGACGAAGGACTCCCACTTAACACAGGAATACCAAGGTACACTGGGAAGCATATCCCAGTGAGGGAATGCCAAGATGCCTACCCGTGGGGAGGACTTAAGAGACACATATGACCCGCTAAGGGCTGCATATGGAAGATCTCTAGGGTACCAGCCGAAGGTGGATTTTTAACCCTAGGGGTGGCGGGGACACGCCAAGGGAAGAAACCCGCTCACTGCGGAGGCTTACGGTGAAATACACATGTGGGGGTCGCCGGAGGGGAACCATGCACATGGGGCACCTGGCCGGACATGAGGGTCTGGGCTCGAAAGGGCAGACTGAACTGATGTCGGCGTCGACAGTGCTGGAGGAGCTCAGGGCTCTCGGGGAGCTCACCTGAGGAAAAATCGCACGTATCCAGTCCGTGGAGTGGAATGGCGAGCAAGCGAAGACACCTGAGCCTGGTCCATTACCAGCCCCTCGGGGGGGCGAGTACATAGTCGGACACTGGCTCCACTCGGAGATTGTAGAATCTGGCGAATGTGTTAGGTGTCGCCCAGCCTGCAGCTCTGCAGATGTCTGCTAGCGAGGCGCCATGCGCTAAAGCCCAAGAGGAGGCCCTCACACCAAGGGGACATGGTCGACCTTGCTGCTGGTAAGCCAAAACAATGGTGTCCACTATCCAGTGAGACAGCCTTTGCTTTGAAAGAGCACTTCCCTTCCGCTCTCCACCATAACAGACAAAGAGCTGGTCTGAGGTCCTGAAACACTGCGTCATGTCTACGTAGGCACGGAGGGCGCGTACTGGACAGAGCAATGCCAAGGCTGGGTCTGCCTCCTCCAAAGGCAGCGCTTGCAGGTTCACCACCTGGTCCTTAAACGGAGTGGTGGGAACCTTGGGCACATATCCAGGCCGGGGTCTCAGGGTCACGTGAGAGTTAGCCGGCCCGAACTCCAGGCACGCTTCGTCAACCGAAAATTCCTGCAGGTCCCCGACCCTCTTAACTGAGGCCAATGCGGTCAGCAGAGCCGTCTTCATAGACAGGAACTTAATATCAACCGACCGCAAAGGCTCAAAGGGAGGTCTCTGCAGAGCACTTAACACTACTGCGAGGTCCCAAGAGGGTACGAGAGGAGAGCGAGTAGGATTCAGTCTCCTCGCTCCCCTCAGGAACCTGATGACCAGGTCGTGCTGACTTACCTTCTTGTTCCCCAAGAGATCGTGGTGGGCAGATATTGCGGCCACATATACTTTGAGGGTGGAGGCAGACAGGGGCCTCCAGCCCCTCTTGGAGAAACTCAAGCACGGACCCGATCGGGCATTTCCAGGGGTCTTCTTGGCGGGAAGAGCACCAGGTGACGAAGAGGTTCCACTTCAACACATAGGCATGCCGAGTGGACTCTGCCCTAGCGGAAGTGATGGTGGCGACCACCATAGGTGGCAGGCCACTCAAACCTGCCGCGTCCCGTCCAGGAGCCACACGTGGAGGCTCCAGAGGTCGGGACTAGGATGCCATAGGGTGCCCCGTCTCTGAGTAAGAGGTCCGGTCTCAGAGGAATAGGCCAGGGAGGGGCTGTCGCAAGGAGTATGAGTTCGGGGAACCAGGTTCGGCCGTGCCAGTACGGGGCGACCAAAAGGACCTGCTCCATGTCCTCCCTGATCTTGCACAGGAGCTGTGCGAGTAGGCTCACTGGGGGGAACGCATATTTGCGTAGGCCCCGCGGCCAGCTGTGCGCCAGTGCATCCGTGCCGAGCGTGCCCTCGGTCAGGGAATAGTACAGGCTGCAGTGGGAAGAGTCGTGGGAGGCAAACAGATCTACCTGTGCGTCGCCGAACTGTTCCCAAATCAGCTGAACCGTCTGGGGATGGAGTCTCCATTCTCCCGGGAGAGGCTGAAACCGCGAGAGCTCGTCGGCTGCGTGGTTCAGGACTCCCGGAATATGGACAGCACGAAGGGACCTCAGGTGCTTCTGACTCCATAGGATGAGATGGCGGGCGAGTTGAGACATACGGCGGGAGCATAGACCGCCCTGGTGGTTGATGTACGCTACTACGGCCGTGTTGTCTGACCGGACAAGCACATGTTGACCCTTCAGCAGCGCTCGGAAGCGGTGCAGGGCGAACCGTATTGCCAGCAACTCGAGGCAATTGACATGCAGGAGGCGCTGGGGTCCTGTCCAGGAGCCCGCGGCTGCTTGTCCATTGCACATGGCACCCCAGCCCGTGGCAGAGGCATCCGTCGATACGACAACATGCCTGGAAACTCGTTCTAAGGGCACATCGGCCCGTAGAAAACTGAGGTTCGACCACGGGGTGAGCGTCTGTAAGCAGGCCCGAGTCACTTGGACCCTGAGCGTGCCAGACTGCCATGCCCATCTCGGGAATCGATCGCGAAGCCAGTGCTGAAGCGGTCTCATATGAAGCAATCCGAGCGGCGTTACCGCGGCTGCAGATGCCATATGCCCCAGGAGCCTTTGAAATAGTCTCAGTGGAACCGCACTCTTGCTCTCGATTTGACGGAGGCAAGTCAGCAGAGACTGCGGGCGCTCGCTCGTAAGCTGCGCGCACATGGCGACCGAGTCGATCTCCATACCGAGAAAAGAGATCCTCTGCACGGGGCAAAGTTTGCTCTTTTCCCAGTTGACCCGAAGGCCCAGACGGGCTAAGTGGTGGAGAACCAGATCTCTGTGTCCGCAAACCTGCTCTTGAGAGTGGCCCCAGTATGAGCCAGTCCTAGAGGTAGTTCCGGATGCGGACCCCGTGCTGCCGAAGGGGCGCAAGGGCTGCCTCGGCAATCTTCATGAAGACGCGAGGGGACAGAGATAGCCCGAATGGGAGAATCGCGTACTGATATGCCCGCCCCTCGAAAGCAAACCGTAGGAACGGTCTGTGTCGAGGAAGGATGGAGACATGGAAGTAGGCGTCCTTCAGGTCGATCGCTGCAAACCAATCGTGAGGACGAACGCATTCGAAAAGGCGTTTCGCAGTCAACATCTTGAACGGAAGCCGGTGAAGGGATCGATTCAAGATGCGAAGGTCCAGGATTGGTCGTAACCCACCGGTTTTCTTGGGTACAATGAAGTAGGGGCTGTAGAACCCCGACTTCATTTCGGCCGGAGGGACAGGCTCGATCGCACCCTTCGCCAGTAGAGTGGCAATCTCCGCACCCATGACGGGGAGGAGCCTGCGCGAACTGAATCGCGTAGCCGAGCCTGATGGTCCGCGCAACCCAGCGGGACAGCCCCAGAAGCTGAAGCCACGCTTCCAGAGACTGCACCAACGGGGTCATACGGACGGCAGACGTACCCAGGGTGGGGCAGCGAGGCAGCGTTACCGGCCCGGACAGGGGAGGCTGTTGGGTGTCCCGGGGTCGGGGCACGGTTAACGGCTGCGCCCTGACAGAGGAGACCAGGGAAGGACGCACGTTCCACTGGGGTCTGCTCTGCCAGGGGGCTGGCGACAGAGAGGGACGAGAGTGGCGAGACCCGAGGGTGGCGCGCACTGCCGTCACCGATCTCTGGGGGCTCAGGGATGGGGTTGTCAGTTCTTTCTTTAACCACATTAGGGTGCTGCTGACCCGGGGGCCAGCAGCTGAACAAAAGATTCTCCCCCGGCCCTCCACCGGGGGAAGGAGCAGCCCTGCTGCCGTCTCCTGGAAAGAACTGCCCATCCCTGAGCCGTCCGCATCAGGAGCGCCGCTTAGCCTGGGGACGGGACGCCTTCCTGCGCCTGCCTCTGCGCGGCCCGGGTGGAGGCTGCTGCTTGGGTGGCGCAGAGGTAGAGGGAGCCGCAGGAGGGCGCCCTCGGCGGCGAGCCGGGCTGAGGCAACTGCGCGGGCGGTGGGGTGGAGGAAGCAGCTGACCGCCGGGGCAGTATGTATTTTATAGCCTCAGTCTGCTTCTGAGCGGCCGAGAACCATTGGGCGAAGCTCTCGACCGCTCCGCCGAATAGCCCATCCTGGGATATGGTGGCGTTGAGGAAACGGGTTCGCGAAGCGTCATGCATATCGGCCAGGGTGAGCCATAGGTGTCGCTCCTGGACCACATTTGTGGACATCACCTGACCCAGGGAGTGTGCGGTAACCTTCGTCGCCCGGAGAGCGAGGTCGCTGGCGGCACGCAACTCATTGCTGAGTCCTGGGTCAGCCCCCCCCTCGTGCATATCACACAGCAACTTGGCTTGGTAAGCCTGAAGAGTTGCCATGGTATGCAAAGAAGCAGCGGCCTGCCCCGCAGCTCTATAGGACTTCGCCACCAGGGATGACGAAAACCTACAGGCTTTGGAGGGGTGCTTTGGGTCACCACGCCAGGACGAAGCGCTCTGTGGACACAGTTGCATCGCAACAGAACGTTCGACTGGGGGGACCCCAGTGTGCCCATGAGCCGCGGCTCCATCGAGGGAGGTGAAGGCGGAAGAGTTCGCCAAACGTTCGCGGGAAGACAACGGGGACTTCCAGGAACGCGCAATCTCTTCATGCACCTCAGGGAAGAAAGGTATTGGAGGACCGGTCGGACGGGTGTCCGAGCGCGCCGCCCCCAAAAACCAATCGTCCAACCGCGAACGCTCAGGCTGAGGCGGAGGGTTCCACTCCAACCCAAGCGCTGCGGCGGCCCGAGACAGCATGGCTGTCAATTCTGGGTCCGACTCGGGCAATGCTGGCGCACCCGAGGGTGGCAGCACAGCCGAATCATCATCCTCAGATGACTCCAGCCCACCTTGTGATGCGGCGATAGACATCTCTTCGTCCTCCGCCGTGCCAAACGCCACAGTCGGGACAGCAGGAGCCGGCCCCGATGTAGACGTCTGAGCACGGGCCGGGTCAGGTGCATGAGAGGGGGGTGTGGGCCGAAGAACTAGCGTCGGAGCTTTGTTCCACACCGTCAACCTCAGATCACCCTGGCCACCAGCCAAAGTGCCGCCTCCAGGGGAGACCGCAGATTGGGGGGTGGCAGAGGGGACTCTCATTCCGGCATCAGAACGGAATTCACGGAGTCTTGATCGTAGCACCGAGATGGCCAGGTTCCCGCAGAGAGAACATGAGTCATCCACGAGCGCTGCCTGAGCGTGCTGAAAGCCCAAACACGTCACGCAGCGCTCGTGCCCGTCGTTAGACAGAAGAGATCTACCGCACCCAGAAGTGCACGGACGAAACATCCTGAAAAGGACGTGTCACGTGCAAGCTCTTTTGTGAGAGGAAACTTTGCAGTCGATGCCGAAGCGCCCAGGGAAACACACACCAGCTGTCAGACAGACCACTGCGCAGATCAGCAGGCAGGAAGTATGCGATCACTGGAACGCGCCATCACACCAACACCGACTGGAAAGCTGCTCGTCTCGAAGAAGCTGACAAGTCTCAGAAGGCTGTAGGAGTGAAGAGGTCCTCTTGGCTCCGAAAGCAGAAACATAATGCGATATTGCCACGTACTTCCTTATATACTCACGCGGTGAGGCGGAGTTACGTATGCAAATTCCGCATGCCCCATGGCATTGGCACGCCATTGGGCGTTTTCTCTAAACTCGAAGTTGATAGGCTTCTAAGCGAAACCCCCATTCGTTAGTCACTAACATTACGTCGTAGTGACTGAACGAAAGGGAACGAGGGTTACATGCGTAACCGAGACGTTTTCATTAAATTTTTTAAGTATCATTATGACTGTGTCACTATTATCACAGTGTATGTTAAAGGGGGGGTGAAACACTCAGTTTCAGTCAATCTCATGTCAATCTTGAGTGCCTATAGAGTAGTATTGCATCCTTCATATCTCCGAAAAGTCTTTAGTATTATTATATTTATATTTATTATTATATTTATAAAAAAAGATAAAAAAGAAGTCTTTCCGGAAAAAACAGAGCGGGGGGCTTATCGTGTGGGCGGAGTTAAAGAATGATGAGCGCGCACAGCTATTGCGTTGAGAGTGTTTGAAAGCTCTGATATCCTTAAACGTAAAAGAAAAACGTTATCCTAAATAAACCATTGAGATCAATCAGATTTAGCCATACATATATGATCCATAATCAGATCTAGAGGCTGAAATTGAACAGGAGAAGCAGCAACGACTACAGCAGGACGTCTCAATGGTATGTACTGTAACTGTAACTTATATACTTGCTTAGAGGCTTGTCATGCTCGCGAGTTTTACAACATTTGTGTGTGTTTACTCATGGTTTATGAGGACATAATTTGGTTTATCGACTGTATGCGATTTTAATGTTTGCAGTAGCAAGTGGAACGGCTTTGCACGTCATACTAGTGCATGTTTACATTGAAAAACAATGGAATAGTAGCGCATTTGAATGAACGTGTCGATAGCTAACAACACAAAGACATTTGAAGCAGTTTTACTCACTGCCTGCTTCCAACATACGACCGTAAACCTTAATCTGGGACTGCTCCATCTTTCAGCATTAGACAAGCTACAAATCCGGAGTTGAACCGGGCCTTGTTTATAAACCATCGTCGCCGAAATTCAGGGAACAACCAAAAACACTAGCACAACTCCGTTGCTGCTCTGGAAAAACAAACTCCATCGACTGTCCCATTAAGGCTGGGTTCTTTTGGAAGCTGTGCAGGGTTGTCTTGCCCTGACAACCAAAAACACACTTCTTAGGTGACATTGTTGATTTCGGGAAGTCCTGTGACTGCAGCGCAGCCGGCTTCCCTAAGCGTTTGCTCTCTCGCTCTAGTCGCACACGCCCCCTTACGGGAGAAGAGCCCGTATGGCCCGTTCAAGGACATTCCGCCCTATCTGACGTCAGATATACCCATACTCGAAAAAAACTTTCCGAAACTTATGAGAAACCGGAAGGAGTATTTTTGGCACAGAAATACTCCATAAAACGTCCAACTTTTTTTTTGAAACTTTGTCCATGTTTAGGATGGGAATCCAAGTCTTTTACAGTATAAAAAGCTCAGTATGCATGAAACAGCATTTCACCCCCCCCCCCCCCCCCCCCCCCCCCGTTTAAAGAAAATAGTAATTATAAGTGTAAACACATTCTTCAAGAGTTTTACATATATTTTTACTTTTTCAACACTGTTGAAAAGTGGGTTGTGTTTTGGCGTAAACTTCACAGACTGTAACTGTCCAAATAAGAAGGATTATATGTGTATAAAGTATTTTTTTTTCAGGTTCCTTTGGCTCGGAGGTTGTGTAATTTCTCTGTGGCATACTGCAGACACATATAATTGCCCTTATGTACATTATTGCTAAAGAGCAGCAAATGGAAAGAAATATTCTGGGGATTTTCTTTCATTCCATTCCATATCTGTCAAAAAACTATCACCATTTCAATGTATAAATTAAATACAGTACTGAGTTATGGAGCTATAAGTATCAGAAGCAATGCTACGAACATGATATTTTTAGTACCGTGACAGTAGGTATTTGCTCCAACAGGTTGTTGTGTTTCGTGTCTCATGCAAAAAGTGATAAACATCCAACTACTGTGAAGTGTCTCCAGCAAACTGCCAAGTATCTAGCGGCTCCAGCCATGGCCCCAGCACTACTTCCACTGCCTAGGCAAGGCACAGCAGCTCCGCAACTCCCGTAATCGAAACCTCTGTGTCGCTTTTGGATCAGAGCCAACACTAAGAGCGGAGGTGCTCTGAGTTCTCCACATGGTGACTAGACACCAGTCCTACAGTGCGAATGAGGAAATCGGGGAATTGTTTCAGACAATGTTTCCGAACTCTGACATCGCTAAATCGTTCAGGTGCGGGAAATATAAAACTGCCTACATGACGTGCTTTGGACTAGCAGATTTTATCATGAGAGAACTAATTTCCAAAGTGACGGGACGGTTCGTGCTGATGTTCGATGAAAGTCTGAATCGCACCACCAAAACGAAACAGCTGGACCTGCACGTATGATTTTGAGAGGGTGGGCAGGTGCAGTCAAGATACCTGGGGTCCCAGTTCATGGGACATGCAACAGCTGAGTACTTAATTAAACATATAAAAGTAAGTAAATGTTTTATTTTAGTAAAAAAAAAATTAAATACGAGCAAAAGGGTTGTATTAAGTGATTTGTTATTGCATTTTTCATATTTTCATATTTGTTTCTACTACCAGTTCAACAGTATGGGGTCTACCTCCCTTAGCTGTAACTGTACTATGTGGCTATTTTGCAAGAAATAATTAAATTGTATCCAATTAAACTTAATTTGTATAACACCAATAACAGTTGGAAGGAGAAACCTTGAGCAGATCCATGGTTAAAAGGGAATGACCTATCTGCCAAGGACCAGATAGTTGAGTATTAGGGCAACTGTGTTGTACATAATATAGACCTATACATGGTTCCATGGGGCATAGTAAAAAAAAAAAGTATGGACATGGAATATATAAACATTTAATAGAAAAAGAAGGGAGCCAGCATTCACAGTATAATGCATCGCCATTTCTTGATTAATGTTAAACACTAGAAATAACAGATTGTGTCTGAATGAATATGAATCAAAGTGTTAAGTTTGTTTTTTCCTCAGGAGTGTGTGGACCCCCTTCACCTAAGGAGACTGGTGTCCATTTCAATGGATGGGCCCAATGTGAATTTCAAATTTTTTGAACTCCTCGAACAAGAACACTCTGAAAGGTATGGAGGTTCTCTGCTTGTTGCTGTGGGGAGCTGTGGACTCCACACATTACACAATGCTGTCAAAAGTGGCTTTTCAGAAGAATACACTGCTGTGACCAAGTCCACCGTCTTCCCTTTATCTTTCTGTGGTCATCAGTGGCTTGAAAACTAGCCTGTGATAGAGAGGGCACTTGAAGTTTGGCCATCACTTTCACAGTTTATGGATGCTGTGAGAAGAAAACAACTCCCAAACCCTGGGACAGCATCTTTTATATCATTTATACAGATAGCTCTGTACATTATCAGCACAAAACTATTGCCACTACTGATTAGGCCTTATTGATGTATACACTTTGTCAATGAATAATTAATATCTTAAACTTGTATTAATTGAAATTATGATGTGATATATATGGCTTTGTATTTTTATAAATGTGGATACAAGGTACATCCATTTACTTCTGAGATTACTGAGACACTTCATTAGAGAGAGGTCCTCCAGGACATCACCACACTGCAGCTAACCAAACTGGATGTAGCTGACAAGAAGAACTGGGTCCAACAAAAGGACATTGACATTGGCTTGGGTGCTGAGTCAGTCCTCAAGATAGTGTGATCAATTAAAAATGTAGGCTTTGGGTGCTCAAGCCCTTGCCCTTTTTCAAAATTAATCAAAAGTGCCCCTCTCAGACAAATATCAATGATAATATTGTGGTCAATAAAACAAAATAAATGTGACTTATAATAACATGACAATGTTTACAATAGTAACGAGCGGCTCAAAAGTCAGAACATTTCTGTTTATTTTTACATATCAGTCGGTCTTAGGCGTTGCCATAACTAGTTTCTATGGGTTGCGTGCATTTTGATTGACTGGCTGATTTTCCACAGTCTGTTCGGAAACGGCTTTCGAGCCATAGGCTATATGGTTCTTTCAGACAGGGGCGTAAATTTCATCTAACAGTTGGGGGGGACAATAAACATGAAATTTCTCAAGAGCAAATTTTGAAGGGGACACAAATAATACAGCCAAAATCGTTTCTTATAAGGATATGTGTACCACAAAAAACAAAAAACATTTCGTACTTAGGCTACTTGGCGTTTTGGTGCACTGAAAAATTATGTAATGTCTATTTTTCTTTTCTCTTTCATTTTATCTGACCAACAACACAAAGTGATAGTTGTTTAAATACGATTAATGTTCACCACGCAGTCATATTATAAATATTAAATTATCTTGCGTCCTCCACAAAGTATTTTATACTATGATATTCAGATCTTTAGATATTCAGCTGCAGCAAGCCCTCTGATCTGCCACTTCATATTGAGCAAAACCTTTAGGTTTAGAATGAGCGCCAATTCGGGGGCGGGTTGCTTGTATTTTGGGTTCATTAGCCAATTATTCGTAATGAAAAACACAACTACAAAACAGTACAATGACACACTCCCTTAAATAGGCGCTTTTACATTTCGCTTTGAAACCAAATCTTCCGCGATCATCTTGTCTGTCAGCTGTTTGCCCGTTCGGCTCGTGCTGTATTGAGCAGACACGTTCAGTTTGTAATAGTTGTGTCAAATGATTTTATTACTATAAAAATTAAAACGACGGTGGCCCGGGGCAGTGCCACAGTGGGCAAGTGATGTTAACAGTGTTTTGTCTAATCTGTATTAAAGAGAAAATAATCACTTCATCTGATGTTTAAAGTGAATAAAACAGCTTACTGGAGTTTCACAACTGCTGTCTGAAGAGCTTTGTTCTCTCCCCAAACTTGTGTGGTACTTTATCTACGTTCTATGTGTAACGTTAGGTGAGGTGCGCGGTGGATCAAACCACTGTGGGGTAAGGGGGAGGGGGGACTCAAAATGTTTCTAAACTTAAAACGCATTTTTTTTGTGTCCCGTTTGCGTTTGTATTGTTTTACTACTTACACATTTATTTTAAGTATATATCATTATATTATTTACAATACTCAGCATGGTTTTCAGGGGGGGACAGCCCTCAGATTGGGGGGGTCCTGTCCCCCCCGTCCCCCCCGCGATTTACGCCCCTGCTTTCAGAGAGCGTCTGTGGCTTACGGGGCAAAAAAAATGTAATCAATAATCAAAGCTAATGTGTCGATTTAATTAAAAATGTATATATTATATATTTTAAAATATCACATAATTCATCAATGCCGTTTGTCATGTATAATACACCAACCAATTGTGATCTGGCAGAACAAGTTCAAATTCCATTGGGCAATGTGAAGTGGAGCGTTAATTTTCTGTTCTAATTGGAAATGGATGTTAACTGACAACAAACAAAGCACTTAACAAAACCATGCAGTACCAAAAGTCGCATTAATGGTAAGCAGTGTTAAATTCAGTTGTATTTATGTATATTGATACACCATTTACTATTTGATGAAACTATCAAAGTTAATGAAGCCCAAGTGCCACCAGCACCTACAGGCCTATTATGTGAAGTGTAGGCTGGCGAAATGGTGACGTGAAAGGACTTTATTATATTACCATTTTTGATAATTACGCAGCATTATGAAAGAAGTCTCGTATGCTCATCAAGCCTGCATTTATTTGATCAAAAACACCAATATTGTAAAATACATTATTAAAATAATGGTTTTACATTTTAATACTTTAAAGTATAATTTATTCCAGTGATCAAAGGTGTTTTTATCATCATTACTCCAGTCTTCAGTGATCCTTCAGAAATCATTCTGATATGATGATTTAATGTCAATGTTGGAAACAGTTGTGCTGCTTAATATTTTTAATAACCTGCTGTGATACTCTTTTCAAGATAATTTGATTAATAAAAAGTTAAAAAGAACATAATGTAATAATATTTCACAATATTGGGCTACTGCTTTTTTCTGTATTTTTGATTGAATAAATGGTCAGCACAGATAAATGTTTTGAATAGTGCTGTTAACACTATCTGTGTTACGGCCAGACCTTTTTTGCTGTACCTTTTTAAAGATGTTTAGTTTCACACATCAAATCGCAATGCTTCAATTTCTGCTTTTCAGTAAACTTACTCATTTGTTGTGTGGACTTTTTTCCTTTTCTACAGGATCACATTTTTGGGTGCGGATCTGTTACTTTTGTCATATTCATGGTTAAGCATCTTTTCTGTGTGCAGTGACTTGGTATTGAAAAAGGCTTTGACATTGTCCACCATTATAAACAAATGTAGATACAGTAGTGATTCTGCTCATTATAAACATTACAGATTGTTGTAATATATTACAGATTTATCAATATATTGTTTTCACTTTTTTGTCTTTCACTTTTTTTGTTTTAAGGGATGTCATTCTCCAACAATTTGAAGCATTCCTGTCTGTTAAGTGTAGAGAGAGGAATTCCTTTCCTTCCCACCGATGGAAAAGAGGCTTGACGTCTTCTTGAGCAGTTTCCTTAGTAACTACCCAGAGCTTTTTGCCAGAAGCTTCTGATTTTGTCTCATGGACAGGCCACTGTTGAGAGAGGCTTTTCTGTTAATAAAGAAATCGAAACCGAGAGGACACTTTAGTAGCACAGAGGCTGGTATGTGACTATGTCACTCGAAACAGGGGTGTTACCAAAGTCCCGCTGACTAAAGAACTCTTGATTTCGGTGGCCAGGACCAGGTACTGTCTCTACCTTGAAAGAAGAAAGAGTCACTTGCACAGGACCAAAAAGAAAGGTGGCAGAGGGTACGGTGTTCATTTTAGGACATCCTCAGACCTCAGTCATATGATGAAAAGGCATCATGCCTCAGACTAAAAGGCTTCAGTCATTAGACAAAACGGCATTGCGCCTCAGACTGAAAGGCTTCGGGTCTCAGGAAAAACATCCTCAGGTGTCAGATCTCGTACAATTAGGCATCGGACAAAAAAGTCTCAGACTAAAAGGCATCGGACGAAAAGGAGTCAGACTAAAAGGCATCGGACTATAAGGCATCGGACTAAAAGGCATCAGACGAAAAAGTCTCAGACTAAAAGGCATCGGGCAAAAAGGAGTCAGATTAAAAGGCATCGGACTAAAAGGCATCAGATGAAAAGCAGACGAAAAAGTCTCAGATTAAAAGGCATCGGACGAAAAGGAGTCAGACTAAAAGGCATCGAACGGAAAAGCTAAATATTAACACATTGCAACTAGCTAACTTATTGGCAAACTATGGTGAAGGCAAAGAAACAAACCTTTCGAGACTGTGTTGTTATAAGCACAGCGCTGATTTGTGTACAGAGGTTACAGAGGCGCGTGGTGGGAGCGGCAGCACTGGCTAATTGTTATTCAAGCATAATAAAAAGCATATATATATATAGAGAGAGAGAGACCTAAAGTAAGCTGTTCTTGATATTTTTTTCTTAGTTTTAATGTTAGGCCTACACTGTGCAGCAGAATTAAAGGAGTTTAGCTAGTTGCAATGTGTTATTATTTAGCTAATGTTTTAAATGTGAAAATAAAGCTAGCGGATAATACAAATTTACAAAATAATCTCAGCATGTATGTGACATCATATTAAAGCGGTGCAATTCGAAACATTCGTTCTGAGTGTGTTTCTTCCGATGGATGCCTTTTATGTCTGAGTCCGTTTTGTCCGATGCCTTTTAGTCTAATGCCTTTTAGTCTCACTCATTTTCGTCCGATGCCTTTTAGTCTGAGACTTTTTTGTCCAATGCCTTTTAGTCTGAGACCTTTTCGTCCGATGCCTTTTAGTTTGAGACCTTTTCGTCCGATGCCTTTTAGTCTGAGACTTTTTCGTCCAATGACTAATTGTACGAGACCTGACACCTGAGGATGTTTTTCCTGAGACCCGAAGCCTTTCAGTCTGAGGCGCGATGCCATTTTGTCTAATGACTGAAGCCTTTTAGTCTGATGCATGATGCCTTTTAATCATATGACTGAGGTCTGAGGATGTCCTAAAATGAACGTCTCGGTTACGGATGTAACCCTCATTCCCTGAGGAGGGAACGGAGACGTAATGTTAGTGACTAACGAATGGGGGTTTCGCTTAGAAGCCTATCAACTTCGAGTTTAGAGAAAATGCCCAATGGCGTGCCAATGCCATGGGGCATGCGGAATTTGCATACGTAACTCCGCCTCACCGCGTGAGTATATAAGGAAGTACGTGGCAATATCGCATTATGTTACCTGCTTGAGGAGCCAAGACTGAACTCCTGCGTTCCAGGTAGCACAGCTGATGTGGCAACGGGACGTTACGTCTCCATTCCCTCCTCAGGGAACGAGGGTTACATCCGTAACCGAGACGTTCCCTTTCGTTCAGTCACTACGACGTAACGTTAGTGACTAACGAATGGGGGTCCCATTATAATCCGGCCACTCAGCTGTCTTCCAGTGCCCTGCGTAAGTGTGAGTACCCTGTCGTAAGACTAGTACGGACGAAGGACTCCCAGTTATCACAGGATTACCAAGGTACACTGGGAAGCATATCCCAGTGAGGGAATGCCAAGAATGCCTACCCGTGGGGAGGACTTAAGAGACATATATGAGCCGGCTAGGGGCTGCATATGGAGATCTCTAGGGTACCAGCCGAAGGTGGATTTTTAACCCTAGGGTTGGCGGGGGACACGCCAAGGGAAGAAACCCGCTCACTGCGGAGACTTACGGTGAAATACTCGTGTGGGGGTCGCCGGAGGGGAACCATGCACAAGGGGCACCTGGCCGGAGACGAGGGTCTGGGCTCGCTAGAGGGCAGACACACAGGTATCGGCGTAGGCAGTGCTGGAGGAACTCAGGGCTCACGGGGGAGCTCACCTGAGGAAATATCGCACGTATCCAGTCCGTGGAGTGGAGTGGTGAGCAAGCGAAGACACCCAAAAGAGTTGGGTGTCGCCCAGCCTGCAGCTCTGCAGATGTCTGTCAGCGAGGCGCCATGCGCTAGAGCCCAAGAGGAGGCCACACTCCGAGTGGAGTGTGCCCTCACACCAAGGGGACATGGTCGACCATGCTGCTGGTAAGCCAAAACAACGGTGTCCACTATCCAGTGAGACAACCTTTGCTTTGAGAAAGCACTTCCCTTCCGCTCTCCACCATAACAGACAAAGAGCTGGTCTGAGGTCCTGAACACTGCGTCATGTCTACGTAGGCGCGGAGGGCGCGTACTGGACAGAGCAATGCCAAGGCTGGGTCTGCCTCCTCCAAAGGCAGCGCTTGCAGGTTCACTACCTGCTCTGAAGAGAGTGGTAGGAACCTTGGGCACACATCCAGGCCGGGGTCTCGGGATCACGTGAGAGTTAGCCGGCCCGAATTCCAGGCACGCTTCGTCAACCGAAAAAGCCTGCAGGTCCCCGACCCTCTTAAGAGAGGCCAATGCGGTCAGCAAAGCCGTCTTCATCGACAGGAACTTAATATCAACCGACCGCAAAGGCTCAAGGGAGGCCTCTGCAGAGTACTTAGAACTACTGAGAGGTCCCAAGAGGGTACGAGAGGAGAGCGAGGAGGATTCGGTCTCCTCGCTCCCCTCAGGAACCTGATGATCAGGTCATGCTGACTTACCTTTTTGTTCTCCAAGAGATCGTGGCGGGCAGATATAGCGGCCACATAAACTTTGAGGGTGGAGGGAGACAGCCCACGCTCCAGCCCCTCTCGGAGAACTCAAGCACGGACCCGATCGGGCATTTCCAGGGGTCTTCTTGGCGGGAAGAGCACCAGGTGACGAAGAGGTTCCACTTCAACGCATAGGCATGCCGAGTGGACTCTGCCCTAGCGGAAGTGATGGTGGCGACCACCGTAGGTGGCAGGCCACTCAAACCTGCCGCGTCCCGTCCAGGAGCCACACGTGGAGGTTCCACAGGTCGGGACGCGGGTGCCATAGGGTGCCCCGTCTCTGAGTAAGGAGGTCCGGTCTCAGAGGAATAGGCCAGGGAGGGGCTGTCGCAAGGAGAATGAGTTCGGGGAACCAGGTCCGGCCGTGCCAGTACGGGGCGACCAAAAGGACCTGCTCCTTGTCCTCCCTGATCTTGCACAGGAGCTGTGCGAGTAGGCTCACTGGGGGGAACGCATATTTGCGTAGGCCCCGCGGCCAGCTGTGCGCCAGTGCATCCGTGCCGAGCGTGCCCTCGGTCAGGGAATAGAACAGGCTGCAGTGGGAAGGGTCGTGGGAGGCAAACAGATCTACCTGTGCGTCGCCGAACTGTTCCCAAATCAGCTGGACCGACTGGGGATGGAGTCTCCATTCTCCCGGGAGAGGCTGAAACCGCGAGAGCTCGTCGGCTGCGTGGTTCAGGACCCCCGGAATATGGACAGCACGAAGGGACCTCAGGCGCTTCTGACTCCATAAAACGAGATGGCGGGCGAGTTGAGACATACGGCGGGAGCGTAGACCGCCCTGGTGGTTGATGTACGCTACTACGGCCGTGTTGTCTGACCGGACAAGCACATGTTGACCCTTCAGCAGCGCTCGGAAGCGGTGCAGGGCGAACCGTACTGCCAGCAACTCGAGGCAATTGACATGCAGGAGGCGCTGGGGTCCTGTCCAGGAGCCCGCGGCTGCTTGTCCATTGCACATGGCACCCCAGCCCGTGGCAGAGGCATCCGTCGATACGACAACATGCCTGGAAACTCGTTCTAAGGGCACACCGGCCCGTAGAAAACTGAGGTTCGACCACGGGGTGAGCGTCTGTAAGCAGGCCCGAGTCACTTGGATCCGGAGTGTGCCAGACAGCCATGCCCATCTCGGGACTCGATCGCGAAACCAGTGCTGAAGCGGTCTCATATGAAGCAATCCGAGCGGCGTTACCGCGGCTGCAGATGCCATATGCCCCAGGAGCCTCTGAAATAGTTTCAGTGGAACCGCACTCTTGCTCTCGATTTGACGGAGGCAAGTCAGCAGAGACTGCGGGCGCTCGCTCGTAAGCTGCGCGCACATGGCGACCGAGTCGATCTCCATACCGAGAAAAGAGATCCTCTGCACGGGGCAAAGTTTGCTCTTTTCCCAGTTGACCCGAAGGCCCAGACGGGCTAAGTGGTGGAGAACCAGATCTCTGTGTCCGCACACCTGCTCTCGAGAGTGGCCCAGTATGAGCCAGTCGTCGAGGTAGTTCAGGATGCGGACCCCGTGCTGCCGAAGGGGCGCAAGGGCTGCCTCGGCAATCTTCGTGAAGACGCGAGGGGACAGAGATAGCCCGAATGGGAGAACCGCGTACTGATATGCCCACCCCTCGAAAGCAAACCGTAGGAACGGTCTGTGTCGAGGAAGGATGGAGACATGGAAGTAGGCGTCCTTCAGGTCGATCGCTGCAAACCAATCGTAAGAACGAACGCATTCGAAAAGGCGTTTCGCAGTCAACATCTTGAACGGAAGCCGGTGAAGGGATCGGTTCAAGATGTGAAGGTCCAGGATTGGTCGTAACCCACCGGTTTTCTTGAGTACAATGAAGTAGGGGCTGTAGAACCCCGACTTCATCTCGGCCGGAGGGACAGGCTCGATCGCACCCTTCGCCAGTAGAGTGGCAATCTCCGCACGCATGACGGGGGCATGGGCCCCGGTCACGGTATAGCGGACTCCTCTGTAACGGGGAGGAGCCTGCGCGAACTGAATCGCGTAGCCGAGCCTGACGGTCCGCGCAACCCAGCGGGACAGCCCCGGAAGCTGAAGCCATGCTTCCAGAGACTGCACCAACGGGGTCATACGGACGGCAGACGTACCCAGGGTGGGGCAGCGAGGCAGCGTTACCGGCCCGGACAGGGGAGGCTGTTGGGTGTCCCGGGGTCGGGGCACGGTTAACGGCTGCGTCCTGACAGAGGAGACCAGGGAAGGACGCACGTTCCACTGGGGTCTGCTCTGCCAGGGGGCTGGCGACAGAGAGGGATGCGAGTGGCGAGACCCGAGGGTGGCGCGCACTGTCATCACCGGTCTCTGGGTCCTCAGAGACAGGAACATGAGTTCTTCCCAAGCGCTGCTAGCCCGGGGGCCAGCAGCGGAAGGATTTTCCCCCGGCCCTCCACCGGGGGAAGGTGAGGCCCTGCTACCATCCCCTGGGAAGAACTGGAACCCATCTCTGAGTTGTCCACCTCCAGCCTGGCGTTTAACCAGTCTGGGGAGCGGACTGGGCGACATCCTCAACCACCTCCACGGCGCGGCCCAGGTGAAGGCTGCTGCTGGGGCCGGGCGGGAAGAGGGAGGGCGCCCTTGGCGGCGAGCGGACTGAGGCGACTGAGCCGGCGGCTGGTGCAGCAGCTGGCCGCCGGGGCAGTACGTGTTGCAGCCTCAGTCTGCTCTTGGGGGGGGCGATAACTGTTTGGCGCAGTTCTCGGCCGCGCCGCCGAAGAGGCCAGCCTGGTATATGGGTGAGTTGAGGAGGCGGGCCCGCTCAACGTCCTCCACATCACCAGGTAAGGCCAGTTGTTCTCCCGGACCACAGCTGTGGACATCGCCCAACCCAGGGAGCATGTGGCCACCTTCACCGCCCGGGGGCGGGGTCAGTTTCGGCACGCAGCTCAATGAAGAGCCCTGGGTCGGCTCCACCCTTGTGCATGTGCAAAGGGGCGGCGGCCTGCCCGTAGCTCTGCGGGACCACGCCACCGAAGTAGACGAGCCCACAGGCTTTGGGAGGGGAGGGTGCTTAGGACAGCCACACCACGCCACGTCAAAGCCCTCTGTGGACACCGTAGTGCGCAACAGAGAGTTCAACAGTGGGGGGGAGGGGGTCCCAGTGTACCCAAGGCCGCGGCCCCATCAAGGGCAGAGAAGGCGGAGGAGGCCACCAAACGGTCGCGGGAAGCACGGGGACTTCCGGGACCGCGTGATCTCCTCATGCACCCCGGGAGCGAAAGGCATTGGGGGCGGGGCCCAACAGCTGTCGGGTGCCGCCCCCAAAAACCAATCGTGCAACCACGAGCACCCGCGACTGGGCGGAGTTCCACACCAGCACGAGACTTGTGGCTGCCCGAGATAACATGGCTGTCAACTTTAGGTCAGATCAGGCAGTGCTGACACACCCGGAGGCGGAGCACAGCCTAAATCGTCATCCCCAAAGGACTCCAGCCCACCTTGGGATGCGGCGATCGACATCTCACTGCTATCCGGAGCGGGAATTGAACGAACGGGGCGTCAGAGACGGGCCGTAGATTCAATCCAACACTCGCGGGAGCGATGTATAAGAGGGGGCCGTGGCCCGAGGAATGAACGTCGGGGTTCTTAATACCACAGCACCGCCCTCAGGTCACCCTGGCCACCAGCCAAAGTACCATCTCACTCGGGGACGGTAGATTGGGGTGTGGCAGAGGGGACTCTCTCTCCTCACGGAGATCATTGAGTCTCGACCGCGACATCGCGATGGTCACGCCCCCGCAATGGAAACGTGACACATCCGCAAACACTGCCCGAACGTGCTGAAGCCCAAACACGCTCGAGCAGTGAATGCGTCCATAGACAGCAGCGGAAAATCGATCGCACCCGGAAGTGCACGGGCGAGCCGTCTTGAAAAAGACGTGCCACGCGCAAGCTCTTTTTGTGAGAGGAAAGCCTCGCAGTCGATGCCGAAGCGCCCAGGGAAACACACACCAGCTGTCAAACGGACCACTGCGCAGATCAGCAGGCAGGAAGTATGCGATCACTGGAACGCGCCGTTACACCAACACCGACTGGAAAGCTGCTCGTCTCGAAGAAGCTGACAGAGTCTCAGAAGGCTGTAGGAGTGAAGAGGTAGGTTCTCTTGGCTCCGAAAGCAGAACATAATGCGATATTGCCACGTACTTCCTTATATACTAACGCGGTGAGGCGGAGTTACGTATGCAAATTCCGCATGCCCCATGGCATTGGCACGCCATTGGGCGTTTTCTCTAAACTCGAAGTTGATAGGCTTCTAAGCGAAACCCCCATTCGTTAGTCACTAACGTTACGTCGTAGTGACTGAACGAAAGGGAACACCGTACGAAAGTCTTTTTAGAGATGCGGACAAATTTGCAGAGGAGGCTGAAGGCAAGGGTGACTCTAAGGAGGGCCAGCAAGGAGAAATCAGCTGAGCTGAGATTCTGGCCAAGGAAGAAGAGCTAACATTAATGTAGAGCACACACACACTCATGCATCTGCAAACTCGCATCAAGATGTTTGTATGTTTTTTTATTCTGTAGTTCAATAATTCATCTAAGCTGTCTTCAGTACCATGTTCAATTTGAAAAAAAAAAAATTAATTTGCAAGTAATTTTGAGACTCTGCGTTTCCTTTTTTTTGATGTCGTATTATAGGTCTTAACACTTAAATGCATACCTCGGGTCTTTAACGACCGAGACGTCATTCACTACCCTATAACAAGAAAATAAAAAAAATTATAAATGCCTATTATGAATGCCTATTTTTCCACTATTTTTTTGTCAAAATTGTATAGGGTCGCTAACGACCCGAGGTGTGTAAATTGTACTTTTTTTTTTTTTTTTTTTTTACACAATAATAAATGAATCTATAATGACGAAATAAGTGCAATTCACCTTTATTCCACAAGGTGGCAATGTCTGACACACAATGATGAAGTGACGTTTCACTCATAGTTACCTCAGACAGAAAACGAAACACTGATAATTATAATCTGCAAAACTTGAAATGGCTCAGCGATTTACTGCAGAGCAAGTACTGAACACATTCAATCATTACTGTCACTGTCACTTGATGATGGATCTGGTGAAGGAAGCTGTCAGTGATCAAAATATTTATTTGAAAATTTGTTTGGAGAATATGCGTGAGATCGCAAATATGAGCCAGATGCTGAATGTACTGGGAAATAAGCTCTGACAAGGACAGTGATGATGGTATAAAACATCTGCTCAAACTGAACCCTTCCAAGCTCCAAAAGGTAATGAAATATGTTTTATTTTATTCTTCTATAATTGTTACTCTAATATCAGGAGTTTTATATATTATCGCGACAGGTAGAGATCTATCCATGTTAGATATAGATCCGGGTCGCTAAAGACCCGAATATGTAAGAATGTTTGGCGAAACAGTCATGCATTTAAGGGTTAAATTTCATTCATAATGGTCTTACAAAGGTCTTAAAAAATGTCTATAATTTGAACTGGGCCTGGATCTGGGTCAACGATTGTATGTTTAAAATATGAATGCTTTATTTCTTGCAAAATCACAGAAAATATCCCCCAACTTTTTTAATTTGACAATTTGGTAGCACAGCAATACTTTTCAGTGAGTAAATCCATCTGTTTAACAGCACGGTGGGGTTAAATGAATGTCTCCCCATGGATCCTCAATGTTGGAAACTGGCATTTATTAATTCACGTCTGTCATGGCTGGTCAGGCAAAACGAGGAGAAGAAAGGATTATTTATTAATAACACAAAACAAATGAGATAATCCAAACAGGAGAAAACAGGAACAGGAAGCGCAGACATAGAACTGCACACAATAGTGTCAGCTTCTGTTCTTCAGCAAAAGCTCTGTTTTATTGTATTTTCATTTAATTCAGATGTAATGATGTATTTCATGTAATTAAAATGTTTTGTTTTTTTTAGTTAACAATAATAACTGCATAAAATTATGATTTCTCATTTATTTATTTTTTCTCACATAAATGTTTTGTACAAAGGTGTCTCTCAACTTCTCTTCACCTCAGGAGGATGGTGGTTACTGATAGTGATATTAATTTTATCCTTGTAACTCATCTATAATTGGTTAAAATTCGTATGAAACTCCCCCCTCTCCCAGATGCTTCTGTGTGGTATAATAGCAATTCCGGAGCAAGACAAAACACAAAAGCTGACTTTTAACAAATAAAAGATATGCTTCTGACAGAATGCTTCCTCACGTAATCTCCTCCATGGGTCCGTCTCAAATTGCAGAATGACTGCTGAATGGTATTACTATCTTCAATATATTTTGACCTCTTGACCTAGAGCATAACAAGCACAATGGCAGCCTCAACCTTTGTCACTTATAGGGGTCTGCAGTTGAATATGAGGCTTTCTGTGACTTCAATTACTCTGAGCAAATGCTTTACAGCTTGGCCAATGAGTGATCCGTCAAGCAATGAATACAATTCTCATTACAATTTGCCCATCTGTTTCTAGGCACACTTTAGAAGTGGGAAGTTCGGATCATTTTACTGACTCGGATCTTTGAATCTCATTCAGCAAAATGAACAAATCTTTTTTCAAGTCCTTTCGTTCTTTTCAGCAGAATCTAATTAAAATTTTACATGTTACATTTTTCAACACATTTAGTACTTTTGCAATAAAATTAACTAAAAGCTAATGCAGCCATGGCCAAACTTTGAGAAATAAATGATTAATTAATTGCTATAGCTTGCTTCAGGCTATGTATGCAGTCTGTTAGTTCATCTCACCTCCCGATCCAAATCGTTCTTTCTTTTGTCACCGTGACAGCCTCATATGTAAATGAATACATGCATCCGGAAACAGAAAAGATTAGTTCATCTTTCGAGTCTCGGTTCGAGTCATTCGTTCATCAAGTCCCAGCCCCATTAGGCAAGGCTATGCAGTCACCGGAAACAGAAAAGATTAGTTCATCTTTCGAGTCTTCTCGTTCGAGTCATTCGTTCAAGACCCCATAGGCTGAATGCAGAAACAGAAATGATTTGTTCATCTTTTGAGTCTCGTTCTTTTTTCATGTGACCGCTTCCCGGTTCAGTGTCTCGCAACATATACAACATTACAGTCGTATTATTGACTGCATGTTGCAATATATTTATTATTATAAAATCATCAAGATATGTGCAATAAACATTTGATATGCCTATCCATTCTGAACAACCAAATGTGTCCAGGCTTCATAGGAAAATAAATTATTATACTAGCTAAAAAATTAAATAAACAAACAATAAAACTACGCACTTGTTTGTAAGGAATGTTGTGAATTAACTAATTTCTGTATCCAACACGGCTGTCACGTCACGTGACAAAAGAACGAGACTCGAGAGATGAACTGTTTCTGCATTCAGCCTATGGGGACTTGAACGAACGACTCGAATGAGAATACTCGAGAGATTAACTAATCATTTCTGTTTCCGGTGACTGCATAGCCTTGCCTAATGGGGCTGGGACTTGATGAACGAATGACTCGAATCGAGACTCGAGAGATGAACTAATAATTTCTGTTTCCTGAACAGAACATATGGGAGGTTGCGCATGCGCGGTCAACACAAAATGAACGAATCGCTCTCTGAGACAACTCGTTGTTCTCGAGTCATATTAAAGATTTGTTCAAAATGAACAAATCGTTCATGAAAGACACATAACTAGCACACGTGGCCTTGATTGACTGAGAGTGTGAGAGACACAAAGAAAAACATACTACATTATACATGTTGCCTAAAAAGTATTTATAAACTATTAGGTGCCTCAAGTCAAACTTAAGCTGGCCCAATAATTATTAAAAGATAAAATCAGTTCCCACTGTAATTAATTTTTATTTTCTTAATTGCATCATATAACGACACTTAGGGGAACGCCTCCAGTGTGTCTAAAACACGTGTGTAACTGGTCCAATCCTGATTGCCATTGCGCCGTGATGTAGAATGTGGCAGCGTACCATGGAAGCTACAAAGAGAAGCCGGAAAACAATAGCGTCAGCTTCTGTTCTTCAGCAAACGCTCTCTGTGTGAAACTGTCCACTATTTACTGTTGTCCATCCTATTTGGTATAATGGTGAGTAAAAGTAAGTACAAAGTACAAAACACAAGTTTTGTGTACTCTGCCTGGGAGCGTAGCAAGTGAAGCTTGAGAGTACTCAACTAAACATCGAGTGGCCACCAGAAAAGCACGAAGCAAAACCTAAAATTAAATCGGACGAACGCTTTCTGTCAAGCAGAGCACAACCTAAATGTCGTGGCTTACCATTCTTTCGCAATCTCCACACTGAGTTATCGAGATTGTGGAAGAAGCAGTTCTCTTCCCGTGTATCAAGGCCTTCAGCGAATGTGTCTTGTAACATTATGGGCTTGAAAGAGTATGGCTATGGGATGATGCTGCGGGTGGAAGAGACTTTGCCATCTTATCTCTCCCCAGACGCTGCACCATCCCTGAAAGCCACGACACTGCCCACCAAACAATGCAAAACAACTTCCAGCTGGCCTTCTTGCCTTGCCAAGTTTGGTCGTCGAGAGATGTCAATATTCAGCTTTCAGGAGATTTATCCTCCTCCACTCTCGGTCACATGTAGCTGCTGCCAGCCTTCAGCTCCTCATACTGCCAGCAACAAAAAGAGAGAGCCGCTGAGGGGGGGGGTTCGAGGCAGGGCTCTTATCAAAGACTCAGAAGGAGAAAACTAATCTGAAGACTGTTATTCTCTCGAAGAAGGCTTCGAGGAAGAGGTCCTGACACCAGGTGTAAGCCTCTGAGGGCAGAAACCCGCTCCTCCACGGAGACCTCAGGAAATCGATGTTGTTTCCCTCCACCTTATGTCTTGTTCTATAATGTGTCTTGATAATGCCACCTTATGTCTTGTTATGTCTCCGACGAATGCAAATTGCAGTGTCTGGACGAAATTTACGTTCGGTATCTCCCTGTTGGCCAGCTGCTTCAGGGCACTGAACTCCGTGTTTGAAAAGCACCCAAGGTTAATCTTGAAAGATTTATCCAACTATTAGGGGGCCCTGAGGTTGCGCCCCCTGTACAGACTGGTGCATCAGGTCCTCCTCTGGTCTCAGGGCAGAGATATGTATATCCATGGAGACCAGAATGTGGGGGCAGACATCCTTTCGAAAACAGGGGCTGAGGCCTGGGAATGGAGACTCCACCCAGAGACAGTGGAGATGGATCTATTTGCATCTCAAGAGACAACCCACTGTCCACTGTGTTTCTCCCTCATGTCATGCTACAGGCGCCTGTACGCTTTCCTCCCGATTGCTCTGCTCCCGGGAGTTCTAGAGAGGGTCCTCTGGGATGGGATCAGTCTACTTATTGTAGCCCCTCTCTGGCTGGCATGAGTCTGGTTCTCGGACCTCATAGCACTCCTAGCAGGCCCTCCATGGGAGATCCAATCTGGAAGGACTTTCTGTCACAAGCCAGGGGCTTAACATGTCACCCCCGATCAGAGCTGTGGAAGCTATGGATCTGGCCTCTTAGGGAGTGGTCTCTCAACTGAGGTTGTTGAGATCATCCTAAACTCCTCCTTCACGAGGAAAATATATGCTTTGAAGTGGAGAATATTTTATGGTGCAGAGAGCTTCAGTTGGACCAGTTAACTGCCCAGTGGCTTCAGTGCTGGAGTTCCTTCAAGGATGTTTTTCTGGAGGTATTTCCCCATCCACCCTTAAGGTTTACGTGGCAGCCATAGTTACCTTCCATTCACCGTTAAGTGGTGGAATGTTGGGAAGACACCACTTGGTTGCTCATTTTCTTCGTGGTGCTCTGAGGATGAGGCCTGCGGCCCTTCCTTTGTGCTCTCGTCCTGAGTTGTACCCGGACAGGTTTCACACTAGAGAAGGCATATTTTGTTATACTATGCAGCATGAGTTCCATCAAAAGGGAACGTCTCAGGTTACGACTGTAACCTTTTTTCCCTGAGAAGGGAACAACTTGCTTCAGCCTATCAGAAGCTGACAATATTATGTGCCGGATTCCCTTAGTAGCTTACATGGTGCGCCATCACACGGTATGTCATGGCACAATGCCAATCAGGATTGGGCTAGGTTAATACGTGCTTCATACGTGTCACGCTGGAGGCGATCTCTAATGTGTTGTTATACAACGCAGCGTCTCTCTTTCCCTTCTCTGGGAACAAAGGTTACAAACATAATTTGAGACTTTTTAAGTTAAGTTTGTTAATAAATAGAAATTGTTGCAATTAGATCCTGCTTTATCTCATCTACATTTGTGGTCAGAAATTTTGGCACCCCTAGTAAATATGATTAAATATGGCTGTGAAAATTAATTCAATTCAATTAAATTCAAATTTATTTGTATAGCGCTTTTCACAATACACATTGTTTCAAAGCAGCTTTACAGAAAGTGCATTTCATAAATGTACATTGAAAAATGTTAGAGAGAGAATGTTAAAGGTCCCCTTCTTCACGATTCCATTGTTCAAACTTTAGTTAGTCTGTAATGTTGCTGTTAGAGCATAAATAATACCTGTAAAATTATAAAGCTCAAAGTTCAATGCCAAGCGAGATATTTTATTTAACAGAAGTTCCCTTTCAAAGCCTACAGCGAACGGCTGGCTTGGACTACATCCTGGTACTTCCTTCTTTAATTACGTCAGTAGAGCAGTAGAACAGACTAACCTCCGCCCACAAAGAAACGCGAAAAAGGGGGCGCGGTCTTGTTGCTGTCCCACGTGGAGAAGCGGACGGTCGCGTGGAGAAAAGGAACTGTTGCGTTGAGTGTGTTTATCGCCATGTCATTGAGACGCTGTTATTTTCATCCAGGAGTCAAATCACCTTTGTTTGGCTTTCCCAGGGACGCTGTAGAGATTATTGAACGCATACATCTCTCCGTTAAGAGGCGTGACCTTTCCAATGTGCGCTAAGCTGCTGTCAAATTACAACACAGGAACCGCTTTCACGTGCGCTAAGCTGTGGTCGAATCACAGCACAGGAACCGCTTGCACAATCAGAACTCGTTACGTGTTTCTGAAGGAGGGACTTTATAGAACAAGGAAATCACCAGCTGTTTTTAGGACAGTGGAAACAGCGGTATACAGATAAGTAAATAGTGTGAAAAATACTGTGTTTTTTTACACGCGAAACATGAACACATGTTATATTGCACACTGTAAACACAATCAAAGCTTCAAAAAAACACAAAGAACGGGACCTTTAAAGAAAAATGTTAGAATAAGTTAATCAATCATGTATTATTTTAGGCAATAACAACGCTGGCGTTGAGTCGTCTCTTCACAGGCGTCGAGTCGTCTCGTCACAGCTGTTGGGGAATTTGAAGTCTCCATGAGAGGCTGGATACAAACTGGAGCTGACAAACTAGTTACCCGGGACTAGTGTCCCGAGATAACAACAGAAAAGCAGATGGGAAATAATTAGCATAGCTGCTGTTCAGAATATTAATGCTTTTGATCTGATTTAACTGTAGTATAAAACGTATTTATAATGTGAATGCTTGGCTAAAGAGATGTGTCTTTAATCTAGTTTTAAACTGGGACAGCGAGTCTGAACCTCGAACAATATCAGGAAGACTATTCCAGAGTTTAGGAGCTAAATGTGAAAATGCTCTCCCTCCTTTAGCGGATTTAGATATCCTAGGAATGACCAGAAGCCTCGAGTTTAGTGATCTTAAAGAGCGCGATGGATTGTAGGGTGATAGAAGATCCGTTAAATACACTGGAGCTAAACCATTTAGGGCTTTATAGGTCAGTAGCAATACTTTGTAATTGATATGGAACTTAATAGGTAACCCATGTAGAGATGATAAAATTGGTGTTATATGATCATATTTTCTTGACCTAGTAAGAACTCTAGCAGCTGCGTTTTGGACTAACTGTAGCTTGTTTATTGATGATGCAGGACAACCAGCTAATAAAGCATTGCAGCATTAATTAATCTGCATAGTTTATCCTTTTGATCTATTATTTAAAAAAAAAAAAAAAAAAAAAATCTAAGCTTTCATTCAAGTAAAACAATTGAAAGTAGCGGGTAAATCACATTATGAAATAAATGCTTTTCTCCAAAACACGTTGGTCATAATTATTGGCACCCTTTTATTAAATACTTTTTGTAACCTCCTTTTGCCAAGATAACAGCTCCTATAATGCCTGATGAGTTTTGAGAACTCCTGATAAGATATCACAGACCATTCCTCCATACAGATGTTACAGCTGCGAATGAGAGACAGGAGGATCCAATAGTGATTAGTAAATACTCATTTATTTCAGTATGACTGAGACAGAACGTCGAACAAAGTCACAAAAAGAAGCAATGGAGACAGGTCAGGCAGATCCCAACAGAGCGGCAGGTGCAGTTTATTTTACTCAATTTATTTTACTACACATTGTCAACAGAAATAAGCTGAAATACTGTTGATAATTAAAAATAATTCTTACTATCCACTCTTGCTAAATTGGGTAAGCACACTTGTGTTCTCATTCCAGATGCGTTCTGAGTAAATTAATGAACTGATTCGTTAGTTCAGTGTTGGACAGTTCAGTTGTTCTAACCAGTCGTTATGTGTATAAATGATTCGGGTAAAAGGAGTCATTAGGTCACGAATCGGACATTAGCAGACGCGTTGTTAGAACATCGCGAAAGATGTCAACACACAGAAAACACTTCATAACTGAATTTAATTTGTTTCCCGTTTATTGAAAGTATGCTTTATGTCAGCTGGTCAGAGAAGAGTCAAAGTTTTTTGAGCGCAATTCACACCCAGCTGTAATTCTAGGAAAAAATTGTCCGAATGTGCCACGTGCAACATGGTTTCGGTCTTCCGACCTTTTGGTTTGGATTAATATGTGAAATATGAGAAAGAGCTAACAGCTAACACAGTGATTATTTTGAAGACCCAGAGAGTGTGCGCGGGGGAGGAGCTCTCTGATCGTTCTCTCTGTCACTCAATCACAAGCGCAGCATCTATTCTACATCACAATAACTCATCAAATTAGCCTTTGGTGGGACAAAAATTCGTTTTGGTGGCCGCCCAAAAAATTTAAATGCAGGAAAAACCCTGCTGCTGGGGAGTTAGACAGCCCGAAGGGCATGACTAAGTATTCAAAATGGCCCCTGGGGGTATTAAATGCAGTCTTCTATTCATCCCCCTCCCTTATACGCACCAAATTATAAGCATTGCGTAAGTCCAATTTCGTGAATATTGATGCTCCCAGTAACCTCTCGAATTCTGAAGACGTCAACGGCAAAGGACACATATTCTTTACTGTAATGTTATTCAATCCTCGGTAATCAATACAAGGTCGCAGAGAACCATCCTTTTTACCCACGAAAAAGAACCCCGCCCCCGCTGGAGAAGAGGAAGGGCGGATCACTCAGAAGCTAGAGAATCAGAAATGTATTTCTCCATGGCCTCCCTCTCAGGAGTAGAAAGTGAGTATAATTTGCCCTTAGGCAGACACTTGCCTGGAAGCAGATCTATGGCACAGTCATAGGGACGATGAGGAGGGAGAGAAGCAGCCCGGGAGTTACTGAACACCTCCTTCAGGTCGAGATACTCATCTGGCACGTTAGATAAATCCATCGTCTCCTCCTGTAGACACAGACGAACGGGCAGACATAAGACAAGAGGCATAGCACTGATTACTCCAAACTGTGACCGTACTGTGTCCCCAGTCAATCCTGGGGTTGTGCTTCTTAAGCCAGGGATGACCGAGGACAATGGGTGCGTGAGGAGAGTCTGTGAGGAGGAACGTGATGGTCTCTGAGTGATTGCCAGAAATAGTGAGTGTGATCCTGTCAGTGGTGTGAGTGATAGTGGGTAATGTCTGACCACTGAGGGCGTGTACAGCAATGGTATTGGAAAGGGGGGTGACGGGGATCCTTAGTTGGTGTGCCAGTGAACGGTCAATAAAATTACCCTCCACTCCAGAATCCACAAGGGCTTGGCAGACGTGGAATCTGTTTGCCAACTGCAGTCTTCCCGGAAGGAGAGTCGTGGACGAGGATTTCCCCAACGCAGCTCCACCCGACAGTAGCCTCCTCTCTACTGCCGGGCTCGATCTTTTACTGGACACTGGTTGAGGAAATGCCCCGCCGCGCCACAGTAAAGGCAGAGTCCACCCGCTCGACGACGCTCTCTCTCCTCCCGGGAAAGCCGAGCTCTGCCTACCTGCATGGGCTCGGGATCGTTGGTGGAACTGACGTGTTAGCGCCAAGGAACTCACGGAAATCCGTGGTCCTTCTCATACGAGTGTGTTGGTTAAGTGACTCCATACGCGAATCCACACGAAGCGCCAGTTTCATGAGTCCGTTGAGATCAGGAGGCAGGTCCAAAGCGTACATCTCTTGCTGAACACGGTCAGCCAGCCCATGCAGGAATCGGTCCCACTGCGCTTCCTCGTTCTATCCACACTCTGCGGCCACGGTTCGGAAGTCAATGATGTAGTCTGAAACGGGTCTATTGCCTTGCTGGAGTTCGGCGAGCCTACGGGCCGCCTCGCGCCCCGCGGCTGCTCGGTCAAAGACCCGTTTCATCTCCTCCGAGAGTGCGAGGAACGAGAAACAACACGGATCTTGATTCTCCCAAACCGCTGTTCCCCAGCACGCCGCACGCCCCGTCAGCAGGTTGATCACCAACGCCACTCTGGATGCTTCTGTGGAAAACGAGGTGGGCTGCAACGGAAAAAATAAAGAACACCTCATTAGAAATGATCTACAGAGGTCGGGCTCACCCGCATAACGTTCTGGAGTTGGGATCCGGGGTTCGTGCGGGCTGATGTTACTAGGTTGCTGGGGAACCAGCGGTGGCGGTGGGGGCGCAGTGGGAACCCTTAGTTGTTGAATTTGGGTCGAGAGCTCGGACACCTGCTTCGCCATAGCCTGCACTGCCTGGGCCGTAGCGGTCGCTTGTTGATCCTGTCGATCCATTCTCAGGTTACTTGAACTGAGATCCAATATCGATTAGTAAATACTCATTTATTTCAGAATGACTGAGACAGAACGTCGACAAAGTCACAAAAATAAGCAATGGAGACAGGTCAGGCAGATCCCAGCAGAGCGGCAGGTGCAGGCAAGCAAACCCAGGCAGATAGGTGCAGGCAGAACAATCCCAGACAGGCAGTGAAGCAGGGACGCAGCGGGCAACACGGCACAGCAGAATCCAGGAACCGGAACGGAGATCACACAGAGGGAACAGGAAACACAAGCCGACGAACACACACAAGGGTAGCCTGAAACGATCTGACAATAAGAGTGGGTGATTGACCTGCGTATAAAGCCTGGTGATTGAGTGCAGCGGGTGGAGGTGATGAGCTCCGTAATCAGTGACCTCCACACAACCTCACATGCACAGTGAAAAGGAGACGATGAATTGATGAACCGTGACAACAGAATTTCTCCAGATCCTTCAGATTCCAGCTCCATGTTGGTGGTGCTTCTCTTCAGTTCACACCACTCATTTCCTATAAGGTTCATGTCAGGCAACTGGGATGGTCATGGCAGAAGCTTCATTTTGTGCTCAGTGACTCATTTGTGTGTTGATTTTGATGTTTGTTCAGCCAATCTCTGTCACAGTCGGCTGACGCATACAGTTGTGGTCAGAATCATTGGCACCCCTGGTAAATATGATCATATATTTTTGTAAAAATAAATCTGCATAGTTATCTATCATAAAGAAAAATCATCAAAAACCTAAACTTTAATTGAAGTAAAAGAATGGAAAGTCGGGGGAAAATCGCATTATGAAATAAATGTTTTTCTCCAAAACACGTTGGCCACAATTATTGGCACACCTAGAATTTTTTTTTTATGAGTAAAATATCTCTGAAGTATATTCTCATTAATATATATATATATATATATATATATATATATATATATATATATATATATATATATTTTTTTTTTTTTTTTTAAATTAGCACACCAAGGTGACTAGGAACATTAAATTGTCTAGCTATGACGTCTTGTTTCACAGGAGTATAAATATGAGGAAACACAAAGACCAAATTCCCTTAATCATTCCTCACAATGAGTAAAACCAAAGAATATAGTTCTGTTGTGCAGCAAAAGATTGTTGAGCTTCACAAAATTGTCCAGAGGAGAACTGGCACCCCGACTGAGCCTGGTTTCTCCCAAGGTTTATTTTTCTCCATTAGGTCACCTGATGGGGTTTTGGTTTCCTTGCCACTGTTGCCTCTGGCTTGGTGTGCTCAGTTGGGGACACTAAATGTTCTAAATTTTTCAACTAAATATCCAAATAAATCTAATTATTAAACTAAATTAACCATATAAACTAAATTACTCATCTAATTACTGATCTAAAGCCCACACTGTCACTGTATGATCATTGAAATTAACTGATGACATAACCGTTTTCTCCAGAATGGCTAGACGGCTGAGTAAAATTATGCTGCATTATTTTCCTGTTTAACACTGTAAAGCTGCTTTGAAACAATCTGCATTGTTAAAAGCGCTATATAAATAAAGTTAACTTGACTTGACAAAATAGAAAGTGACTGTAGGGAAATAGCTAAAGCATTGAAAATTCCCATTTCTATCATCAGGGCATTAATGAAGAAATTCTAATCAACTAAAGATGTTGCGAACCTGCCTGGAAGAGGACGTGTGTCTATGTCGTCTTAATGCACCGTGAGGAGGAGAGTTTGAGTGGACAAAGACTCTCCAAGGATCACAGATGGAGAATTGAAGCGATTAGTTGAGTCTTAGGCTCAAAAAGCCTTAAAAAAATATCAAACAACCCCTACATCACCATATGTTGTTTGGGAGGGATTCAAGAAAAATACTTCTTGCTCATGCAGAAACAAACTCCAGCATATTCAGATGTCAGACACAACTGGAAATTCAAAAGGGACCTGGTTCTATGGTCAGACGAAACTCTAAAAATAACTTAAAGGGGTGGTAAACCACGATTTCACTATTCTAACTTTAGCTAGCGTGTAATGTTGCCTGCTTGAGCATAATCAACATCTGCTAAGTTACAACGTTCAAAGTTTAAAGCAAAGGGAGATATTTGCTTTTAAAGAAATCAATTTCTAAGGACTACAGCAAACGGCCAGTAGGCGACTACAGACATTCCTCCAGGGTTGGTGACATCACCAGCCTCAATATTTACATAAACCCCTCCTCCGAGAATATTAAATAAGGGGGGGGGGGGGTGAGGCCATTTTGCATCGCTGTTGTTGTGGTATAGGCTGGAGTGGTGTTGCTGCAATGCCGACAAAACGCTGTTATTTTCATCCGGATTGCAGGTCTGGGGTACTTGCTTTCCTTCCTAGGGACGGGGGTGCGTTGCAGTGCGTTTAACATACAGCATGTTATATGCACGTGTGTGTATGAGACAGAGGAGAACAGGTCGCAGATGCTGCCCATCATAAAGCACGAGACAGACAGGGTCGGAGGAGAAGACTGGAAAATGTGACATAATGGACAATATTCATCTGTATTTGCAATTCATGAGCTGCGGTTCATGCACGACGGGCTTGCGGCTCCCGCTGCACATTTCACGGAGGAAAACTTCCACAATCTTCGCGAGTTCAATGCAGGATTCACACAATGTCAGCTGCGCGAGACAAACACGGCCAGTGCGTGGATGCACGACGCGCGCGCTGCACATTTCACGGAGGAATTAGCTTCGACAATCTTCGCGAGTTCAATACAGGATTCGCACAACGGCTTGTCCTGAAAGCTGGATTTACAAACAGAAGCTGTTTACAGGCCACAACCTGTAAGTGTAATTTATTTTTCATCGATGTGTTTTCCTGTAATAGGTTAATTGTACGTTGTAGCAAGGAAGTAAACAGATGACAACGCTGTTCTGCAAACCAGTCTGTTAAATGCTTATTCATACTTAACGTTATCTGACGAACACCTAACGTTACAAACACTAACGTTAAAATCTCAACAGCGAACTTGGCATTAGTGTAAATGATTCTTTGATTAGAGCTTTTATGTATTGTTTATCTACAGGCATGCTAAACATGTGTTCTGTGTGTGATTTGGCTACTAGCAAAGCCAATGTTTAGTGTTAGTTTTGGGTTAATAGTTCTTGCGACAGATATTTGGCTATAATCGTTCTAAAAATACAAAAGTAACAGTGCCATTCAGTAGCGATCATTGTAGATCCGCAGTCTTTACTCTTGAGGACTGAACAGGTTCTGCTCGATCATCTTCACTAAAATGTTCTGCGTCTGATTCGGGCTCAGATTGGTATGGTTTTATTGACGCCATTTTTTCTAATACTGACCAAAGCACAGTCTACAGTCAAGGGGCGTGACATTTCCGACAAAAGTGCACTAGGCGGTTAGCGAATCACAACACACTGGGCCAGTGAACCAATCTGAGCCTATTGCGTATTTTTGAGGGACTGGCTTCATAGAACCCGGAAAGCATCAGACCGTTTTACAAGGAGGGACAGAGCAGTGTAGAATAAAGGTCAAATATATGAAAAATAATGCAATTTTTAAAAAAACAAAGCATGAACACATTTTACAGTGCACCCCACAAACACAATCAAGCCTTCAAAAGAATGTGTTTTACCACCCCTTTAAAACACTGTAAATTAGCAGGTGAGAAGTGCTTGGTTTATAAATCATAAAAACACAAGGAGTCACAGTAAGTATGAGCATACTCACATAAGTCATTATACTGTTTCTTACAGACCTCAGTATTATGGTATTTTAGACCGTGTTAATTCATTCATGTGCTATTTACCTCTCTGTGTTCAGAAGCATTAGCAGTTCTCCTCTGAGGACCAGGTAGAGGCCAAAAACAATCCACAAGAACATAAATATTGTACACAGCCATCATGTACTATTAGTGCATAAGGTGACACGTCACAATGTCAAGACAGCATGCACAGTCATCTCAGCTTGCTATGTGTTCCTGTGACAGGAACAATAAGTACTGTTCTGTGTTTTATAACTAAAGTGAAAATGCTGTCAATGTGTTTAAAGTCCTCGTGAAATCAAAATTGCTCATATTTACTTTGTTAGTAAATATTTAATTTCTAGTTTTGTGGTGAACAATCCATCCGTGCAAGTCAATCCGCATCAAAAAATTATTTGGCTTTGTAATCTTTAATCAAAATCTGAAAATGCTCCTCCCCTCTACATCGGCAGGCCTTTTTTGATGACGTCTGTATGACGGCTTGGGCTTCGACACCGACATGCCATCATTAAACACGCCCATCCAACTGCCCGCGAGCTAACCAGAGATGGCGAGGAGGTGCGTTTTTTGAATGAAACGCCTACGTTTCTATATCCAATCAGGTCACAGGGAGGAAAAAACAAACCACGCCCTCTGTTCTGCTCATTTAGTATTCCGTTTCTCTCGGAAATACGTCAAATCACTGAAATAAAGTCGGTTGCAACTTCCGGTTCACTGGGACTTTAAGTGGAATGTTTAAAGGAAGCCTCATGTAGCACATAGACAGTGATGATTCATTACACTTAAAGGGATAGTTCACCCAAAAAAGAAAATTCTGTCATCCTTTACTCTAGTTGTTCCAATGATGTACTCAAGTTATTCCAAACCTGTATGAGTTTCTTTGTTCTGTTGAACACAAAGGAAGATATTTGGAAGAATGTTTGGAATCAAGCAGATCTCTGAAGCCATTGACGACCAAACTATTTTTGTCCCCACTATGGTAGTCAACGGCTGCCGAGATCTGCTTGGTTACAAACATTCTTCCAAATATCTTCCTTTGTGTTCAGCAAAACAAGGAAATTCATACAGGTTTGGAACAACTTGAGCGTGACTAAATGATGACAGGATTTTTAGTTTTGGTTGAACTGTCCCTTTAATGGCTTAAATGTAATATGCATACTACCTTTTACAGGAATATTTAGTCCATCCATCAGAGGTAGGCTCTGCCCCTGCCTTCATCTTCAAGCAACATCAGCCAAATCTGCATCCCAGGATTTGGACTAAGGACTTACGCCAAATAACTTTATTATACAACTAAACATGAATCATTGTAGCTCACTGCAAAAAAAAACTATACCAGCTATATACCAGCATTTGCTGGTTAGGTATGTTTAGAAGCATGGCAGCTGGTTTAAGCTGGTTAATATGCTGGACCTTAGCTGCTAAAGTGTTGGTCAGAAGCTGGTCCTAAGAAACTAGATCCAGCTAAGGACCAGCTTACCAGCTCATGACCAACTAACGACCAGCTTAAACCAGCTGTCATGCTTCAAAACATACCTAACCAGTATATGCTGTTTTTTTTTTTTTTTTGGAGTGTCTATTCACACCAAGAGCAAATAGAGTGCCTTGTTGGCAAGTTCTATTTGCACTAGCTTCGCTGAACAATGCCTGGTTGGGCTAAACAAGATTTAAAAAACGCTAGTATTTCAACATCTTCAGTGGTGAAATCAGTAAAGCGTAAGGCTAAAGGATCTTGGTTTTGACGCGATCAACCAGGGTTTGAATCCGCCTTTTGAAGGGCTTGCTCTCATCTCTTTTCTCATCACAAATCACATCGGAAAGGCATTTACTTTCAATAAAAATTAAGAAAATGCTCTAAATGTGGAAAAAAAGTGCCTAACGAAATGTTTAATAATAATAGCATTTATTGGGTAGGGTTAGGGGTCGGTGTTGGGAGGGCTTTTATTGTCCCATTAAGGCGGCATCCATTTAATACTTTTAATAAATATAATCATTTACACTCTATGTTAGTATTGCATCCTGTTAATGTACAACATACTGAGGTGCAAATAGTATGTATCAAAATAAAGTATAAATTACATGTAATTACTATTTACACATATTACAAAGAACTGCTACGTTTATATGGTGTAAATAGAATATATTACTATTTTCACTTAGTATGTTATTTCACTTAGTAAATAGCATCTACAGCTATTTGCACTTAGTGTAAATATCATCTACCGCTAAGAAAATGCTATTTTCACTTAGTGTAAATAGAATCTATTTGCTAATTATACTTGGTGCATTATTTTTTAAACAGGGATTTACTCACCCTCATGTTGTTCTAAATTATGCTCTTATGTGGAACACAAAATAAGAAGGAGAACATTCCTCAATTTTTCCTTCTGTTTATTTTGAAATAACAGTCACACTGGTCCTACATAGGATAAGCTGTTAGAAAAAAATGATGTATGGATGAATGAATAAATTAATGAATGAATGGATATATAGATGGACTGTTATTTCCTCATTTTTATAAGAAATCATGTTTAAAATGGTGAAGGTCAATGCATAAATTCCACAGAGTGTGTACATAGCTGTCAATCTGTTGATGACTGTTGCACTATGGCCATAAATAAAACTCGACTCTTCCCACACAAATCATCTGTCTCAGGTGCTGTGTGTCACACATGCAGCTGTTTATAACTCCCAATTAAAGCTGTCTACAGGAAGTAGAAACAGTTGTGTTAGGTGTCAGGAGATGGTTTTCATTATTACCTGAAAATAGTGGAACTGAATGACTATAATGAGGTTTGATTTTGTTGACATGTTGTTGATGTATATGGGACACTGTACTGAAATACTTTTATTTCCTGAATGACTGGTTCTTTTTAATGATTTGGTCAAAATTAATTTTTTGAGACAAATGAATCTCAAATTAAGCATTCTAAAACGGCTCGCTGACTCATTGAATTAGTCAAACGCTAACAAATAATTACTTTCAGTCTCATCTGAGTCTAAATAAGAACCATCACCTTATGTTGTATTTAAGATTGAGACTTTAAGGCAGAGATTGCATATTTTGAATGGTTTTAATTGTTTTAAGATTTAATACGCCATTTGAAATTTGGCCCTTTGACTCTTCTGTTCAGTCATCTGCTTCTAATGTCTTCATGAGTCAGGTCAAGGATGGGTAATACTGAGAAAATTACTTTTCATTCAGCCAATCCCCCTTTTTTTACACGTTGCGCATCCATAGATATCCATGCAGAATCTTGTTGCTCACTCCAAATGAATTATATACAGCGAGCTGTCAAATCTTTTCTACCTTAGGAAAAACGTAAAATCTTGCAATTTACATTTAAAATAGATATGACTTTGTATATGAAGAGCAATTTAAAGTATGCAAAGAAAGTTTGCCAATAGAAACTTTGAAGGATGCTTGATAAAGGCCTGTCTGACAGCTTAGAAAATGGTTATTTAGGCCTAATGTAGTTTTGAATACTTTAAAGGGGTGATGAATTGAGAAATCAACTTTCCTTTGAGCCTTTGGTATATAAAAGTTCATTGTGATATAAGAATATCCTGCAAGTTTCAGAGCTGAAAACGTTCTTGTTAGTCGAAGAAAAGCTTTTATAGACACCAGGCACCGCCTCAAGCCCACCCACCGACTTGTGGAGCTAAACGATGCCGGTTCCAGCTCACGTACGTAAAACATTGCGTTTGTTCACTTCATTTCACAGCGGAATCAATTGTAAACAAGAGAGAGGTCAAGATTGGATTTTCAAACATATTGAGATTAAAAAACAATGCTGTGCCTTCTATATTGGATCCGACAGGAATGGCACAACACACTTATGTGAGTAAAACATGTTTTTTATATGTGTTAGTATTGCATTGTTACAGATCATTTGATATCTTTTGAATACATACCTTAGCACGCAGTCACAGGCTGGAGAAGGTGTTATTGGTTAATTCGTGATCAGACTCAGACTTGTAACGCCTGTTTGCAAAGCCCAAAGTCCCGGGCTATGTGTTTTTCAAACGGGCTATCACCGGCCTGCCGACGGGCTGTTGTGAAATAACATTCCTTTCTTGCGCGCACGCATGCATGTGTGTGTACGGTTCGCAGTTATATTCACTGATGATTGGGCGAGCCAAGTAATACAGAAATAACATTCCAATCAATCGCGGGTGGATGAGAGATGAATCAATGTGTTTGTTTGATAAAGATATTTTTCGAGCCCTGTGAGCGTTTTCCCACATGCTTTCAAAACAATTCCTCAGGTCTACTGACAGGGGATATTATCCAATCCTAGCCGTGGGCGTTTACTTCCAAGTCTTCAGTGCGGCACGCCCATGAAAACCGACCATTTTTCAGAGAGCCTCAAAACCAAGGCAGAAAATAGCCTATTAGTTATTCATTATGATGTTTTTGAATTGTAAAAAGCCAGTTCATGACACATTTAACAGAATGAAACAGGGAGTTGTTGTAACTCAGGCATACAATGGCCCTGTACCAAATGACACACTTCATGTGCACTTTCGGTCTTGTGGACTACAATGGCCGCTGCGTGCGCGTGTCCGTTAAGTCCATGAGACCGCAGGGTGCCCCATTTATATTCCAAATTTATATTTGGAATACCCAAGATGGCGGCGCGAGTAGTTCGCGAGGCTCCGGGTCTCTCCAGATTCTGCAATTTTGCGGTATTTTTCCTGCTCATCTCGGGTCTGTTCGTTCAGAATAGTTGTGCCTTAACATCGTACACCCGTGGTGAGATTTTGGATATTGGTTTGCGAATTTCCGACAGTTTTATGGACAATCTTCGACTCCTTCCTGAGATCGCTAGAACACCCGAGGCTATGCACTCTGCCCGGCCGGGCGGAAGTGCTCGCAGGCGGCGCCGAGATCGTAAACAAAGGCGGGGAAGACGCGGTGGTCTGAGAGCTAAGCTAAGGCTAAAGCTAAGGCTTACCCCACATCGGCTCTCTTTACCCAGTATTTTCCTTGCCAATGTACGGTCGCTAGTGAACAAAATGGAGGAGATTCGACTCAGCATCACACACAGCAAGAAACTTTTGAACTGTAACGTCCTAATCTTCACGGAAACATGGCTAAACGGCGGAATACCGGACACCGCTATTGAGCTAGCGGGATGCCACACGCTCCGGGCGGATAGAACATTAGATGGCTCCGGTAAGACCAGAGGTGGTGGATTGTGCATTTACATTAACAAAGCCTGGTGCACAAACTCTGTTATTGTTGGGAGTCATTGTTCAGCTAACCTGGAGTTTCTCATGGTTAAATGTAGACCGTTTTATCTGCCGCGAGAGTTCACTTCCACCATTATAACTGCAGCCTATATTCCCCCGGATGCTGATGCCAAGCTTGCTATGAAAGAACTTCATGCAGCCATCAGTAAACAACAGACTGATCACCCGGAAGCTGCTTTTATTGTTGCAGGTGACTTTAATCATTCAAACTTAAAGTCAGTGCTACCCAAGTTTCACCAGCATGTTTCCTGCCACACCAGAGGAAACAAAACCTTAGACCACGTGTACACAAACATGGCGGGAGCTTACGTTGCGACACCCCTCCCCCACCTGGGACAGTCAGACCACCTTTCTTTGTTCCTCATCCCCAAATATTCATCCCTCATCAACCGTGTGAAGCCATCAGTGAAGACCATCAAGGTGTGGCCTGCGGGGGTTGATTCCACACTCCAGGAAAGGTTTCTACACACAGACTGGAGTATGTTTGCTTCTCAAGCCACCAGTGGCGCTCACACGGACATTGACTCCTACACCTCCTCTGTATTGGATCATATCAATACCACCATTGACAGTGTTACAACCCAGAAACAGATCACCACATACCCAAATCAGAAGCCATGGATGAACAGGGAAGTGCGACTCCTGCTGAAGTCACGCAATACTGCCTTCAGATCAGGAGATGCACAAGCCTACAGCGCATCCAGAGCAAACCTGAAGAGGGGCATCAAAAAGGCCAAGCACTGCTACAAGCTAAAGATAGAGGGTCACTTTTCCAACTCTGACCCTCGACGCATGTGGCAGGGCATCCAGGCCATCAGTGACTACAAACCCACCCACTCCACCCCCGCAGCCACTGATGTCAACTTCCTGAACGAGCTAAATCACTTTTACGCTCGTTTTGAAAGAGACAACAGAGAAACTGCCACCAAGCTCAAACCCTCAGCTGACCCACCAATCACACTCTCCTCCACAGATGTCTGCAAGTCACTGAGCCGGATCAGCGCGCACAAGGCTGCTGGACCAGACAACATCCCTGGTCGTGTTCTCAGGGCATGTGCGGAGCAGCTCGCTGAGGTTTTTACAGACATTTTCAACCTGTCTCTTGCCCAAACAGTTGTACCTTCATGCTTTAAACGCACGTCCATTGTGCCAGTGCCAAAACACTCTAACCCGAGGTGCCCTAATGACTACCGCCCTGTAGCACTCACACCCATCGTCATGAAGTGCTTTGAGCGGCTGGTCCTGGAACACCTAAAAGACTCTCTACCATCCACATTGGACTCACACCAGTTTGCCTACCGCAGCAATAGGAGCACAGAGGATGCCGTTTCCATGGCACTGCACTCTGTGCTCACTCACCTGGACAATAAGAACACTTACGCACGCATGCTGTTTGTTGACTTCAGCTCAGCATTCAACACTGTCATCCCAACCAAGTTAATTGCCAAACTTGGAGACCTGGGCATTAATACCTCAATGTGCAACTGGATTTTGGACTTCCTAACTGACAGACCCCAGAATGTTCGTTCAGGATCCACCTGCTCCACATCCATCACACTCAACACTGGTGTACCACAGGGCTGTGTGCTAAGTCCGTTTCTCTACTCCCTCTTCACCGCCGACTGCAAGCCTGTGTATGGATCTAATTCTATCGTCAAGTTTGCGGACGACACAACGGTGATTGGTCTCATCAGCAACAACGATGAGACTGCCTATAGGGAGGAGATCCAGCACCTGGCCACATGGTGCGCTGATAATAACCTGCTCCTCAACACCACCAAAACGAAGGAGCTCATCGTGGACTTCAGGAAGGAGTCAAGAGGCACACACGACACCATCCACATCAATGGAATGGCTGTTGAACGTGTCTCCAGTTTCAAGTTCCTGGGGATCCACATCTCGGCGGACATGTCGTGGACGACCAACACCTCCAGCCTGGTCAAGAAGGCTCACCAGCGCCTCTTCTTCCTGAGGACACTGAGGAAGAATCAGCTCTCCTCGGCTATCCTGGTGAACTTCTATCGCTGCGCAATAGAAAGCATCCTGACCAACTGTGTGGCAGTGTGGTATGGGAGCTGCTCTGTTGCGGAGCGCAAGGCACTGCAGCGGGTGGTGAAAACTGCCCAGCGCATCACAGGGACTCCACTGCCTGCCATCGAGCACATCCAGAGGAAACGCTGTCTGCATCGAGCTCGCAGCATCCTCAAGGACTCCTCTCACCCAGCCCACAGACTGTTTTCTCTCCTGCCCTCCGGCAGGCGTTTCAGGATCCACCGGACCAGGACCAGCAGACTTAAGAACAGTTTTTTCCCCAGAGCTGTCTCCTTACTGAACTCAAACCCCCGCTGATCCACTCCCCTCATATACTGATAACTCTCCTACCTCACATCCGCCTTCACTTTGTTATTTGCACTACCGACTCTTTATTACAGTAACAACTGTTTACTTATTCATTTTGCACTACCACACCGTAACTGGATTATGCTCATTTGCACTGCCGACTGTTATTTACAGTACCTACTGTTTACATTTGTATTTTGCACCGTACTTCTAACTGTAATATGCAATCACTTCCACTGCACTTTTACACTTTTTTTCGGATAGCTTCTGTCCATAATTTATTGCACTACCTTAATCCACTGCCATATTCCTCATTTTAGCCTAACATATCATTGTATACCTCTATCTGTAAAATTCTGTTTATAGTAATAGCCATCTGTATATTACATTATATTCATAGTACATATCCACCTGTAAATTCTGTTTATAGTATTAACCATCTGTATATTATTCACTGTACATATTCACCTGTAAATTCTGTTTATAGTAATAACCATCTCTCTATTTATAGACATATTTATATATACTCAGTACATATCCATGTCCTGCACTTATGCAAACGTTGTATATCCTGCACTTGCTGCTATTGCACTTCTGGTTAGACCTAAACTGCATTTCGTTGCCTTGTACTTGTACTTGTGTAATGACAATAAAGTTGAATCTAATCTAATCTAATCTAATTTGTCATTTTAGGTCTCAGAAGTGTGCTCGTGTGCGCCCCCTTTGAGGTCGATATACGCCCTCGATGCACACTTCTGCCGAGCCCGCAGAATTGCGGGTTACCCAGCGGACTCCTTCCCGGCACTCAAAGCGGCATTACGTAGTGAAAATGTGGACTCAGAGGAAGACCGTGAGGGTTTAGGGTGCCATTTGGGACAGGGCCATAGTCCTATCTGCCCTAAACTTCACATGTTTGATAAGAGTCCTGACCTGAAGATGCACTCCCATAAATATATTCAAATATGCCATCAAGTGCCAAACATTCTAGAAACACATTAAATCATGCAACACTTGGCTAAGTGCTAATGTATGACAAAATTTGATTTCGTCATGAAACAGGAAGTTGTTGTAACTCAGGCATACATGTCCGATTTGCCAGGGTTGCCAACTCTCACGCATTTGGTGTGACACTCACGCTTTCAGGCTCAGTCTCACGCTCTCACGCTGCCCAACTGAATCTCACGCCAAATTGCCAAACCTGATTTTGATATTAAACAATGTCTAAGCTTTTACATTTTTTTAAGTTTTAATGCGAAATTCAAACAATAATAGCGTTTTGGCGCTAATATGGCATAACAGTTAAAGCCAGAGGCGTTGAAAAATAGAGGTGCGGCATGCTCTCTCGTCTCCCGGTGGCGCGCGCAGTCACGTGCTTCACGGAGCGTTCAATACTTCTAGCGCTGTGTCAATACATTTTAATGGCTTGATACACCACAGCTCCACTTAACAGGTGTTTGAAGCTAGTTTTGTAAAACAGTACAGCATAGTGTGCATTGATTATTACATCAACCATACAGGATCGTTTTATAATGGAGAGTAATGGAGATGCAACAATGTTAACATTAATGTTAATGTTTTTTATTGTATTTAGCCCTCAGGTATTCCATACTAATTGGTCACACTCATACTCATTGATGGTCAAATGTGACCATACACCTTAACTATTTTTCAATTAAATAAATGTTCTATATTTTAGTTCAATAATATTTATTGAATATTTTGAGGAGATCTTTTGGTACTAAATACTATTTGTGCAATAATTATTGTCAATTAATGACCACTTAAAATATTTTTCTTCTAATATTTGTATTATTTATATTACAATTAGTATAGTAATAAGATTAAATTAGAGAATTATTATTCAAAGAGGCAAATTAGAGTCATTTTGTGGCTCGAAAAATAATAATTTCCATTTGTAATGCCATTACCCACTGGTGCCTTTATGGCTCTTTAATCAATATACATGTATCTAATCTAGTTGCTCAAAAAAGTATTGCAGTTTTGCATTTTAATAAATATTTAGATATGATGAAACACTAGATTTCTTTAAATGCGAAATTTTAAAATGTTAATATTGTACATATCCTTATTTCCATATATGTACAGTAGGCTATGAATCGATACTGAAATCGATTTCACATGTTTGATAATTGTCCTGACCTGAAGACATCTACATGACAATATTCAGTTATAGTCAAAGCACCACCTGATGAAAAAAATCAAAAGGATAAAAAAAATGCTGATTTTTTTCTATGGCCATCTTTGATCATATTTACCAAGGGGGCTAAAAATTCGGACCTCAAATGTAGTGTCCCTTACCATAACTGTTTTAGCTCCTGAGGCTTTATGAGCAGCTGTAACTGTATTATATCTATGGTAAATATGGCATCATATTGGAAGTCCATTTAATGCTTTTTTTTGCCCTTGCTGCGTTAAAAAAACACGTCTCCTAAACATAATTAAAGTTGAGGCCATCCAAAGCATTATGGAAATGCGCAGGCATTATGCAAATGTGTATCATGGTGACGCATCTATGTCATGTTAATAATGGCAGGACAACAAACAAGGAACTAAACCATTTAATTTGCGGGTTAGGTTTTATCTGTGTGCATGGATCACTAAAACATGCTCACAGTTTACTAACCCTTTGCTGATCTGTGTGCACATTAACTTAGTTACTCAGTTAGCAGCAAAGAATTTCAGGATGTTAAAGACTTGTGTTAAAGTGGATAATCTGTCTTGGCCTTGTAAGTTTTGGTCACCCAATTGCTGTAAAACTTTATCATAAAGCTTTATGATTTCGGTTTGTCATTCAGCACAGATAGTCACATAATCGTGTCTCGTACTTATTTGTAATGTGTACATTCATGGTGGCTTTTATCAACTAAAGTTCTTTAAAATCTATTGAAAGCCATTAACTCTCTCTCTGGGAAATAGCTTGATTTGTGAGAGGGAAACATTTGCTGGGGATCATTTGGATACAGTATATTGACTGGACATGTCAGTATGTGAGAGTTTTACACTTTAGAATGCAATTCCTGCTCATTTTGTCAATATTGCGACTGACAAACACTGTTTAAATATGCACAGTAAAACAAGAGCATCCCTTTATGCTGTTATTATAGTGCCAAACAGCACTGTATTGATTTTCTTCAGACATTTTATTTTTCTACAATTATTTCAGCTTGAACCTTTTATAGGGGTCATATACTGTAAGGTCCACTAATATTGTTAAGGTTTTTATTTGAATTTAGTTTGAATATTGTCATGTCAAAAAATAACATTAGATTCCTCTTGATATAACTGCATTCTTAAGGCCAATTCACACTGCACAGAAGAACGGCAACAAACAAGTTGGCCTTTGGATTTATGAAACATAACTGCCATGTTCACACTGCCCCAACAGACGCCAACAAACTCAAGCACCTACGTAAATGGTCGAGCACCCACGGAAAAACACAATATTATCCATTAATTTTAACCAATAAAAGATTGTAGCATTCAGACATAACTTATCTTGTTTTATAGTTCATTTGAGGCCGTTATGGCGTTTGTCTGTGCGGTGTGAATTGGCCTTTAGTTGTGGTATCTATTTTTTATCTGATTTGTGTAAACTTTATACTTTCAAAAATGTAAGATTAAACTTAAAAAAAAAAAAATCTTGAGATTTTGAACGGCATATTCTGTCAGTTAACCATATGACATAATTGTATATTGAACTGTGATTGGTCTGCATTTTTGCATTTATTTGAAGTCAAGTCAAAGTTTAAAGTGGCTGTCACTGCATGAAAAGTGGGATTTTCGACCCCGTAAACGCCTGTATACTCCCGGAAATCTCCCTAATTTTCGGCAGTTTTCGACAATTTAGAGTCAGCGAACGTCGCGTTCGTCTGTGCCACAAGTTGTCGTAAACGAACCATGACGTAGGTGGAGAGCCCCCCGCTGAGAGAGCCCGCGGAGGTGCGACGCCTCTAATTTGCATATGAATAGCAGCGAAACCAGAGAGTCAACGGCCAGACTTGAATTTACTCACTCACTATTGGCTGAAGCCACTACATTTAAAAAAGAAAAATCCCTCGTGATTGGTTGGCAGATCACTGCAAACTAATCATTATTGGTCCCCCTGGCTCATTATAAATGTAAACCCCAATAATAATAATAAATATATAATTTATGTTGTAATAATTTGTTTTATATTAATGTTATTGTGCTATGAAGTATTCATACCATCAAGGAATATATGGGAAAATTATACGGACCGTGCCGTTTATTCAAACAAGGGGCTTAATTTATAAGCATACAGCTGTTCATTCAAAGAAAGGGCTTAATTTATAAAACACAGCGGTTTACTCAAAGAAAGAGCTTTATTGTTAAACACACAACTATGTACAGTGCAGCAGTAATGTCTCGTAATGTAATGTAAAGTTCGTCGAGCTCCAGGCTGCGAGAGGGCGGTGGCCGCACAATCCATCCAGACAACCCCGTCAACAATGCCGTCTTCCTCGTCAGATATGAGTTCAATGGTCGCGGACTTCCAAATGTCCACCTCATCCAGCACACTCTCGCTTCCAGCAACTGTAATACAATCCATAAAGACAATAAGCAACCTGAAAAATACTCACATTGACAAAAAACGGATCTAATATAATAAATCTTACCCTTTTTCTTCTTGATCGACTCCGAGCTAAACTTCGCAGTTTCCGCCTGCGATGTAAGTTCAGGTTGTTTGTATCTGAAGCTCCGGCGTGTCGATTCATAATACGTCTTACAGGTAGGGTGACCACCTGTCCCGCTTTGCGTTGTACCGCACAGCATTTTCACCCCTTGTCCCGCATGTCGCATATTGAGAAAATGTCCCGCATTTTCACCAGTCTATTGATTTTTAATGATCATATTGAGAAAACATGCATGCGTTCTTTTGCCTTTTTAAGAAAGCATTTTATTTATTATTTTTGCGGCATCGTTTTTCACCTATATTTAACAGCGCTTCGTCAGAAGTAACATCCCGCCTTACACAAATACAAAAGCCATTTTTTAAACCATATCCAATGGTTGAAAAGAAAGGAGTAAACACGGTCACTGGTAGGTTGTGACGGCTGTCAATCAAAATGTGGAGCGGTAATTCGTTCCATGTGTTCCCTGTCAGAAAACGAATGGATAGTTCTGTATATAAATGAATATATATATATATATATATATATATATATATATATATATATATATATATATATATATATATATATATATATATATATATATATATATAAATAAATAAATGCAGTTCTGTATAATTTTATATATATATATATATATATATATATATATATATATATATATATATATATATATATATATATATATATATATATATATATATATAAGATTAACTAATTTAATGTTGTTTTATTTGTTTCATTATTTATTTAGTTGGATTTTAGTTGCACTTGGTCAGAACTGTTTCAAAAGTAGTTATCTGCATGATGCCTGCTGCCTTTGGGCTCAGTGATGTTGAATTTAAGATTATACAACAATTTCAGGTTACGTTTTAGTGTTGGTAACATGTCCCACATTGTCCCACACAAACTTAGTAATCGTCCCACATTTGGTTTGTTTGATGGTGGTCACCCTACTTACAGGCAGCTGGAAAACAATTACATGAGACTGGTATTAATAAAAACAGTCACGGTAAAATTAAACAAGGAATGAGAAAAACAGAAGTTATACTTAAGTTACACACAATGTCGTCTTGATCAGCGGTTAAATCTGGACTCGCGGAAATCGCTCCAAGCAGATAAGAGCTCACGGCTTCGTTATGAGGCGAGGATAGTCTGTGAAAACAAAATGTGCAGTTTTAAGCTCGGATCTATTAACGCATCCATGTCCTTATACAGCTGAATAAAAGCATATTCTTTAAATCGTAACGTTACATTACCCATGCTGTGGTTCATAGCGCCTGCAGTTTGCCTCAGAGTTGTGAAGACGAAGACAGCCTCCTGAAAATGAGTCCAAAAAGTTTGTCGCGTCCATGCAGAGATTGAGTTGAAGACGGTGTCCTGTCATTGTTGATCGCGAAAAAGGAAAGCAGCAAAAAACATAGGAAATGTAAAAAAACAACAAAAGCTTAAAGCTCGTCTTCTACGCGTCATGGCCATGACCTCGACCTCGCACGTCATTGGACTAGGGCTCTAATATGGAACGCGCCCGGGGCCAAATCTCTTTATACGAAACGCGTGACTTAAGACCGTTTCAACACGCCCTGTTTTCCGCGTCAACGCAGCAATTTTTTACGTGTTTCTTTTGTATGTGTAGACACGCACATTCTGGTCGTGTAACAGGCATACACACACAGTCGACGCACAGTTTTAACATGTTAAGAAGACACATTTGAACGTGTTTCTTAACGCGCACATTCTGTACATGTCGAAGTGTAATTTTTTTTTTTTAAAGCAGACTTACCTTTAGATGTAGCCTAGGCTATGTATATTAATATAAGATATTAATTAATTGCTTAACTGACTACTGTGCTAGAGTAAAGTAGCCTAATGTTGCAATGTATATTAAGTAAATGCTTAATATTATACAATTATTATAATTTATCTATATGGGTTATTGTTTTTTTTTTAAAGTTAGGCTATATATAATTTCTAAAAGTATAGGCTAATTTACACAGCACATATTTATAACTGAAAACACACACACACACACAACTTTATTCACTTTCACATAATAATGTTTTTGTAATTTGGTGTTTAGTTTGTTGTATAGTTTGTTTATACTGTTCTGTCTCTGTTTTGTTTCCAGGAACATCTGATGAGTGCTATAATAAAATGACTTCATTATATTTAAAATATGTTTTGATATTCATTTTATTTATATTATTAATATTTTATTTACCCATAAACGTGTCTTTAGGAAGCCAAAAGTTATAGAGACAAGAATGACTTTTGCCATTTAAATGCCACATTAATTTACTGAGGACCCATACAGCCAATGATCATGTGTGAAAACACTTATACATAAATTGATCACTTAGAAATCAAAACTAAGGTTTGAGAAAGAAAGAATATGCATACAACAAAATATATTTTTTCATAGCAGCTTCAGTAACAAGTTCAAAACAAATTCTGCTGTAAACCGGCTCTAACAAGCCAATATAATGTCAATATTCAGCTCAAGTGACTTCAGTGTTGATTCAGTTCAGTTGATTTCAGTTCAACTGTAAATTCTTCAGTTGTGCATATTTGTGTGTAGTTAGATATATGCAAAAACATCATTTTTGGAAGAGTTAAAATAGTTTTGCACAAAGTGTTGCTTTTGCAAGAGATGTCTGATGTTTTGTGTGTTTTGTGTGTAGAGTTACAAGAAATGGAGCCATATTTTCAGAAATTGTGTGTAAGCAATTAGATAAAACTGTAAATGAATCCAGTTTATTTTAGTTCAGGACTCATAGTCCAGGTGTTAGTAATCTGTGCTTAATCTTTGTTCCAGGCAACAATTTTTTAACTCACGATTAACTAGATTAAGGCCTACTCTTGGCATAATTTAAACCCTGTCCAGGAAACCACCTCTTGAAAATCTGCATTGATAATTCATAAAATGTGGTGTGAGCTCAATTTAAATGACAACTACAGAAAAACACAATCTGACTTAACTATAAACACACAAACGTGTACTTTTCACATTTATGATTAATAGCCATTTAAAAAATCATTCACAGTGCAGGGTGGAAAAATTTATTTTGGTATGTAAACTGTATGCTTTACTTGATTTATTTGTGTGCTTTGGTTCATTGTCTTGCTGTCTTCACTGCTGTCCTGTATTATTATTATTTTTTTACATAACATTGGTTATTGCTAGTGACATATAGAGTAATTAATCTACACTGTGAGCCCGGACAAGTTGAATCTACTTAAAAAATTGGAGCAAACTGGTTGCCCTAAAAATTTAGTAATGTGAACTAAAACGAGTACATTTAACTTAAATTTAAGTTAACATTTTAACTTAAACTTTAAACTTGTTTTAGTCAAAAAAGAACCTAGATAAAACTCCCCCTGCTGCTACTCTGATTTGCATTTGTGTAGCTCACAGCATCTTCATTTACATGATAAAGCCTCCCCTAGAATTAAGGGGAGTCAATTTACGTCAATTTACGACAATTTACGGCAGTTTTCGGTGTTGCCGGCAAATTGCCGTGCACAGTCGTAAACCTGAAGTTTCACGGCAATCTACAGTGTCACATACTGACGAAAATCCCACTTTTCATGCAGTGTGTGAAATTGCATTTCAATTATGCAGAACCAAAACCTGAAAAACAAACTTAAAGGGTTACTTCAGCGATTTAGCATTAAGCTTTGTATCAGTAGAAACCCGGTAGTATATTTGAATGATTGTGCTCCCGCCCCCTCATATCCCCCTGAGACAAGGCACTTATGTATTTTATGTCTGGAAAACAGCCTCCGATGATGCAAATATTGTCATTTTGCGTCATCTGAGGCTTTTTTGGCCAGAGACTACAGCCAGTAGTAGGAGCTAGTTTCGCATGTTTTCAACCCGCCCACAGGGGTGGGATCTCACTCACAGAATGTAAGACACAGATGGCCGCACGGACATTCATTACCGAGCGGTGCAGAACAGAGTGTTCTCAATTAATTCCATTGAAAGTTAAGCTTCCATAGGCATGAACTGAAAACGCGCCACACTGGACACGCACTGTGCGGCCGTGAAATACTGACAATGCGGCCGTGAATGAATGCTTCGGTTTAAAATGAGCGCCAATTCAGGACGGGATGCTTGAATTGTGGGTTCATGAAAACACAACAACAAAACGCTACAATGACAAACTCACTTAAAGAGGCGCATTTTGCTTTGAAACCAAATCTTCCGCGATCATCTGGTCTGTCAGCTCCTCACTCTCTGATGAAGGAAATCTGACTCCTGCTGCATTTTTGCTGCGACACTCATTTGGCTCGTGCTGTATTGAGCAGACACGTTCAGTTTTTAATTGCAGTGTCTGTTCTCTAACTGAACTAAATGATTTTAGTACTATGAAAATGAAAACGACGGTGGGGTGGTGCCGTGGTGGGCAAGAGATAAATATAAATAACCCACATTTAAATACACATGCATCTTTCCAGCGCTGAAGTACCCCTTTAACTTTAACACTATGTTTTGCTAGATATAAAAAATATATATATAAATATATATATATTTCCCCTGACTTCTCTAGCCATTGTATGCCAGTGCTGTTCAATCTGTTCAATGCAGAGCCTGCAGTGACAGACACTTTAATCACAGGAACAGTGGCTGTGCGACCATCACACAGAAGGACAAGTGAAACACAATTCCATACAATCTGACAGTGAAGTGGAGTGTGTGTCCAAGAGCTTTGTGCCTCTGAATAAGTCACCTACTCTAGGATCCACTGCTGTTCAGATGGGCCAGCCTGACAATCTGAAACCAGTCTGAACTTTTTCTGCCTTTAAAACCTTGTAATTTACTGGGAACATTGATTTGGTTTTACCAGTCAATGGCCACAGGGAAAAGTCATGGTGCTCACTTTACCCAGTCCATCACTGTACCTTTGTATTTGAAGAAATTCCATTCATTAAATAATTTGTACCCTGTGGAGGGTATCTGAAAGTGCACTGCAGACTGCTGATAGCAAACAATGGCAAGTATTTGAATGTTGAGAAGCGAGCTCATTGGCTGCTGATGCCAGAGCAACCAATCAGCTGTGCTATGCGATGTGATCTCTAACAAATTGAGTTAGAGATCACATCGTTAGTTCCTTTATATAATAGGAATTTAATATAGTCTGCGCCATCTAGGTAATATAATATCTATATAATAGTCTGCGCCATCTAGAGTTTCATGACATAACTTTGTATTACATTACATTAAATCTGGTCTATTACTGTGACAAAAAGTTGAGGAATATGTGATTGGTGACAGTTATATATGGGGGGGGGGGCTTTTAAAAAAAAACTTGCATATATCTCACAAAAAAAGTAAAAATTTCAAGTTCTAAACTTGCAATTGCAGAAAAATTAAGTAAGAATTGTGCAATTGTGGTTTATAAAGTCGCAATTACTTTTTTTTTTTCAATCTTCCATAATTGGATCTCCACTTCATGTCCAATGCAAATTCTGGGTCCTGGTATTTACAGGATATAATGATTATTTAAGAGCTTAACCTAACACTCTCAGAAGACATCCTCATATCATCTCCCATTTAACTCCTTGATAAATATCTGCTTCAATTAGTTTATGTTTTATACAATACAGTTTGATGTTACCCAACAGATTCTTTTGTATCACCACAAAGCATTCAGATTCAGCAAGCACGATGCAGTAAACCATTAAATGTGGCATTTTTACGTGCAACTGCCGTTATCTGTAATGAAACGCCCACTGGAGAGACTCTCTCATGCCGCTGACAGATGCAGTGAAAGGGGACATGGTGTGCGCACAGCGGTTTAAGGAACAGTGCAATCACGATGTGCCAACACAACGATCCCTACTGTGTTTCAAGAGTTGGGTTTAAAATGATAGCATCCCCAATGCTTTATCACCCTCTCTGTGACAGACATTGTCAAAGAGGGGATATTAATGACGCTCTTTTAGTGTGAAGAATTGACCCTGTAGTTCAGTGTGTCGTGGAGATAGCACTTTCCACCGGGAGGTTATCTGTAGTATGATTGCAAATTTATTTGCCTGTTCTGAAGGTGGTTGGATGCAATAAGTTATAGTGCAACACACTGCGTCTTTCTTGACAAAGGTTAAGTCTATCGAGTCTTCATCTAATTATTTGCTCTGGGCCAAAACCTAGTGAGCATGCATCCTAAATAGCCTCAGTTGGCAATCAGATGAATATTGAGCTCAAAACTGGAAAACACTTATCAGCTGGCAAACACTCTAATCTGATTGACTGGTTTTATGCGACCTCTGCATTTTATCTAGATCAGAAAGTTGGATTTTCCAGAATGCAATAGAATGCCACTTGAAAACACTCACAGGAACACAGACTCAATGGTGAGAGGTGAGTATTAAATGTAAACAGTTTATTGACAGAGGGCAGATGCAGAGAATAAACAACAACCAGAGTGATGAAAGAGTGAACGAGCCCAAACAGGTTAGTAGCACCACACACACATTTGAATCACTGTTGTGATAGATAATAATCTCTCTATTTGTTTTCTTTTTTCAACTGATCCTGTCACAGTACATCATGGGATTGCGTAATCAGTGAAAGATACATGTAATACTGTCCAAAAATGTGGCCCAAAGTAGGTATCTTGTGTGGAATAAATGGTATTAATATGTTATGCTTTATTAACCCTTTCATGCATGAATTATCTAAAACATTATCTAGTAACATAATCCATTCTTTTTATTACTTTAATATGATGCTAAAATTGAAATCCATTTTTACAAAATTCTGTTTAATTTAAAAATTATTCACACCATGCAACAAAGGCGTAAAATGAAACAAAAGCCACAGATGACAATATGGAACATTGTGTTTTTATTGTTATGTTATGCTATGTATATCAGCTCAGTTATTAAAAACATTAATATTACAATATAACAACAATAAAACACATATTGTAGGAACTATAACGGTAGTTACATATATGCGGAAACCTAGTAGCAATATGGGCTGGGCTTTGCTGGCACATACTCCTCGTCACTTCCACTGTCCTCTGAGATATTCTATAATATTCTGTACTGAGTGCTTGACCTATACTGTCCCTGTTTGGAAGGCAAAATGCCATTTAATGCCGTAATATGTAATTTTGGATGGTTATTTATGTCAATATATTTGTTAAATGTCTGTTTTATTACAATTTAAGACAATTCAAAACATATTTGCAAAAATAGAACAGATATCCTAGCAGGTTACAGAAATCAGACTTTATGTAATCTGACTGCACTTGCATGACGTCCACATACTTGGACAGTTCGTTTTTGGTGAATAAAAACTACATTTTGCCTCATAGACAGTAAAAGATTGCCTGCGAGCTTCTCCTCCTGTCTATATGGTAATTTCTCTACTATGCACCGGTTGTCGCGTGGTTATGACGCAATCGTTAGCCTATTTTTACAAAAACGGCTTTTACGGGCGATAGTGTAAGATACAAGGTAATGGAGCCTTTTATACATTGTCGTGTTTCTTAAGAAATAAACAATGGTCAAATGGAGTATTTAAACGCCTCAGATGTAAAGTTATTCGCTGTCAAAGTGACGCCAAAATGAATGGAAGTCAAATGGATGCTAACAGCAGGTGATGGCTTGGTTAGCAATGGCCGCCCCTATGGAAGGTACACTTTCCGGGTGTAGGATTACCCCCTTGGGCTATGGCTGTCAGCCATTTTTGATTAATGATGTCATCAAGCAATGAATATTTGGAATACAAGACAGTAGCTACTGTTACAATATTGCTGTCAATCTACTTACACTGCCCTCAAGTGGTTTGACAAAAATTACCATGATAAATGAACCCTTAATGGAGTTAAATTAACTGTCCACAAATGTGGACAGTGGACACCATGCATGAAAGTGTTAATATGCTTTATACTTATGGAACATTGTGTTATGTTTGCATTGTCTGTATTACTTAGAATTGCTTATTCAGAATTAGAATTGTCTTAGAACCGTCTCTTATTTAGAATTGTTATTGTTTATTTGCACTAAGCACTAAGAAAACAACATAAATATGCTGTTTAATTTGCAGAACATAATAGTTTCAGTGACAATAGTATATGTGGGACACAGATGAATCTAACTTTGAAAAAAGTAATAAAAAAATATAGTCATGAGGGTTGCTTTTGACAGTTTTAAGATTCACATGGACAAGAACAAAATATATTTTTAATTTATATATTTATTAATTTATAAAAGCTTCAAAGATCTCTAATTACCACACTACATAATTAAAACAATTATTAATTTTATATAGTTCAATTACTCCATAGAATCCTCTTTGTTGCCTTATTTCCGTCCTTATTTTCGTTAACTGGAGGATTTTCACATTTCTGCAGGGGTTGAGGGTCGTTTCTTTAGTCTTTCCACACCAGGGACCCTTCTTTTTCTGTAGAAGTTGTCTCGCATTATTTCAGTCCTCTTTTCATGCATAAACAAGAAGGAGCTTAGAAGTCTGTTTTATCACTGTCTCAATGGGAATCGTAAATTATCAAATTGCATACATTTGCCCCTAATTGGATTTTCTTCCACTGACGGTTCTTTTGATCTTGCGATTGCTCTCTCGTAGCCCCTTTGCTTCGGATGGGCCAAGTATTCATCGTGTAGCAGCATGCAATATGACAGCCAGGCCTTGTGTATAGGACTTGAGACAAAACCAGTGTTACTATCAAGCTCATTAATATTGCATCATAATGATGCACTTTTAAAGTGCATTTATGAATATGCGAATGAGCTATTACACAATAGAAGAGCTTGCTTCATAGGGCACTTTGAAGTAGGGCTTCATCAAATTGTGATCATTGATCAACGGCACAGTCAATACTACTGCGACTGTACAGTCAGCGCTGCTAACTATACAGTCACATTGATCTTTACTGCTCTGAGTCATAGACAAACCATGATTGTATGTATGAGTTAAACAGGGGTTAAAATGTCTTCAGTATATACTATTGTATGTTAGTGCAGTATGCAAATTTAACCCATGATCATTGAAAAAAAAAAAAAACATGCATGTGGCAACATTTCTGCTAAATGATATTACATTCACACTAAAAGTGCATAAATTTTCCCTGAATATTGTTTTATTAAAATGTTTTATTGTGTTGATTTGTGTATGTATTGTGGTAGTTGAAAAGAAATGAAGATGGGTGGTGCTAAAAGTTTAATGCTCTATTGTGTCTGAAAATAATGTACCACTTACACTAAACCCTACACTAAATCGATAGTGTTAACAAAAGCAAACATAAGATTAAAATGCATTTGCTAAAGAAACCATGCCATTTTATCTTGATCTCTTAAGTTTTTGAGCTGGTTTCTGCTCTGTGATTCAACTACAACTGGGAAAATGCTTCATTTCCAAGTCTTCAACTGAAACGGTTTCAGAGGCTCCTGGGGTATATATGGCATCCGCAGCTGCGGTCACGCTGCTCAGATTGCTTCATATGAGTCCGCTTCAGCACTGGTTACACACCTGACAGGACCTCGACTGCGGTGGCATATCAATTGACCTATCGGTAAGCCCCGCCCCCCTTAGTTACTGTTGCTAACTCGGACAAACAAACAAACAAGAGTTGATAACAGTCTTACAATGACAGCTGTCAGTGTGAAAACCTTATCCCAAGTTGTTTTTGGACACAGAATGTAGCGTATACCCCGTCTGAATGATGGCCAAACTTTACTGATGGTTTACCAAGTTTATAACATCGTTTTTCACTCAAAAAAAAAAAAAATCACCGTAAGAGTTGAACAAACAAAGCAGAAGTGCGCATTAACGTCTCATTCACAAACTCTGTCTCTCCGTTGCATTATGATTAACATACACAGCAAATTATACAAAAACACTCAACTACTAACAGTAAACAAACATGTACAGACCGTTTGCCTTTTCAGGGGTGCATAATAAACTGTAAACTTTGTATCTGAAAACAACTCCGATAAATTGCGAGTGCGAGCTCTTCCTTTCACTACCCGCAGACTATAATACCCATCAAAATAGGAGTCCTCCTTAGTAAGACAGATAATGTAGACCTTAAACATATCTAAACTCACAGAAATATAAAAAATATATACAAAAATTCTGTGGCACGGAAGGACCACCTCTCGTCGAGGAGCATTCAAGTGGGACTTAAATATATAAAAGATTTTAAAATAAATGTGGGAGATTAATTTGGAAGCGAGGGTTTACAGATCACAATGCAAACGGGAGAAGTCTCATGTTACGGTCGTCACGATCGCTACACTGTACATCAACACTCTTCATGTACCGCAAGGTAAGATTAAATTCAGGTACATAGAACCAGTTAATATGGAGAGGTACTGAAATGCAGACCTTCGTTTATGTGTTTTTGACCTACACTGTTAACGTTACATGACGTGAGAACAGTTATTTATTTCGGTTTGTATGTTAGCAGGGAATCACTAACTTTAATCGTAACTTAATGACAGTCTGACCACCAGAAAATCCTCTCAGGAGACCTGGAATCAGTGTTGCAGTACCCCAGGCACATCGTTTTGCCATTTTTGTAGCATAAACACACCAAACCGCTGAGAGCTTTGGATTTTCCAACGCATCTCTATGGCGCTGAAACCTAAAGATGTCCGAGTTACGGTCCCAGCGCAACTGATACTCAACTGCCATTGGCTAATCTGCATTCGAGGGGCGGGGCTTACCGATAGGTCAATTGCCTTGAGTTGCTAGCAGTACTCCTTGCCCTGTGCCCGTTTCAACCATTGCTGTAGGACAAGCATGTACTGGTCGCATGTTGCAACTTACCCGCCATCTCCTACTCTGGAGTAAGAGCTCAATTACACAGCCAATGCACTCTCACGACAGAGTGGAGACTCCACCTCCAGGCAGTCCAGCTGATTTGGTAACGCTTCGGAGTCGCACAGGTAGACCTGTTTGCCAGTCCGGACACATCCCACTGCCAGCTGTTTTACTCCATGACAGAGGGAGAATGCACTAGCACACAGCTGGCACTAGGGCCTACACAAGTAAATATTTCCCCCAGTGAGCCTACATACACTGTGCAAGGTCAGGGAGGACAAGCAGCAGGTCTTTATGGTTGCGCCTTACTGTCCCAGCATAACCTGGTTCCCAGAACTGATGCTCCTCATGACAGCCCCTCCCTGGCAGATTCTCCTGAGGAAGGACCTGCCTTCTCAGGGAAGGGGCACCATATGGGACCATATGGAGGACTTAAGTGATCTACCCCCGGGAGTGGTAGACAAGTTCACTTCAGCTAGAGCCCCCTCTACAAGGATGCTTTGAAGTGGAACCTGTTCGTTGATTAGTGTTCTTCTCAACGAGAAGACCCCCTAAGTGCCTGATCAGAGTCATCCTTTTCATACTACAAGAAGGGATGGAGTGAAAGCTGTCTCCCTCCACCCTGAAAGTGTATGTTGCCGCTATCTCCGCACATCACAACGCAGTAGAAGGTAAGTCTGTGGGAAAGCATGATCTGGTCATCAGGTTCCTGAAGGGCACAAGGAGGTTGAATCATCATCAACCTTGCTTCATCCCCTATTGGGACCTCTCCCTGGTCTTAACAGAGAGCTCCCATTGAGCCTCTGTAGTCAGTTGAGATCCTGTCTCTTAAAACCATTCGCACTTTGCGCTTGTATGTGGATCGCACACAGAGCTTCAGGACTTCAGCTCAGCTCTTTGTCTGCTATGGAGGCCAGCAGAAGGGAAAGGCTGTCTCTAAGCAGCGGATGGCCCACTGGATCACTCCACTCAGAGCGTTGCCTCCTCCTGGGCGTTGGTACATGGTGCCTTGCTGGCAAACATCTGTAGAGCTGTGGGCTGGTAGACACCTAACACATTGGCAAGATTTTGCAATCTCTTTTACAATCTCCTCCCAGGAAGGGATATGAGTGCCAATTTTGCTCCCCAGGTGAATTCTCTGGCTGGCAAACCCTGGATGGAGTTTCTCCAGCACACCTTGATGGTCAGACGCAGTGTAGGCGTCTGATGCCAGGTCTAGGACTTGTGCAGGGGGTATTTGGCAGTTTACATGGGGAACAGTGATTGTGGCGATTTTCTAAGGGATCCCAATATGTCAGTTCATTTTGGGTTACTAATGTACTTAATGTCCCATCACCACAATCCCTGTGTACACTGCTGAGTGACCTGGCACTGGCACGGCTCGTCAACGAAAACTTAAGTAAGTAAGTTTGGCACACTTCTTCATATACTCGTGGCACGGAGAGTGCTTTGCGATGCAAATCTCACTCGTTAATATCCATTTACTTTATCTTTTAACACTCGAAGGTGATTGGGCTCTCAGAAGAGATCCCAATTCGTCAGTTCAGTTCTGACATAACGTCTCTGTTAGAGATTGACTAATATTGTATTTTTTATTACCGATTATGTGCATGTTTTTTGTGCCCGATTACCGATATATAGAACCAATATTTATTTATTGTGTTATTTCTGGTTTTTTTTACAATTCTAGCAACAGCTTTGAACTGAACAAACTGTTTTATTTAACACTTTTTAAACACTGTAATTTTTGCAATTTCACTCTCTGCTTACATACAAAACAAAACACACTTCTACATCAATAAATATTAAATATAGTAAATATAGTCTGACAGAGTGCAAAAAAACGTAAAGTAAAGTCTTTTTAACATTAATGCTTTTGCATCTTTTTATTTATAACAACAGCAAATTAACAACAGGCAAAACAAATTTAAGTCTAATGTTTTCAAATGGAGAACATTAATAAATGACAGGTGAGTCTATAAACTCCCCATAAATATAAGCATTCATTTAAACTACAGTTTTGAAAGGTTAATGTGTTGTTTAATAGACTAATGCTGCATTCACACCAAATTCGAATATAGCGTAAAATTCGCGTCTAGTTGGACACTTGATCATTTTGAATCCATCCACGCGTCCAATTCGATGTGGACGTGCGGATGGATTCAAAATGTTCAAGCAATATTCAAGAGTATAAATCGAGTGTTTGAAGCAAAACAGAAGCGCATAGAATGCTCCAGGAGAAATATGTCATAAAACACCACTCTGCCTCTTTTCATTTTCATTAATATATATATATATATATATACTGTATATATATTAAACATTAAAAGCCACACAAATGTGGTCCAGGCAACTCACTATCTACATTATCTTCTCTTCACTGCATATATATTTAAATATCCTAAAAAATAAAGTTATTAAACTTCTCTTTACCCTCAGTCAAAACGCTTTGGCAGACAACAAAATCTCATGTTTAACCACTACAGAGGCATTCGATCCAGCGGCAAAAGTCAGAAGGACTGGCCGAGGGAAGGCTGCTCTCGTTAATGAGCGCTGGTGATCGCCTGGATCTCACAACTCCAAAAACGCAAGATATATATTTTTAAATAGGCGCTCTCTTTATAAATATACCACAGATTTGAGCTTTAAACAACTACATTCTCACCTGAAAAATTTTGTGACACAATAACAGTAGTATTTTTAAATTATGCAGGGTTTCTCATCACGTCACTTTACCACGTGAAAGCAGCAAGCAGGCTCCTGATGGGTTAACGCGGCGCGAATAGACTCCAAATTTAAGATTTTTCAACTCGGACGTCAGCCGTGAATTCGCTTCAAACGCGCAAATGCACAAAAAGCACCAAATAAAATCATTCACACGTAACATGCAAGACAGTCGATTCGCGTTATTCGAGGTGGAATCGCGTGCAAAGCACCACGTGTCTATTGCGCCGCAGGACCTCCAGACGCACGTCACCGCGTCTTTACATTGACTTAAATCACTCGCGCCAGACGTTCTATTCACATTTGGTGTGAACGCAGCATAAAGAGTGAAGAGAATAGAACACGCTGGAATGTTCTCCAGAATGCGCAAACATTGTCAGAAAAATAAACAAAACGAAAAGCGAATAAATCATCGCTATTACAGAGTCCATCTCATCTGGAACGTTATCAGAGTTCTTTATAATGTTTTTGTTGGTCTAGATTATGAAATACCTGCGTTTACACAAAACATCTCTCACGGAGATATGCCTAATAATTTATTACTACAGAGCTGTAATTATTTATGTTTATTATATAAATATTATATGGCAGACTTTAATATAATTTAAGGAGTTTTAAGCGAGTGGGTCTTGTTAAAAGTTACATACAGTGGTGAAGCAACACCCCGGTGAGTGAACGGCTATGAATGCCACTTCACGAGACGAGCATATACAAAAGAGAGAGATAAATTAATTTAGCGCTGTTATTTCCAACATGCACTCATTCATGGCTGTATAATTTCATTCATGTAAAGTTACATATTTATTGGGACATGACCGATGTAGGGATTGAGGAGGGCGCACCAGACACAAATTAATCTTCCAGATGATTCATTCTTGCATAATTCCACACAAAAATCAACTCAACAAATCAACAATTTATGGCCTTAACCCCCTCGAGTCAGCCGTCGCGTCGTATACGATTGAGCATACTGCTAAGAATGCACACGGTGAAATGTGTTGCATTTGACCTTAAGTTTCCAGCATGAGAAATGAACCAAAATCTCTTTTCACTCCTTTTTTTTTTTCATCAGACTGCCTTGAGTGTAATACTTTTTTTTAGTAAGCAAGAATCTGCAGACTTTGGATCAAAAAAACAACCCTAGTCATTCTTCCAAAAAGAAATCAGGCATAAACCAATATGCTAATTCTAAAGATATTTCCAGAAATAAACAAAGATTGCTTATGGGTGTTTGCATTTATTGACTCCATTGCCACTGGAGTATTAAAACAATCTTAACAATTCATCCTGTAAATAGACTGCTGAATCTATAATGATTGGATATTTCCTCTTGGAATTGATTCGCCTGTGGTTCAGCTGGAATGTATCAAACACAACTAAACTGAACACATAAATACAGTTCAGTGTTTGATCCTGAGCTGCGAGTCACATATTGATGCCACCGTGATTAGTTGTGACACATATTCTGCTCACCATTCTCTTTATATCCCTCTTTTGATTTATGTGCCGTCAATTATAGTGAAACTTCATCTACATAATTATTCAATACAGGCTATTGATTTTTTTTTTTTTTTTTTTTTGAGGTGACCAACAGGGTTAATGAATAAAACAGCAGGATGGCCAAAGGCAGTTTGAACATTTTAAAAAGAATGATAAAGAAATGTTAGGCTGTTTAATATTAGAGTTTGGGCAGAGAGAGAGATGTTTGTTCAACCTTTAATTGAGATTATTTGTCAGATTTCCTGCACTCAGGTAATTTGACAAGTAGTGCACTTTAGGATCTAATGGAAGCACTAAGTACACTAGCGTGAAGAGCATTCAACTTACTGTGAGCGCTGCTGCTTTGTGCAAACATTTACAGTGATTCGATAATATGCAATTAACACTTTAATGGGGTTATATCATAAAAATATATACGTTTCTAAACTAAGTTGTTTGATGTACTTTTGTAAACATGTAACTTTCAGATCTGAAACCTTCTCCACAGTCTAAGAAGACCATCTGCTGAAAGTAAGCTGCAACAGCTCGTTCCAAACTCCTTGGATTTCTGAAGTCAGAAACCCTAAATATCAACACATGAATGCCCACATTTACTCGGCAAATACACTTACTGGGTGGTGAGATGCTTGGCCCTTCACTTGCTAAGCTAGGCCTCAAATGCCAAGTAGAAGCCCAAAGCAGTACAACAAGCATTTGACTAATAAACAAGTTGAGAAACCAAAATCCAAAACAAGTTAGGGCTAGGCGAGCAATGATGGCAGGTGGTTTGGGATGTACAGCTTGGTGAAGGATTTGATTTAGTGGGAAGGCTGAGCCTTTGGCGGCAGTGTAAGCCAAGTGCAATGTCTTGAATTAAATCCTAGCACATACCAGGGAAGAGACCCGAGCAAAGGTATAATGTGAGAATTTCCGGAGTTAAGCAGCAGCATTTCGGATGCGCTTGAGGGGATGACAGATGCTAGTTGGTCGGCTAGGGAGTTGCAGTAGACGTGAAATGACTCAGGCCTGGATTAGGATCTGAACAGTTGTCAAGAAAGGGACTTATTTTCCTTTTGTTGTAGAACATGAAGCAGCAGGACCCAGAAATTGTCTTAATGTTGCCCACAAAAGAGAACAGGTCATCTATAATGACAGCAAGTGTTTTAACACATTTCTGGCTTTCTAAAAATGAGTAATTTTGGCTGTAAGTGCTGCAAGTTAGGCAGCAGTCTAGCCAATCTGTTTGACTCAGATCCCCACTGTGTGTTTCATCAGGAATCAATCAAACAAACATTTTACAACTTTAGAACCAAAACAGTGCCACTCTGAAGACTGAATTATTAAAAACATTGCAGGAGCTGAAAGCAGGGGTTTTGTTGAGTTGTTGTGTTGTCTGCACAGTAAAATCCCCTGTGTTAAATTAACACTGCTCAGAGCACATATGGTCCCACTCTACAGAGTGTTAAAGTAACACTGAATCAGTGTTAAAGTTAATGAGATAATTGAGAGATTAATTAAGTGATGATTGGCCATTAGTGATGAACACCTGATGATAATGAGTAGAATCACTGAAGGAAAGAGAAAAAGAAAAACACAAGAACTACAACTGACTATAAAAAAGACATTAAATCTCTGAAGATCTCAGCAGAGGAGGATTAAACAACTCCACAAACAGCATTATCAGCTTCACACATCACTAACCAGACTGACTTTATTTCTGTCAGACATCTACAGAAGCTCTTATTGAGAATTAACAGATTTTTTGTTTGATTTTGTTGTGAAAATTGTTAGTGTTTAATTTGACCATCATGGTGATCAGTGTTTTCTTTAGTTGGGCAGTTTGATGACTTTTTAACTTAGTGTTTCTCTGGCTGCTGTAACTGAGTTTGCTATGGCAAGAAAAGCAAGAGTAAACACAATCAGATGCTGTTGGCTGCTCGATGATGAGAATCTGATCATTGTATAGTGATTTAATTAATCAATTTTATGACTGAGTATGAGCAATATTCTATTAACTTTTTTTTTTATTGTAATTCTAGAAAAGATCCAACCATTTTAACCAGAAAAGCTGAATAAGTTTTGAAATAGATTGTACACTAATCACTTCTTACTCCTGCAAGATTAACTCACACACAGACATCAAGAATCTGCCTATGAATCTCAACAATGGTGACATGCTTCATGCCACAATGCATTCTGGGAGCCATAGATGAGTTTTGCGTGATGCACCCAGAATGCATTGCGGCATGTCACCATTGTTGAGATTCATAGGCTGATTCTTGATGTCTATGTGTGAGTAAAACTCGCAGGAGTTAGAAGTGCTTGTTGTGTGATGTGTTATTAAACCGCAGTACAAAACTTACGTAAACATTTTTTGATAATTGTTTAGTTTATCTGATGAAAACATTGCTGGATCTTCTGCCCTAGAGTCACAAGGCTACTATAATCAATGAATCTCAGGAGATCAGCAAATAAGGCCATTATATGATGATAACAACTGTATCATAAACAACAAGCATCAAGTTCCCTTACGAGAGTACTCTCGTATTGCGTTTTGCTAAAACGCAAGGGGGAATTCCTTTTCCTCGAGATATTGAAGCAAATTTTTATCCAAAAATACCTTTTATACGCAGTGCAGCTGCACAACTCTCAGCAGGAAGCAGCTGCGTGCTGATTGGCTGTGCCGCTGCAACTGCAGCAACCTATATCGAGACCGTGGGGCGGGACGGACCAATCAGGTCCTTCCAATTCAAGCCACAAGGGGCAACAGAATTTGCATAGCCAAGGGTATATAAGACCCACTCTCGCAAGGTTAGTCAGATTAATTCTTCTTCAGCGACTTGCAATCGTTGAGCTCCGGATCGAAGCCTGCCGTCGACACGCACCCAGCGGAACACGCGGCCTGAGGACGTCGGATTCTCCGCCTTCAGCCTGCCTTCCAGCTGCGCCATCCGGCACTATATCCTTTTCATACCTTACTGTGTTTTTACACATTCAAAAAGAGCACGAGACGTTGTTGCAAATGTCTCATTCCTGCGCCTCGTGCAGAGGTTTCATCGCGGACGAGGATCGGCACATCATCTGCGTGTCATGTCTCGGACGAGACCACACGCAGGCTGCACTCAACCAGGGCGGCTGCCCTGAGTGCGACGAACTGGCGCTGCAGACCCTTCGGGCTCGGCTCGCCAGCTTCGACTCGGATCCCGTCCCGTGCTCCCAGCCTCTAGAGCCACGGAAGAAGAAACGTCGCTACCAGAGGCCACCGGAGCGCTCTGACGAGCACACGCCGGGCATGTCCCCGCGTGCCTCGCCATCGCCCGTCTTGTTCGTCGACGAGCAGCACAGCTCCCCTCGTATGGTGGCTGCTGCTGTTTCGTTCGGCGGACCGGAGGAGGAAGAGGATGACAGCCTTTCCCTTGCTGCATCCGGAAGCGGGTGGTCGGATGCCGCCTCGGAGCACGCCACTTCGACGCGGACGGCTAGCGGCGTCATAACCTCAGTCGACGCTGAGCTTATGCGCTTGCTCACCAAGGCCGTGGACGACCTCGGCATTGACTGGTCTCAGCCCGAGGAGCCCACGAGAAGCCGACTGGATGAGTGGTATTTCGAGAACCGCCGTCAACCGACCGCTCAAAGACCCGCTCCCTTCTTTCCAGAAGTCCACGAGGAGCTAACAAAATCGTGGAAGGCGCCATTTTCGTCTCGCGCCAAATCCTCCTTTTCTCCAGCGCTCTCGGTAGTCGATGGCGCTCAGAAAAAAGGATATCAAACCCTTCCTCCCCTCGAGGAAGCCGTCGCTGCACACCTTTGCCCGCCCTCCACCAGAGGATGGCAGTCAAAGACTGTGCACCCTTCCAAAGCCTGCCGCACTACGTCCAGCCTCGCCGGTCGAGCATTCGCCTCCGCCGGCCAGGCGGCGTCAGCGCTGCACTCTATGGCGGTGCTTCAAGTCTTCCAGGCCAAACTCCTCCGTTCCCTGGACGAGTCTGTACCTGACAACGAGGCTCTGAAGTATCTGCGCGGCGCCACTGACTTGGCCCTGCGCGCCACCAAGGCTAATGCTCAGGCGATCGGCAGATGTATGGCCAGCCTGACGGTGTTGGAGCGCCATTTATGGCTTAACTTAACTGAGATGAAGGACACGGACAAGACCGCTTTCCTGGACGCGCCCATTTCGCCTTCAGGATTGTTTGGTTCCGCCGTGGCTGGGTTCACGGAGCGCTTCACTGAGGCACAGAAGGCTTCGCAGGCAATGCGACATTTCCTGCCTAAGCGTTCCAGCTCCTCCGCAAGCCGTCAAGCTAAAGCTGGACCAGCCCGCCAAGGCGCCGCCTTCAGCTCGCCAGCCTCACGCGGCTTCCAAGCCTGGTCAGCGTTCCCGCTCTACGAGCCGCAGCAGACCGCCGGAGCGTTGAGGTCCACGACCCAGCAATGTGTCGAAACCTGAGCCTCCGAAGCCGTCCTAGCCAGAGGTATGAAGAGAAGGCGGATAGTGCTCGCTTCGGCCGGTGCACCGCCTCGCTCTCTTCTAAAACGTTCCCCAGCTCCCTTCAAGGCGGCTGGGAACGCCACATTCACAGCCAACGAGCCCGCAAGCAAGCGCGCTCGCCTGTACACAAACGCCGTTTTCACGGCGACCCATATGAGTCACAAAAAGAGCTTTTTCTCTGTAGGCAGTGTGCCAGCATTAAAGCATGTACCCCTACACTCAAGCACTCCCCCATGTTCCCCAGCCCCCTGCACTCAGGTGGTTGGAAACAATACTCTCACAGTCAACGAGCCCGCACTCAAGCGCGCTCGCCTGTACACAAGCACCAATACTCTATCTCCCCCGGCCCCCTGCACTCAGGCGGCGGGAAACAATTCCCTCATAAGCGCCAACTTAGCGCAAGGTTATCGGGCCACCGAGTCCCTGTTACTCAGCGACTCGCCCCACAGATTAATTCAGCCCCTGGCTTCGAAGGCAGAGGCCTGGCGGGCCATTACCGGCATTTCGAAATGGGTGTTGTACATAATAGAACGAGGTTACTCGCTACAGTTTGCTCGCAGACCACCGCGCTTTCGCGCCGTGGAAGAGACAACGGTGAGAAGCGACAAAAGTCACGTGCTTCAAACCGAGATATCAAAACTGTTAATAAAGGGAGCGGTAGAAGCCGTACACCCCTCACAGAGTGAGTCGGCTTTTACAGCCGTTACTTCCTTGTTCCAGAAAAGGACGGTGGTCTAAGACCCATCCTAAACCTCAGACATTTGAACAAAGCCCTTATGAAGCGCCCGTTCAGAATGTTGAGAATGAAACAAATCCTCGCGCACATTCGCCCGGGAGATTGGTTTTTCACTGTGGATCTAGAGGATGCCTATTTCCACATACAAATAGCCCCCCGTCACAGGCCATTCTTGAGATTCGCCTTCGAGGGGAAAGCTTACCAATACAAGGTGCTACCTTTTGGTCTATCTCGAGCCCCTCGCACGTTTACAAAGTGCATGGAAGCGGCGCTAACCCCGCTGAGGCTTCGGGGAATGAGAATTCTCAACTATCTCGACGACTGGCTCATAATAGCTCAGTCAGAGATACAGTTATTAAACCACAGATCTTGGCTTCTCAACCATTTACAATGCTTGGGACTCAGAATCAATGTGGCAAAGAGTTTATTGTCTCCCACACAGAAAGTTTCGTTTCTGGGAACAGTATTGGACTCACTGCAGATGAGCGCGCGGCTGATGTCACAGCGCGCGCTCTCTGTTCGGAACCGAGCGGTTTCCCTCAGGTCCGGTGCACGCATTCCTCTCAAATATTTTTAGAGGATGTTGGGTCTCATGGCCTCGGCGGCGCCAGTTCTCAGACTGGGTCTGTTACACATGCAGCATGCCCCCTACAGCGCTGGCTGAATCGCCGCATTCCAGCTCACGCATGGCTTTCGGGCCGATTACGAATCAGGGTAGACCACAGCTGTATGTTAGCTCTGGCTCCTTGGAAAAATCCCGCCTGGTACAGGACGGGCGTGAGTGTGGGCACTGTTACGAAGTGGAAAGTTATCTCGACAGATGCATCCAACCTAGGTTGGGGAGCCCTTCACGAGGGCAGGCCGATCTCCGGTCTCTGGTCAGACTCGGAGAAGAGCCTTCATATAAACTGTCTAGAGATGAAAGCGGTCACGATATCGCTAAGAGCTTTCCTTCCGTACATAAAACACCACCATGTCCTGATTCGAACGGACAGCAGGTCGGTGGTAGCCTATATAAATCGCCAAGGCGGTCTGAGATCTATCGATCTGCACTCAATGGCGGAAGAAGCCCTAATATGGGCAGAGCACAATCTGAGCTCGCTGAGAGTGACTCACGTGCCAGGCATTCTAAATTTGGGTCCGGACATGCTGTCCAGGGGCAAAGTGTCCCCTGCAGAGTGGTCTCTTCACCCAAATATAATTCAGATAATTTGGGGCAAGTTTGGAGAGGCAAAAGTGGATCTTTTCGCCTCACAGGACAATGCTCAATGCCGAATATATTTCTCCAAGCACGAGGATGCGTTGGCCCACGAATGGCCCAACCTTCCTCTTTATGCTTTTCCCCCAATCTCAATGTTACCTCAGGTCATAGAGAGGATCAGGGAGAGCAATTGCGCTGTGCTTTTAATAGCCCCGCTTTGGAGAAACCAACCTTGGTTCTCACTGCTGAGTCAGATGTCAGATGCAGCTCCGTGGCCGATCCCGCTGAGGAGAGACCTCCTCATGCAGGCGGAACGGCAGATCTGTTATCCCCGTCCCGATCTATGGGCGCTTCATGTTTGGCCCATCAACGGGTACATGAGAACCTTTCTAAAGCGTAATGAATACTATTACTGAAGCTAGAGCCCCCACGACTAGGCGGCTCTATTCAGGCAAATGGTCAGTCTTTTCAGACTGGTGTAAAGCGCGAAGTCTGACCCCACATGATTGTGCAGTGTCAGAGGTGCTTACATTTTTACAAGAGCTTCTGGACGCGGGTTGCTCCCCCTCCACACTCAAAGTTTATGTGGCTGCTATAGCAGCGCATCACATTCGAGTGAACGGACTGTCACTAGGAAAGAACGATCTCATTGTTCGCTTCCTTAAGGGGGCTAGAAGGCTTCACCCACCTCGCCCCCCTTCAGTCCCTATATGGGACCTTTCCACGGTCCTGGATGCCATGAAGAGCTCTGCATTTGAGCCTCTGCATTCAGTGAGCTTAAAGCTCCTGTCACTAAAGACCGCTTTTCTGCTAGCGATCGCATCAGTTAAGCGAGTGGGTGATCTGCACGTGCTCTCTGTGAGCGCCTCGTGTCTGGAATTTGGGCCAAACGACTCCAAAGTCGTCCTCAAACCAAGACATGGATACGTACCTAAAGTGCTTTCAACTCCGTTCAGAGCACAGGTCATTTCACTTTCGGCACTTTCATCACAGTTAGATGAAATAGATGCTAATTTGCTCTGTCCTGTCAGAGCGCTGAGAATATACATAGAGCGTTCCGCTGCTTACAGGCAAACTGAACAGCTCTTTGTGTGCTTTGGTGGCCGCACCCGAGGGTGCGCGGTTACAAAGCAGACCTTGTCACGTTGGATAGTGGATGCTATCTCACTGGCCTATGAGTCTAAAGATCTCAGCTGCCCCTTAGGCATTAAAGCCCATTCTACTAGAGGCATGGCCTCTTCGTGGGCTTGGTCTACTGGCATTTCTCTGAACGATATCTGTGCGGCGGCAGGCTGGGCCTCCCCGTCCACTTTTATCAGATTCTACAATTTAGATGTTCCGGCTTTACAAGCCGGGCTTCTTGCTGTGTAAACAGATTTAACCCCTTAAGGCTTGATAAGTCCGGCCTGGGTTGAATATTGTATAAGTCATAAGCATATTCCTTGTACGGCTCGAATTATCTGGCCACTCATTATTCCTGACCCGACTATGTCTGGTCTATTCTTATTATTGCACGTATATTGTGTTCATTCTCATTAGGGCCCGACTCAGGTCTGGCTCATTCTGAATTATTGATATCATATTACGGGCCCACCTAGGTTGGCCTGGGTTTGGTGTCGTCGGCCTTAGAGCCGTTAAGCAAGCACGGCGTTTTGCATTGGTCCCCCTTGCGTTTTAGCAAAACGCAATACGAGAGTACTCTCGTAAGGGAACGTTTCGGTTACTAATGTAACCTCGGTTCCCTAAGAAGAGGGAACGAGTATTGCGTTTTGCTTGCCGTGCTTGCTCACTTGCTCAGGAGTCGCTTCAGTCGATTAACCTGACTAACCTTGCGAGAGTGGGTCTTATATACCCTTGGCTATGCAAATTCTGTTGCCCCTTGTGGCGGGAATTGGAAGGACCTGATTGGTCCGTCCCGTCCCACGGTCTCGCTATAGGTTGCTGCAGTTGCAGCGGCACAGCCAATCAGCACGCAGCTGCTTTCTGCTGAGAGTTGTGCAGCTGCACTGCGTATAAAAGGTATTTTTGGATAAAAATTTGCTTCAATATCTTGAGGAAAAGGAATTCCCCCTTGCATTTTAGCAAAACGCAATACTCGTTCCCTCTTCTTAGGGAACCGAGGTTACATTAGTAACCGAAACGTTTCTCTTGCCGTTATCACCGTAACGAACAGTTACAGCAGCCAGAGAAAAACTTATATTAACAAGTCAAGGGTCAAGAGCCCAACTAAAGCAAACACTGATCACCATAATGGTTATTATTACCAACTTTTATTTTCAATAAAACATCAACATCTAAACCTCAATAAGAGCTTATGTAGATGTCTGACAGAAATCAAGTAAATCTGATTATTAATGTGTGAAGGTGGTAATGCTGTTTGTGGAGTTGTTTAATCCTCCTCTGCTGAGATCTTCAGATATTTAATGTCTTTTTAATAGTCTGTTGTAGTTCTTGTGTTTTTCTTTTTTCTCTTTTCTTCAGTGATTTTGCTCATTATCATCAGGTGTCATCACTAATGGTCAATCATCACTTAATTCATCTCTTAATTATCTCATTAACTTTAACACTGATTCAGTGTTACTTTAACACTCTATAGAGTGGGACCATATGTGCTCTGAGCAGTGTTAATTTAAGACTGGGGATTTTACTGTGTGAGGGTGTCTATGTGCATTTTTATTTATTTTTTTTTGCAGCTGAATATTTACTTTGCCTTGAGAGTAACTAGAGTTTTAAATAACTTTCGTTGTCAAAATAAGTTTGAAGGATTTGATTTAGGGTTAGTTGCATGTAATTATGTATAATTTATAGTCATTGCTACATGTAATGTGTGTAACAAGGACACTGCAAAATAAAGTGCTACCTTTTATTTTAAGATGTCTTTGTTAGACTATAATTATACATTTAAGTAATATTACACTTTTTCTGAATTGCTAAAACGCCAAACTCCATTCTATGAACCAAATTCTCAATAGCCTAAACCAATTTGCTAAATGCTAAATCACTCTTTCTGTAACACCTTAAACAGGTTCAAGCTGTCAGACACTGTTTGCAAACCTCAAGCACTCTTTTTTGCAAAACTCTAGACACATTCTCACTCACTTGCATTGCAAAACGCTAAATGCGAGCAAAAGTTAAACACAACTAAAATGACACAGTTGTCTTCGTTTACACGACTCAAAATTGTTCACACTTATTTCTAATGATGTGATTAAACTGTACAACTGTACAAAATAAGCAAGTTCAGAGTGCACAGGTGGCACATGTGCTCTGAATGTTGACACGGACAATAGATGGAAACAATGTGAAAAGGAAAGGAGGAAGAGTATGTGTTAGAGGTGGTGGACGAGGAAGAAGAGGATGAGGACAAGAAAGAGCAAGGTGTGGACAGTGTTGTCACACCAGAGGATTTTCCCTTTGCCTGGCAAGAGATGACATGTGATGTGGACAAAGTCATCAGGCCGGAACCAACACAAAGATGTGATTCTGAGGCAGAATTAATCTCTCACTGACTTTACATTTGTCGTTGCACAACTCTTTTGAGTGCACTGTAACATGCTTTTCATGTTGAGTTTTTTGTTTTTAAACCTTTTTGTATTTTTACAGTAGGATTTATTTTAGTTTATAAAGTTTTAAATATGGAAATTGTTCTTACGCAAACGTGCCACTTCACTTTTGAAGGCCTTTATTAACCCCACCGGAGCCGTGTGGAGCAGTTTTATGATGGACAGATGCACTTTTATGGACTTCAAAAACAACCCATCAAGTCAATGCCATTATAAAGCTTGGAAGAGCCAGGACTTTTTTAATATAGCTCTGATTTTATTAGTCTGAAAGAAGAATGTGATATGCACCTAAACCTGGAAGCACACTGTGCGATTTATATTAGTCCTTGATTGTTCCTTGTCAGACTTTACGAACATGATCCCCGCTGTAAGCCATGTCACACTGTAAGATCTCAGTTGTCATTAATGTCAGACTGTACGATAGTCAAGTCGCGCTAAAAACGGACGCACGCACGCAAGAAAACTTGTCCGGAGTTTTATATCATGAATCAATGACACATTTGGTGACGGAGAGCAACATTACATGCGGGACTGAAATGGAGGCTACAAAGAAATCTCTAGCACTCATTTTGTTCATAGTTTGTCTTGAAAAAAAGAAGATCATTTGATGGTTGTCGTAGAAGAAGTCATACTGCAGGATTGTGCGCCAAATCTTCTGACACTGCCAGAATTTCATCTGAGGTAAAATGTGATCGCAGCAGTCATTAATCGGCTGCAGGTGAACATGTCAAACTAACGATCAAAGGGCCCTATTTTAACGATCTGAAACGCAAGTGTCAAAGCGCAAAGCGCAAGTAACTTTGTGGGCGGGTCTCGGCGCTGTTGCTATTTTCCCGGCGGGATAAATGGCTCTTGCGCCCGGCGCAAATCTAAAATGGGTTGGTCTGAAGTAGCTTCATTATTCATAGGTGTGGTTTGGGCGTAACGTGAATAAACCAATCAGAGCGTCATCCAACATTCCCTGTAAAAGCAGGTGCGCAAGTTCCATTATGGATTGCTATTATTATGGCGTATTTACCAGGCGCATGCCAGGAGCGGTTCACAGCCGAGGAGACTGATGTGCTTGTAAGAGCAGTGAAAGACAGAGAAGTTGTGTTGTATGGGGATGGGAGAAACCCACCCAAAATAGCTTCGGTTAAACAGGCGTGGGAGGAAATAGCCACAATTGTTTCATCAGCTGGCATCCCCAGGACGTCGCACCAGTGCCGCAAGCGCTACAATGACATCAGAAGACGGGGAAAGTCCAAGCTTGCCAGCATCAATCGGGCACGCCGTGTAACGGGAGGTGGATCTGCCTCTACACAGGACCTGACGCCAGCAGAGGACATCGCTGCGTCCACCCTCACCGATTTTTTTTCCTGGTTCTTGACGGACAAACCAATTTGTTAGATGTCCTTATATACATATATGTCTTGCCACTATTGGGCAAACAGGTCTCCTTAATTATTAGACTACAATTAGCCTGAATAATTTGTAAGCTAGATTTATGCCTATTTTTTCACATCTTCGTGGCACACCACAATGATTTCCGTCATCTCATGTGTTAATATTTTTTAGTGTAACAATTTATTATTTGCAAAAATAACTGTTGCATCTGTGTAGATTACATGAGCAAAGTGTATGCGCGTTGTGCACGCTATACATTATGGTCAAGCATGCGCCCTTAAAATAGCATAATGAACAACGCGCAACGCGCCACTGACTTTAGACTAGGTTTTTTCTGGTCAGTGGCGCAATTGTTTAATGGAACAGCAAAATAGCACCAGGGATTGTTTGCGCCGGAACACGCCTCCTTTTTTGCGCTGAACCGCCCAGGTAGCGCAAGTTCATTCACTAGTTTAGCGACGTGCTTCTGTGGAGGGAAAAGCGCGCTTTGCGCGGGTGCAAAATAGGAATGACACATGCGTCGGTGTACAAAGTCAATTGCGCTGGGTGCAAGATAGGGCCCAAAGACTTCAAATTTTAGCCTAGGATCAGAGGAATCTTTTAGGATTTGCTAAATGTGTCTCAGACAGCCAAATCGTGGCCAAAATCGCACCGTGTGCACCCGGCTTAAGATAACTTGAGGGTGAGTAAATCATGGGCTGATTTTCATGTTTGGGTGAACTAAGCCTTTAACTCATATACCTAATCTTCAGACCAAGTTTGCAAAACTTCAAGCACATTATATGTTTTTCAATCAGTTTGGAATTGTAAAAGAAACCTTTTGCAAAATGTTAGACACATTTTTCTACTTTAGACACATCACTCAAAACTAACAGCCCTTGTGTTTCATTTGGAAACACTGGCATTTAAATGGCACACTCATTTGCTGATTATCTACTGCCAGTGATCATGTGTGAAAACACTTGTACATATATTGATCACTTATAAATCACAACTCAATGTTTTAAGAAACAAATAATTGACCAAAAACTCTGGCGATATGACACTGGCGGGGTGTTACAGTTTTTTTTAATTGGTAAAACACAATTCATGGAACAATTTACCATTTTCTCAAAACTACACACCAACTTTATACACCTCAAACTTCCAATTCAAATATTTTATTAAAAAAAAACAATCTAACTGTGGCACACATATCACACACGCAACCTACAAATTCACAGACTGCTCGACTGCCTAGAGAACACTAGTGAGATCAAATCATAACACGGTTACAAAAACCTTCTTTTGTCAATCAGGAATTATTTTACAGCTTACGTAAAAGGATAGTTCACCCAGAAATTAAAAAATATCCCATAATGTATTTACTCTCAAGCCATCCTAGATGTATATGACGTTCTTCTTTCAGAAAAATTAAATCGGAGTTATATAAAAAAATGTCCTGGCTCTTCCAAGCTGTATAATAGCAGTGAATGACAGACCAAAATTTGAAGTGTATCCAAAGTGTATCCATCCAGTATAACAGTAATCCTTATGGCTCTGGGGGTTAATAAAGGCCTTCTGAAGCGAATCGATAGGTTTTTGTTTATCTGAAAAATATCCATATTTAATTAAATATCTAGCTTCTGGTGGACCGCCTTCCGTACTCACGTACGTGGGGGAGGGATGGGGGATCACATGATCAATAAATGTTGCCCGAATCTCATCAGAGATGGCTCTACTTCCTTCTCTTTTTTGCCCTCGTCCTCTTCTTCTTCTTCCTCTTCCTCCAACTCCTCCTCATCCTCTTCCAACTCTTCGTCTTTGAATTTGTCCTCGTTGTTGTCCCCTGCCTCTCCCTCCTACTCCTCTTGCTCTCTCTCCGTTGTTAGCATCCATTATTCAAAACAGGTAATCTGACCTTTGACCTATTTATAGGCTTATACTACAGTAAAGCAGTGATTGGTTAGTGATCAGTTAAGCAATTAGTGTTTGCACATGTGAGGAGTGAGTGTGTGACCAGGTGAATAAGTGTAGCATTTTGATTGGTTGGGTTTGGAAAAGGAAAGCAAGTCCCTTCCTCTTAGATTTTTTGTGTTTTAGGTAGAGAATTGTTTATAGCGTTTTATGCAATTGAAAACAATTGGCTGAGAAATAGCTTATGGTTTTGGAGTGTAGTTTTGCACAAAATTGTGTGACATGAACAGATTTAGTGTGTAAGCAGTTTGAAAAAACTGTAATAACATGTTAAATATGGATATTTTTCTTACACAACCCCATTGATTTGCTTCAGAAGACCTTTATTAACTCCCGGAGCCGTGTGGAGTTTTATAATGGATGGATGCACTTTTTGGTCTTCAAATTTTGGGCTGCCATTCAGTGTCATTATAAACATTGGAACAGACAGGACCTTTTTTTTTAATACAACTCTGATTGTATTTGTCTGAAATAAGTATGTCATATACACCTAGGATGACCTGAGGGTGAGTAAATTATGGGGTAATTAAATTTTTTGCATATTGGGTGAACTAACACAAATAGAGGGGTGCAGATAAAGTGAAAGTCAACAATAAGCTTTAGGGAAACTTTATGTTCATTACACTTCTGTAGAGATCTTGCAGTAGATGAAAAGCACCAGAAAATAAAGGTTCAAATACCAAAGAATTGAATATGAAGTTGGAATGCAATGCAGTATACTATCAAATACAGTACAGTAAAATAAATAAATAAATTAATAAATTCAGCATCCTCAGCCAAACTGCATTAAACAATTTTTGCTAATGACCATATTGCCATACTATGACAGTTTCTTGGTCTTCTGACAAATTACTTGCAGTCATCTCTCAGTTCTGCAAAAATACAAAATGTAAGAAGTATTTGGCTACAATTTGACAATCATGAGTTTGAGGGTGTACAACATGTGCTACAGAATAATGAAACTTCTCTCATCTAAAGTACTGTTGTTGTGTGCTGTAATTATACTGTATGTGTAAGTAGTATAAAAAACCCTGTAAGATGAGCCTGTAGGCCAACTTCCCTCATGGTCATTCCATGCACAAGCACATGGTCAACTATAATACTTTATATTTCATCAGGAAATAATGTCATTTTACCCTGTCCCCTTCATCTTTCTTTTCCCCTCTTATTCCTCTTTGTCTCCCACCATAGGATTAATGTTTCAAAGCACATAATCTGTGACCCTATTTATTGTATCCCGAGATTCTGATTGGTGTGTCATCAGTTTTGCTACTTAATGTCTACACATGAATAAATGTGTGCTATTTGAGTTCACAGTGTGACACTTGAGGTAATTATATTGTGTACTTGTGTTTTCTGAACGAGAACATGTTAAACCTGTGCAAAAGGAGGACATTTTTATGTGTGTGAATGTGTTTTATGTGCCGTGTGTGAAAACAGGTGAAATGTGTTAATTAAACGTTTTGAGAAATGTGTCTTTGTTCAACAATTGAATAACACTGATTATCTCTACATCACAGCACCTGTTATTGGGTGGGATATATTAGGCAGCAAGTGAACATTTTGTCCTCAAAGTTGATGTGTTAGAAGCAGGAAAAATGGGCAAGCGTAAGGATTTGAGCGAGTTTGACAAGAGGCAAATTGTGATGGCCAGACGAATGGGTCAGAGCATCTCCAAAACTGCAGCTATTGTGGGGTGTTCCTGGTCTCCAGTGGTCAGTATCTATTAACAGTGGTCCAGGGAAGGAACAACAGCCTCTTTCAGCAGGATAATGCTCCCTACCACAAAGCAAAAATGGTTCAGGAATGGTTTGAGGGGCACAATAACGAGTTTGAGGTGTTGCCTTGGCCTTCAAATTCCCCAGATCTCAATCCAATCGAGCATCTGTGGGATGTGCTGAACAAACAAGTCCGATCCATGGAGGCCCCACCTTGCAACTTACAGGACTTCAAGGATTTGCTGCTAACATCTTGGTGCCAGATACCACAGCACACCTTCAGTGGTCTAGTGGAGTCCATGCCTCAACAATTCAGAGCTGTTTTGGCAGCAAAAGTAGGACCAACCCAATATATATCATAATGTTTGCCTGATCAGTGTATTCTAAATGGACCTAAATCCAGGTATTTTACAGGGATATTATTTATTATCAGACATCATTGAGTTGTATGCATATATGATTTTACAGATAACCAAGTAAAGTTAGTTAAACTTACAATATGGTGGTTTAAAACCTCATTTTAATTTTTTTTTTTAATCCCACATGCTTCTCCTCTAACCCTCCTTGTATTTCAGTGAGCAACATTGAGTCTTCTAATGTTGTTCTGCATAATTTAACAAGTTGTCATCCTTCTAGAAGGTTCTGAAGATTAATTTTTAAGTAACTGCTGGCAGGTAGTAATTAATCTACAGCTGTCACAACAACATCAAAGATACACAGCTAGAGAGAGATAAACAGAGAAACATGGTGTAGAGAAAGAACGACCTAGAGAGTTTGTATTAGTTTTACTAGAAAGACTCAAACTGAATATAAATGTACCTTCTTATTTAGTGCTAGAATAATGTTATTTGGCATATGCTCTGTCCCTATTCTCATCAAATCCAGAATTGGGAAGAAGGCCTGGGCAAGGAGCATATCCTCAGTCAGTCTTCTAGGTAGAACCAGTATTATTTTAGTGTTATACTATTATATTTTGTATTGATATTTTTATTTAGCATTTATTTTGATATTTCCAGTTCACATTTTATTTTATGTGTTCATTTATTTTATTTTTAGTAATTTTGTTCTGTGCTTTTGTCATTTTCATTATTAATATTATTATTAATAATATTGCTTCATTCTATTTTTATTTCCGCTTGTATTTATAGTTAATGGTTTTAATGCCTCAACTTAAATTAAGCCAAAATGTAAGAATTTACCCGAAATTAGTTTTATTTATATTTATTTCAATCAACATTGTTTTAATCGTTTTAGGTAATGATAATAAACCTTGAGTAGAACTACCACATCAGCTTCTATTTCTCTAGCACATATTTAACATTGTACCCTCCTTCGCTCCTAATAGTGAAACATTGATTGAATAAAGTCAACTAGCTCAACTAGCTAATGAAAATGAATTGTCTTCCTGCCAATAACTGTGTTAGCTAGCAAACTATGTTACAAGTGACACGTTTACTTAAGATTATTATAGATTATTTTACTAGCAAATCTAGAGACAATCAATAATGATTTTGGCCTGTAACAGCTAAAATTAGTTGTGCACATGTGCTTAGCAGCACACCTAACTTCATTCATTCATTCATTCATTCATTCATTCATTCATTCATTCATTCATTCATTCATTCGTTCGTTCATTCATTCATTCATTCATTCAGTAAGTAGCATGACAATAGTTCAGCTTTTAAAGTTTCAGTTACAAGCTACTTTTATAACTGCAGCTAAGTATTAAAAATGGTCATATGAAGCTGTTTTAGAAGTTCATTATTTTGTTTTTTTTGGTTGTAATATAATAGATTAACATGCTGTAATGTCCAAAAAACACAGTCGTTTTTACATACTGTACATTATTTAAGCTCCTCTATTCCCAGTCTGTCAGAAACATGCTGATTTCTACAAAGCCCCTCCTTCCAAAAAGCTCAAAGTGCTCTGATTGGCCATCTGACCAAGTGCATTGTGATTGGCCAAACACCTCCAGCATGTGTTGGAAATGTAATGCCCTTTACCATTATCGCCAGCTTCAGCTTCCAAGGCTTCTACACAATTTGTGAGCACAATAACAAACTTGTAGCCAATCAGCAGTAAGGGGCGTGTCCACTCATGATGGGGGAGGAGAGAGAGTGAGCAAGAGGGAGATTTGAAGAAAGAGATGGCTGAGAGACAGAAAGAGATGGCTGAGAGACATTATAAGAGAGAAAAGGTCAAATGAATATCACTGGAAAAAGAAGGTTTATGATCAGACAAGAGCTTTAGGATCCAAGTTAATCTTAGAAAAGCTTTCCAGCACTGGAGAAACCGAAGCTGAATGGCCTGAAAACACAGAGGTTGCGTTGTTTCTGCTCCATACATGACCAACTCTCACCTGTTGTATACAGTATATGTTCATGTTTTTGTTCATTCTTCATCTTCACTTTATCTTTCACAAAGTTTTATTTTGCTGCTTCAGCTATAATAAAAAGACATCCACTCTTGCATTGCGTGTTCATGCATTTTGGGGGTGGAGCAATGAAGGGAGGGGTGTGTTTTTTGGGTTGATTTCAAATATCAACAGTGTTTCTCAGAATTCACTTACTGCACCTTTAATAATGTTGTCAGTTTTACTGTATCAGTTGAGCCCTAGTCGGATTTTGAAAATATGGAGGATCAAGCTGATCAATCGGAACCAACTTTGGAAGCATGACTTGAGCAGAACGTCTCACAGTGGTAAGTAGTCTTTGTACTCTCCCAGGTTCAGGAAGCTGTCTTCTGTAAAATTTGCTGTGCACAAGCAAACTTTTGGGTTGTACTGCTCAGGAGCAGCATCTTAACCTCTGATTTCTAATGACATCCATTTTTGCAATGCCAAAGCAAACACAAACAGTGCCCTCCACTAATATTGGCACCCTTGGTAAAAATGAGCAAAGGCAGCTGTGAAAATAAATCTGCATTGTTTGGGGGGGGGTCTCATTATGCACCCCCCCCCCCCATAATGAGACACCCCCCCCCCCCCCCTAAACAATGCAGATTTATTTTCACAGCTGCCTTTGCTCATTTTTACCAATTATCTCATTATGAAATAAATGTTGTTCTCTAGTTCACGTTGGCCAGAATTATTGGCACCTCAACATATTGCAACGTCCTTTTCCAAAGATAACAGATCTGAGTTTTCTTTTATAACGTCTGATGAATTTGGAGAACACCTGACAAGAGATCAGAGACCATTCCTCCATACTGAATACTCTCCAGATCCTTCAGATTTACAGCTCTTCTCTTCAGTTCAGCCACTCATTTTCTATAGGGTTCAGGTCAGGGAACTGGGACGGCCATGGCAGAAGCTTCATTTTGTCAAGTGACACATTTTTGTGTTGATTTTGATGTTTGTTTTGGATCATTGTCTTGATGGAAGATCCAACCACGGCCAATTATAAGATTTCTAGAAGAGGCCACGAGGTTTAGATTTTTTTATCTGTTGGCATTTGCTAGAATCCATCCATGTATCTGAATAAGACCTGCAGCAAAAAAATAGACCCACAACATTAAAGAAGTGTATCCCTGTTTGCACCAAACCCACCTTTTGAAAGATCAAAAGGATAAAAAAAGTATCAGCCTTCTTTGCTCATATTTACCAAGGATTTCACTATTATTGGAGGGCACTGTACGGTACATTACATACTAAAGGAAAAGGAAAACATGAAAAAGCACCATATGGCTATAGTAAAACAAATTGACATAACAAAATTATATGTACATAACATAAAGAAGATCCTAATTTGAGTTCTTATTCACTGCTTATTCACTTACTGCTTCATTAGATCAAGCCCTATTCACAATGCGTCTTAATGGCCAAGCTCATAGGATATTTTTTGCCTTTAAAGCTCATCAGAACCATCAGTAAAGACAGAAACGGCAATCATAAACACTTAGAAATTGAAGAACCATTTTACTATGCGTGGGAAGGAATTTACTTGAACAACTTATTCCACTGCGTCCGATAAATCATAATCAAAATGATTTATTTGGCGGCGCTTGCTGTGTGGGGATTTGCCTCTGTATCTTCTGATCTTGCTCAGTGCAAAATCCGCACAGGTGTGAAGAATTATTAATGAACAGGGCTGTTCGGAAAGCCTCAGACAGAAGTTTGATTTGTTTTAATTTCCTCAAGCAACATTTCAATAGGCCGTAATTAATCAAATGACTGTTTAGCTTCAGGCTATGGAGAAACACAAAAACTGAACTGAAATAAATGCCGCAGATGTCATAATTGTCTGAGATCTTCAGACAATTTGCATTATTTTTATCTGAAATTACGATCCATGATCTTTGCTTTCATTGTTTTCTCTTGACTTTGAGAAGTTTCACAGCGCTCCACTGCACCAAAACAGGATATAAAAGTTCCAAAGACGTTTTCAGTCTTTTCATCTTTTAACATGTCAGTCAGTGGGTCTGCTGATGTTTTCACTTCAGTGAGCTCATATAACTGATTGCTAATTCTTTTTCATCGTCAATGGGCTATGGGCCCTTTTTTCCTTAATAGCCATGAAGTTACGGGCAGTGCTTTTAAGGAAATCATGTCCCCAGGATGGCATGCTATAAAAGTGTATTTCTGACACCATAAAGAAATGTGCCACTTTGTGTTGTGAATGTGATGAATGAATGTGACTTTTTTTTCTTCCAAGTGCTAAATCACTGACATGCTGATAAACGCAAAGCATTCAGAAGTATAAAGAGAAGTGTGAAAAAAGAGGTGCAAGTACATTAAGAAAAAGAACGTAAGGTCACTACTTAAATAGCAAGCATCACTTTCTTTATCCTTTTGACTGGGTGGAGACGTCAAAATGCTGGCATAATTTCTTCTGCAGAATACAAAAGATGATATTTTGAAGAATGTTGTTAACCAAACAATTTTGGTGACCACTGCCATCAATTGTACATGCACGAAACTACGCCTTTATCAAAATATCTTCTCTCATGTTACACAGAAGAAAGGTTTGAAATTACATCAGGCTGAGAAAATGAAGACATAATTAAAATTTTTGGCTGATTTTTGGCTTTTTTGATGCATCAACAGTGTCTAGTTTTGATTGCTGGAAATCATCATCTTTTGGATTTCCGAGGATTAACAACAGATTTCAATGTCTGGGCATATGTGAAGGGGGTTTTCATTAAGAAAGGGAAATTAATAGTATCCTAAAATCCCAATTTGATCCAGGAAAGATCTGTCATTGCGCAGTCATCTTCTCTCGATCGGTGCTGTTATTCAGGCCAATGCGAAGTAAGTGCGTGTGGCACTTCATCCCTAGCGTTTAAATGCGTTCACCTCCACAGAGTGTGGCCATACGCATTCAGACCTGCTACTGTATTGTAATATCCATGGAGCAAAAGTTCCGCACCCAAATGGGGAGTTTATTTGGTGGGGAATGCTGGACGGTCAAGGTCATCTTCACACGGCTTGTCTGAATTCCCTGGTCGTAGATTCCTGAGTGGTAGTTACTAGAGTAGCAAAGTGCTGGCATGTATCAGGCCTGGCTAATAAAAGCTCCATTGATTGGCCCCTCGGCAGGCCGCTCCACAGGATTAGCTAAATGATCCCTCTGTGTTTCAATGTGCACATTGTCTCCAGATTTTGCTCAAAGGCAGGCACTGAGCCCCCTGTTTACCCCAAGCTCAATGGTTCTAGACCTCTTCTCCATTGGGAAGCACTTCCAAATCTTGACGACATCATAAGCACATTGCCGAGAAAGAAAGCAGGAAAAAGGGAAATCAAAAAGACCCTTTAGTGCACTAGCTTTCCTTGCACAGCAATATACCCTGACATATATTCTGTAATCTCTTGATTCATGAGATGCTTCACAACACGCCTTGTTGGTACATATCTTTCTGATCTCGATGTTCCTCATATAATCCGACTGTTCCTTGCCCAGCTTAGCTGGAGAAGTCCACAGAGAATCAGATCAATTCCCTGTAATTACTTGTCTGTGGATAAAAAAATTAAATAAAAAAATCTCTGCATCGGCTCTGTGCATTTCTGATCTAGTCAAGTCAAGTCAACTTTATTCTCTACCCCATTCAACCACTCAAAAACCTCCACATCAAACTTTTCATGGGGCTGCAGTGTCAACTGCGCTGTTTATAATGAGGCTTTCATCCTCTGCGAGCGTCTAGCAATTAGGATGCAGGTAGTTACGTAATGGAAGAACAACAAATGCTCAAAGCCGCCTCCAGAGCAGTCTCAACATGTGATCTTTCCTTTTTTTCTGACAGGATATGACAGAATGAAAAGAAAAAATGGCAAAGCGTGGCTGTCTTGACGGGAACCCGTGGAGAGACACGCTGCTAGTGTGCTGTATATGCAAGATGTTTTTTATCACCATGTCATAGCGGTGTCGAATGCTTCGGTGAAGGCGTTAATTTGGTGTATGACTGAACTCAGTGTAAGAAAGATGTGGAACATTGTCATGTTACGCTGAGATTTGTGCAACAGGCACCTGCACCTCACACCAGATTCACACTATAAAAATGTAATATCAGAGATTTTACTTGGTGGTGCGGTCTCATCAATGGTTCTTAACCGGGTTGCAAGTCATAAAACAATGCCAGATAAAAGTAATAAAATGCAACTAAACAATTCAGCTTTCGAAATGTTAGAGTCTGACATATGGAAAAAGATTTCTTTAAATTGAACATTTTATTGAACCTCTAGACAAAATATATATTAAAACATTTCCATATGGGTTTTATGTTTTGTGTCTTATGTGATATATCAGGCTTTTATGGCTCATCTAGTATGATATAGAAAGAATATGAAGCTCATACTCAATTTTCTTCAGAGCACCCAACTGAACAAAAATATGCAGTTTGGTGCAGATGTTATTTATATGGAAAAAAAGTAAGATGAAATTCTGATTGCTTGAGATCTTTATAACACTATAGCAGACTACTTACATAAAAATAGCAGCATTATATGTGTCAATGGTTACAAAGGGTCATTTGGAGTCTCCAAGTGGCTTTTTTTGGAAAGCGCCTAGACATGAACTTAGATAAGCATGTGCAAAACACTCATTTTCTAAAGGTATAGTTATCAAATAAGAAATTGGACTTGGTAAGGCTTCATGCTGTGAATCCATTGTGTTTTCCAGCTAATAGCTCCCAGCTACAGTCATAGGCATCTTTTTACAACATTTTTTTTAGCGGAATTACATATTTTCTTTTTTCAGTGTTTTAAAAGTTCTATTACTCAATTCCAGTATGACTTGCAGTAATTCTGACTATTTAGGAACAAACCTTAGATTGTCACCTTTTAAAAGAGACCAAAAATATACATATACTCCAAATGGTTCAAGAACAGCATGCAATTTACTTTGGGTATGTTTTTTTAGGTGTTTTTGGGAAATTTTGCAGGAATGATAACATACTAAACATGTGTTTGAATAAAAATCTAAAAATGTAGAATGTTTCCTGTGATGGGTAGGGGTAGTGTAGGGGGATAGAATGTACAGTTTGTACAGTATAAAAACCATTACGCCTATTGAATGTCCTCATTTAGATAGCAACACAAACCTGTGTGTGTGTTTCTAATTTATTGCGGTGCACATGCGGGAACTGTATAAATAACAGCGCATACGTTAGCCGAGCACTAACGTGAATGACTGGTCTAACATTAAAGTTTGACACTCTGCATTAATAGACACAGTTTTAGGTAATTGTAGCGAGGTATGTTCGTGTGGGAAGAAGGAGGCGGGAACCGGCGAACAATAAACAATAAACTTTAATCAAACAAACAAACAACGTGAAAGTAAAAGCGGCAGCCCCTCACGGACGACTGCCGCACACATACATAAACAAAACCATAAATAAAAATACAAATTAAAATCCAGGCCTGGTCCTCTCTCGTCCTTCACTGTCGTCGCTCCTCCTTTATACTCCCGTCACTCCTCCGCGAGAGACGAGGCCAATGCGGCACGCAGCTGGCACTCATCATCATAATAATGACGCGGCCTCGTCCCGCTCTCACGGTCCCTCAGCCTCGCTGCTCGCCACATACCCCCAACGCCCTTCGCAGGCCGGGGGGTACCCACGAGCCTGCGCTCTACTCCCCCCTCCCCGGGGGGGGCGATCACGGCGGCCGCGGCACCTGGGGGTAGGGACAGCGAGGTGAGAGAACGGAGCCGGGAGCACGAGGAGCGACAGAGACGAGAGAGTGGAGAAAAAAAAAATTAGTCCGGTTCCCTGACACACTGCCGCTCGGTCCTCAGCCCGCCGAGAGGCTCTTCCTCGCGGTGCTATGCGATGGCACTGGACGCTCGGTGGACGGCTTGATCCTCCTCCGCCCCCTGGCGGCCGGCGGTGGCTCCTCCTGTCGAGGGCAGCCGGAGCGAATCCCATTCCCGCGCTCCCTGCTCCTCCCCAACATGGCGGACGGCAGCAGGCTCCGGCTCAGGGCAAGCGCTGGCGATTCCTCCGCTCCCTCTCAGACGGCAGCCACCCCACCTCGACCCAGGGGCACGGCAGTGAGTTCTCCGTCCCACCGGATCTTCATTCGCTCCAGCACCACCGCCTCGGGCAGCTCCTCGCGGTCTTCACGCATCCGCGCTGCCCGACCTCCTCAGCACCGCGATCCCCCTCAGCAGCGAGGGCTCTTCGACAGCATGTCTCTCCTTCCTCCCGGGCTTCGGCACCAGTGTAGCGAGGTATGTTCGTGTGGGAAGAAGGAGGCGGGAACCGGCGAACAGTAAACAATAAACTTTAATCAAACAAACAAACAACGTGAAAGTAAAAGCGGCAGCCCCTCACGGACGACTGCCGCACACATACATAAACAAAACCATAAATAAAAATACAAATTAAAATCCAGGCCTGGTCCTCTCTCGTCCTTCACTGTCGTCGCTCCTCCTTTATACTCCCGTCACTCCTCCGCGAGAGACGAGGCCAATGCGGCACGCAGCTGGCGCTCATCATCATAATAATGACGCGGCCTCCCGCTCTCACGGTCCCTCAGCCTCGCTGCTCGCCACAGTAATACTGCACACATCGGATTTACCTACACAATATGAAAAGCAATAAACACATTGTAGAGCACAGCATCTTCTCGACATGATGTATCCAGTATCCACATGAATCAGCTGCAGTGTTTGAGGTGGTTCAAATTTTCCCGGTGTCTGCGCGCACAATAAGTGGATGGGCAATATGCTAATGTTTCGCCGTGACGTCACAAAGAAACACCTTGCGATTTGTTCGGAAAACTATTTGTTTAATTGACTCGGAGTCGATTTGAGAGACAATGACTTTATATACACTGCACTTTCAGATTTAATACGTTGCATGATTTTTTACTTCACTTGAAACTGTTACACACTACATGAAAGGTAATTTTTAAAAATCCATAATAGGGGCTCTTTAAAAAAAATATTAATAACAATCTAAAAGTTATTAAAGATTTTACAGCAAAAATACGTGTATCACAACCTAAAGGTCGACTTTTTTACAATTATACTAAAAGGCCTTTTACTTGTTTAAAAAGTATGAACTATCAATCAATGAGACAACCATGTTGATAATTTAGAGGCCAAATATGATACAGTAGTCTTCTACCAGCCGGAGCAGACTTTGCAGAATAGATCGCTTTGGCAAAAAACTCCAACTTTTGGTAACACGTTATAATAACTGCACACTATGAATCATTAATTACTAATGCTTAACTAATGCTTCATAGCGTGCAATTGTTATAAAGTGTTACCCAACTTTTTTTTGGCCTGATTTTGTTCGAAATGATGTCATACCAGTTTGTTCTTTGATTTTGCTTGCATATGTCAGGGCCTTAATAGGGTTCAAATATGACTTACATTTGTCCTACATTTGGTTCTTAGCTTTCCCTTTCACTGACATTGCATCACACTTGTCACTTTGACAGATCGTGTTTCAGTAGCCTGATTAATAAGTCAAAAGTTGCATATGTACAACATCTTATAGATCTTATTCACAGCAGCACCATCATTGATTTTTAACGGGAGCGAAAATGAGTCTATGAGGGATAGATATGTCACAGGTCGGAGCGGACCACCACTACCGTGAGTCTCGCTCCTCCCTAAGTTTCCACCCCGAGGAGGTCCCAAAAACACCCCAACGACCAAACAGACAAGAACGGGTGGGTTAAAACAATATTTATTTATTTAAAAAGGTATGGGAAGGGGGAAAGGGATACTTTAAAAAGAAAGGTCTAGCTCTCTGAGACTGGAGAACTTTGCTTCCGAGCCGCTTCTGACCCTCTCGCAGGAATGTGCAGATAGATCTTCCCAACTTCCTCCTCTTCTCCACACGTGAAGAATATCCAGGGCAGTCCACTGGCTCTCAGCTTTGGGCGTACAGGTGAGTATACAGGGCGGTACACTGGGCTCTTGGCTTTGGGCGTACAGGTGAGTATACAGGGCGGTACACTGGGCTCTTGGCTTTGGGCGTACAGGTGAGTATACAGGGCGGTACACTGGGCTCTTGGCTTTGGGTGTACAGGTGAGTATACAGGGCGGTCCACTGGGCTCTTGGCTTTGGGCGTACAGGTGAGTATACAGGGCGGTACACTGGGCTCTTGGCTTTGGGCGTACAGGTGAGTATACAGGAAGGTACACTGGGCTCTTGGCTTTGGGCGTACAGGTGAGTATACAGGAAGGTACACTGGGCTCTTGGCTTTGGGCGTACAGGTGAGTATACAGGGCGGTACACTGGGCTCTTGGCTTCGGGTGTACGGGTGAGTATACAGGGCGGTGCACTGGGCTCTTAGCTTTGGCATACAGGTGAGTATACTACGCTTATAGCTGGAATGGATGCAACTCACAGACCCGTGGATAGGCGGACGTCAGGCCTTATTGCGTCAAGGCTTAGGTGTCGAAGGAGGGCGTATTTGCACACAGCGGACTTCTAGCCTTCCTCACTAGGACAGACTTCTAATGTACACGTTGACGTTGACTTCCCACACGTAGTAGAACAGTCCCACGACGACACAGAGCCTTTGGCTCACTCCTGCGGACTGGCGGCAGATAAACACACAGAGTTCCTTTTACAGTATACTACTTCAATGAACATTTAGGGAGAGATACAACACCTCTTCGCTTCTGACAAGCAGGGCAGATGTAAGTACAGGTCGAGGCTGCTACACGCTGGGCCTAGCGCGCCCACAGATGGTATTACCAAGGTGGGTAGATCGAGGTAGAGTACCACACCATGTGATGTGCTGCTCGAGTGGGCCAATCGCTTCCTTCTCCCCTCTTCCAACAGCGGGCCAAGAGATCTAGACAAGGGCGGACACCTGAAAGCACTCAACAGATGTAGAAGCATACACAGAGACAGCACATAAGCTCTTTCTTCGCAGCAGCCAATTCCAACTTCCCCTCCTTCGATACTCCACACAATATTCACAGCAAGCTCTTACTTCATACAGTTGCCACGCCACCACCAGGTGGGGGAAAGGGTTAATGAGTCACAGTCGGGTGAGTGTATATATATAACAGTCGCCCACCGTCACCAATTCACTTCCTCTAATGCAGGGCCTCCTCTTCAGTCGGGGGTGTGATCGCTGACAATATTAGCACAGCACAACAATTCTTCAAGTGTACACACGTCAAAAAGACTCACCCACTGCACGCCACACACTCACGGTGAATTAGGGTCAGGATCACCACATTAGGCTGGGAAATAGGTCCTGGATAGTGGAAAGGGTCGGTGCGGAGGATGACCATATGGAAACGTCGAAACCACGACCTTTCAGCACACTCTTTCCTCTTCTCAACACGTTTCCGGTGACTTCTCAATGTAAACAATCTCTTCAAGGTAATAATACACATCAACACAAGCACTTCAAAAGGATTGTTTCAACCGACTTAACTCCGTGTTTTCTTCAGCCCAGTACTCTGTTTTGACTTCGCCCAGTCTGTATTATCCGCATCGATACGTCCCTCCAACACACTGATCGCCCCGTCTCACCCACAGCGTTTGCCAGAAATAAACCTCACCCTTGCTGTTCTCCGAATGCCTTATTTATACCCCTCCTCTTCTCTGCATTGCCCAATCACAAATCGCCATGTTCGTTCGCACACCTGTTCTTAATAAGCCCAAATTTTGGGTTGCCTGGAGTTACCGGAACTGGCTGTGTGTTCCATGGACAACGGTCCGGGCGGAACTATTTCCGCCATTTTACGTTCCGCCACATTAAGTCACTCCGTGACAGATACATCTCTTCATTGGGTTGTACTGTTATTTAATGGTGCAATAGGTGATTCTCTCCAGAAATGTTTTTTATGCTGGTTGAAAGTCTCCTCATATCCTGATAGCAAATCACTATGTTAAGTATATATACATTTCTGTGAATAAGGTCTATAAGATGTTTCTTTAAAATATCCGTTCACTATTGTAGTACTGCTACTCACTGTAAAGTTTTCTCACTAGTGAATGACACATGGTGTTATCCAATAACATTGTGTGTGGTCGTCTCGCTTCTGGTCTGTCCGCGTTCATGTGTTTTGGAGGAGGTGTGGCTTTGGGCAGCGATTTGCAGGGTGGGATTGTTTTCTTTCAATGCTAGCAGGCTAAAGTTAGCATTTCCCAGATCACCTATTGCACCTTTAGTGTGTTTCTGGAATGTTCTGCTGACGAAACAATGTAAAAATATATTTCCAAGAAATTTCAGTAGACAAAAAACACCTGACAACATGACCTGTGGAAAATGATAAATGATCAAGGAGCTTGATAAAGCTTTTTACAGTGGATGCCATTAAAAACACGGTAAGTCAATCCCTCACAGCCTCACTTTCATACTTGTCATGGTGCTGCTCTGAATAAGGTCTATAAAGCTTCCTTCTCAAACTTAGATCGTATGAAATTGTGCATTCCCTGGCGAGTGGGTAAATTGAGATATTATGTCAAAAGGCAATCCACATTTTTTGCTCTTTCACTCAGCTGCTATTATTACACCTTGTGTCTTGGGTCAAGAGCTCTCGGAAATGAAAGGAACAATATGTATATAATAGGTTAATGCAAACAACAGACTTAAAGAGTCATTATTCCCTCAAAATCTTCCCAGTCCATAGTACTCAAATCTCGTAAAAAAAAACAAAAAAACATTGCACCTCTTGTGACATTTTTCTGTTATATTGTTGTGACTGTACAATAATGTAGATATCTACCTGTTACATTTTTCTTTTTGTTAAATGGCTAGAGGTGGGGTTTAAAGGCTCAAATAATGTATTATAATAGCAGGGTATAATAATAATAATAATAATAATAATAATAATAATAATAATAATAATAATAATGTAATAATCTACATTAAAGATACTCCTGTGTTTTGTGTCATACAAACGTGATTATAACCGAATATTGCTTTGTTTTTATGGTGCACAAATAGTCGCTAGATGTTTCTCTTATGAAACTGCCCTTTAATATGCATTAAACTGACGGAAATTGTGAAACAAAAACAAGTGACAATCACAAATTACAAAAAAAATCATTTAACTCCTTAACGTTCATGAGCACGTGCACGGGTTGAAGCGCTATTTTTAGCACGAGTGTAATGTTTGTTAATAGATTTAACGCAAAAAAACATCATTAATCTTGACAAACTATATATCATTCTAAAGGTCTAAACCTCAAGCATCGAGGACAGACCACTGTTTTTCAATGAAAAGCTTATAACGGCTGTATTTTTGCATGAATGTAAGCAATACACATCAAATCAAGCATAATTAAAAACAGAGCACCTACCTTTAATGTCCTAATTACGAGCCACACACGAATCCTCTGCTAAAAATTCCAGAATGAATGGAAAGGTGAAGGTCCACTGAATAACATCCCATAGAGCATTTTAATCCAACGAAACAATAACGGTGTAATATTGATGGTTAATCCTTTGTTTACATCGCATTTCCGCGGAGCGAAGTATCATACTAGACTGTTATGCAATAAAATAATGCACCAAAAACAGTCTCCCGGTAGCATAAAGTGGCATGGGTTTATACCTTAGAATGTTACGAACAAAATACAACTAACCCCACTCAAAAACATGCAAAGATAGCCGCGATATAGTCAAAAATATCCAACCATGGCACTCGTTTTATCTGATGTCATGACGTGCTCATCCAATGATAATGTCTGTTTATCTGGAGCCAATAAAAGCATTGAATCGTCATGACTGACAGAAAATGTAGCCAATGAGCACACGATTCCAACGAGATCTTGCATGTGTATATTTGTCACATGGGCGTGAATATTTATTCATTTGAATGTGCCAATGTGGCGCAATCTCCCCACGAGATGCAGCGAGTTTGACACCCCCCACTGACAGCATAAAGCTAACGGGCTAGTAAACAAACAGACGGTCTCTTTGTAGTAACTGTTTGCTAATCTTACTAACTGGACGGAATGTATTATCCAATGGATCGTCAAAAGAAGTTTTTATTGTGTTGAAGATGCTTTATTTGAGCTCACTCGAAGCAGCGGTGTGGAAAACCATTGAGAAGAGTCAAGACAGCGATGGCGGTGCTTGTTGACAGAGCTGATCCAATAACATACCGGTGAGTTGCTGTGTAGTTGTTTATGTATATTGAGAATGTGTGTGAGAATGTATTTATTTTATTGTTTCTGTGTGTTAGAAAAAATGCAATATACCAGTATGCATTATACATATGCTGATATTTTGCATTTTTCCTAGCACACATGGGGAAAAAGTATATATAATTTTTCCCCATGTGTATGTAAATAAAACATATATATATATATAACACATGTAATTGTTTATATATATATATATATATATATATATATATATATATATATATATATATATATATATATATATATATATATATATATATTGAGACTGTATTTATTTTATGTTTTTCCTGTGTGCTAGAAAAATTACAATATACCAGTATGCATTATACATATGCTGATATTTTGCATTTTTCCTAGCACACATGGGGAAAAAGTATATATATTTTTTCCCCATGTGTGTGTAAATAAAACATATATATATATAACACCAGTAATTGTTTATATATATATATATATATATATATATATATATATATATATATATATATATATATATATATATATATATATATATATTGAGACTGTATTTATTTTATGTTTTTCCTGTGTGCTAGAAAAATTACAATATACCAGTATAGATTATACATATACTGATATTTAGCATTTTTTCTAGCACACACAGACGGCCGACCATCTGTGTGATTGTTGAATGCTCACTGTATCACCGGCCATTATATTGATTGTAGGACTGTGTGCGAATGTATGGGCCGCCGTCAATATGAATGCTCACTGTATAGCCGGCCGTTAGATTGATGCCTGGGCTGTGTGAGAATGTATAGGTGGCCGTCAATATGAATGCTGTCTAACCGACTGCCCATCAGTTTCATTGTTCATGGGATGGCCTGTAATTAGAGTGAATGATGACAGTGTGATTGTTGATTGAATGGGCAAACTATACAGAAATAGGACATGCAGTGCTAATTCTCTTTCCTTTCCTTGCCATTCTACAGGCATCAGGTTGAGTCTTCAGATGAGCTATGGCATCCAAGCACCAGCCAACCAGCAGAAAAGAGAAGAACGCTTTCAGATTCTTCAAGATCTGCACTTGCTGTTGTAGACCTGAATCCGCCAGTAAAAGGCCAGTAAATGTTTTTTTTTTTTACATTTGCAAATTGTGTGTGTTTTTATAGCTATATATTTATATTATATTGTTATTTATATTACTAGTTATATTTATAGTTATTATACTTATATTACTTGTTGTATTTTCAGATGCAAAGAAGTTTAGCTCTTTTTTTATTAATATTTCATTTTTATTATATTTTTATAAGTTCTGTTGTACAAATAAATCACTAATACAAAGTCTTATGGTTCTGCCTATTATTTTATAGTTGAAAAAGCATTCAAGCATCATATATGATGGCTAAAACAGCTTGCAGTACACTTCATAACATTAGGTTATCAAGTCTCCTTTAGGTTTCTTGGCACCTGGACATATTCTTAGAAAAAAGCATGCAGGAACCCCATTTTTCATGATATCTTCGTCAAATTTTAAATATAAACTGATGAGACTTGTGCCTTTCAATTCATTAACTAACTGGATTCCTCCAGGCTTATTTTCATATATTTTTACATCAAATAATAAAGTGTTCATTGTAGCACAAATCATCTTCAAGACACTTCAACTTCTATAACTGTTTGTCTTTCTAAGTTTTTTCTACTTTAATGTTTGGGTAATAAACTCTAAAGTGTCTTCTTTTTAAAGATGTCTAAATTGTGCATGTAGTGCAAATTGTTCAGCAACTGCAATTGTTTTAGTTGGGAGATGTCATTTCTGGGGATGTGCCTCAAGCAGGCGGAGGGAGAAATGGAACAGACATAGTCTTGGAAAAAAGCTTGCAGGAACCACATTTTTCATTATATCTTCCTCAAACTTGAAATATAAACTGATAAGTCGTGTGGCTTTCAATCCATAACTGAACTGGATTCCTCCAGGTCTATTTTCATATATTTTTACATGAAATAATACAACATTCTGTGTAGTGCAAATAATTTTTGAGGCATTTCAACTATTATAATTTTTTATCTGTTTGAGAATTATCAACTCTGATTGCTTTTTAGTAGAGTCCCAAGTGTCTTCTTTCCAAAGATACCTTAATTGTGCCTGTAGCACACTGTTCTCAGGAGCTATAATTGTTTTAATTCAGGTAGGTCGTTTTCAGCTGTGAGCCCCAAAGTGGGGTTGCAGTTTAACAGGTTAAAAACATATTAACAGCATGCATGTTTATTTCTTGATGAACAAACAAATGCCTGTTTGGCAGGAAATTCGTCATTTTTGTTGGTGTTCTCAAATAACTAATTAAGTTTAAGCCTGAATGATCATGGTCCTAATATGTCCTGATAACTCTGCTGGAGATGTGTGATTTCAGTGCTTCAACAGGACGTGTCTCATAGGTCATGTGCATGAGATATCCTCTTTCTAGCATGCTGATTTTTAATTAGGCATTCCACACCATCACTCTCTGATTGGCCATTTTCACTATGCGCTCGCAGCTGTGAGCGAATTCCTGTTGAGCGCAGAAGAGGCAGAGGGAATGAAATGTTGGAGAGGATGAAGATGATGACATGAAAATTACATGCATGTTTTTTATGGTATTGATTTGTGCCAAGGTTGTTTATCTTAAATTAAGTCAATTTGGTTCTTTTATAAAGGCTTTTAACAGCTTGGTTAAAGGTAATTTCAACAGCTTACCCAGGAGAGCACACAAACATCCACTCAGGCCAGACAGTTACCTGACATTGATTCCCCCTTTCAGACGAGGGACAACCGAGAAACGCTTTTAGTCTGAAAAGCTTTTTTATTTGAAACCACCATGTTCAAGCTTCCATCACACGTTTACAAATACATCGGCGTGTCAGAGGAGGACAAGGGAGAAACAGTGTGAGAGTTGACAGTAGGCACCAGCACACAAAAGGCTGAATATACCCACAGGATCCAACCATTTCCCCAAGAATAATGACGGTGTTGGCGAGAGGACTGTACGTCTGCAATAATAGTTATTGAATAGGAATCCCAGGGCTATTGGTCCTTCCTTTTGCCCACATCCCTGCTTCCTCTCTCACTGAAGACCTCATTAATTCGGTGGGAAGCCATAGCTCAGCTGTGCCTCATTTTTCTCTCTGTTTACTGAGGATTGAATATAATGCCACCACTCAAGTCTAAAATGCAGCGTCGTCTGCAGCAAAGTGGAAACTTTAAGAAGACTCTGTTGGGCATTTGAAATGTCTCCATTAAAGATTATAATAACATTCCAAAAAAGCTGAACAAGATATTGTTTTAGAGATGAATAATGTGCAGTCTTCTGTCAACATGTAAATAGCAGTAGATTTGCTCCACTTTCTACTCCAATAGAGTAAAAACATAGTGTCTCACTTTGTTTGTATTCAATGCTTAAATAATACAACATGTGATAATCATAATACAATTTTACATAATAACATTCAATTGTATGGGGAAAAAAACACTTAACAAATATAGCTGTGAGTAGTAATTATCGGGGTTCAAGCGGTTTAAGGCCTTTAAGGACATATATGTGTAAAAAGTTTTATTTATCAAGCATGTAACCAATCATAGAAGGCAAAACCATTTACAGCCAACTAGTTTGCAAAAGTAGTTTTTTCAAAAAATCCAAAATACCCGAACATTTCTCTACGACTTACAGTTTGGTCTACCGGATCAGTTTTAGAAGAGAATGCTGATCCTTGGAAAATTTTACAATTACAATCGGGTTTCAGTGCTATGGGCTTGAACCCCTAAAAATGTATATTTAACCCTTAAATGCATGACTGTTTTGCCAATCATTCTTACATATATCTAACACGGATAGATCTCTACCTGCTGCAATAATATAAAACTTTATTAGTGTAACAATTACAGAAGAATAAAATAAAACATATTTCGTTACCTTTTGGAGCTTGTAAGGGTTCAGTTTGAGCAGATGTTTTATACCATCATCACTGTCCTCGACAGAGCTCATTTCCCAGTACATTCAGCATCTGGCTCATATTCGCCATCTCAAACATAAATTTACTCTGCAGTAAATCGCTGAGCCATTTTGCAGATCATACTTACTATTGTTTTGTTTTCAGTCTGTGGTAACTAGGAGTGAAACGTCACTTCATCATTCTGTATCAGACATTGCCAACTTGAGGAATAAAGGTGAATTGCACTTATTCCATCATTAAATATTCAATTATTATTGTGCAGAAAACAATATAAGTACAATCTTGCACACCTCGGTCGTTAGCGACCCTATACAATTTTTACAAAAAATTATGAAAAACTGGCATTATTATTATTATATAATTTTATTCTTTTTTTTCTTTTTATATAGTTTATAATGAATTGATTGAGGAATACTAAGAAAGTTGATGTCTAACTTAAAAAAAAAAAACAATTTTAAAAAAAAAAGAGGAGGGTAATATGACGTCCCGGGTTTAAGGGTTAACTGGTAAACATTTGCGCTGTGTGGAACCCTGTACCCAAACTAATTATTCTACATTTTAAAAATTTAAAATGCAAAAATTTTGAATGTTGCCACCTAGGGAATAATATTTTAAGATCTGTTGTACAGCATACATTATTATTTTTATTTATTTATTCATTCATTCATTTAGTATACATTCATGGAAAAGCACAATTGTGTGTAATAAATCAGAATTCACCCTCCGCCCATTGCTCTGAATCTTGAGCTCCCTGAATTTTTCAAAAAGGCTTTTCATGAAATATTTATGTACAAACCACCTCTGATCTTGTACCAGAATACATTTTTGTGCTAACAGCACAGAATTTCAACTGGCAATTACCACATGCCGTTTGGACTCCTGTAACTGTTACGTTACAACACACTGGAGGAAAGCTGCACTTCTACAGCCCTCTTGAATCTGATAAATGTTCCCATTACCTCCTTTAATTCACACAAAATAAATTAATGCAGTTAAGTGTGACTGGAAATGGCTTCTGACGGAACTTTGATTGAAAATTAAGCGTGGGTGAGAAAAGAGGTTATCTCTGTGCGGGCATATTATTAAGGCCCAACTCTGGCATGAGAGATGTGCTTTGAAAGAGAAAGCAGACTTTATTAATTGCAGTGGCCCGCTGTGTCTCTCGAGGTACTACCCAGGTGCCTCTCTTGTGTGGCCCATCAACAGCAGTCTTCTCCACTGTCCAGGAGCGATGGCTAATGAAGTATTTAATGAACTTGGGGTGCGTGCCACGGAGGAACACTCAGCAGTGGTCAAGGACGCAGCTCTCAGGTTATAAATTGGAAATTGGCATAAAAACTGCCAGGAAAAGCAGTACCACTGACTGCTTAAGGTGTATAAAATTCCTCCCCCGGGACGAGAATGGAATACTAGATTATCTAGGAATGATGAATCGGCAAAATGCAACATGGCTTAAATGTTGTCACAGAAGAAGAGGAAATCTTTGCCAATATTAAAAAAAAGACACTTGTCCATTTGAAAGGTGTTTTAACCCTTAAATGCATGCATTTTTCACCAATCATTAAAACATCAGGTCTTTAGCGACCCGGATCTATATATATATATATATATATATAACTGCCGTAATAGTATAAAACTCTCCTAGCATTTAAATAACAATTACAAAATACTTATATTTGATTCTTTTGTTTTTATGCTTGTGAAACATCACGTCATCATTGTGAATGAGACATTGCCACCTTGAGGAATAAAGGTGTATTGCACTTATCGAGTCATCTGAGATAAAATTATTGTTGCACAGAAAAAAATACTTACACTATTACATACCTCGGGTCACTAGCAACCCTATACACTTTTTGCAACAACAACAACAAAATTCTTTAGAAAACAGATATTATTTTATTTATTTATTTTTCTTTTTATATTGCTTATAATGAATAACTTGAGACATTCTAAGACGGTTGATGTTTTAAAAAAATGAATGACGGGGAGGGTTGAGAATGATGGGTCAAAAAAGACCCAATGTATGTGTTGAAGGGTTAAATTTGCATTTGTTGATATATATTTTCAATGCATTGTAAAATCAGCAGTAGCCAATAAGTTATCAATAAAACAGATGCAATTGCCTTTATTTAATATGCCTTTATTTAATATGCAATTCATGTTATCACTGTAATACGGCAGGGGGCACTGTTACAGATCTTGTGAAATACTTGAAGGATAAAAGCATCTCAGCTTTTAGTTCAAAATGTTGTTTTATGAAACGTACCCACATTAAAGTGTTTACTTTTTTAGATTACTTTGTTCTCTGTTCTTTCTTTTATGTATTCATCAGTGGCGACTGGTGGGTTTTAAAATAGAGGTGGCACACACAATTTTAGCGGTCGGATCCCCTCTAAATGACTTTTTTGCTTTAAAATGGCTTTTTGGTCACTTTTAGACAGAACATTTACAGAAAACGACTCAGAGAGCAAGACAATATAAATATAATTTCCCTCACCTAGCCTATCACAAAAATCCTCCCTTCTGTCCTTTAAATGCCTGTTTTAGTTTGGAAATAAAATGACAAGCAAGTGGCATAAAAGGTTCATTCTTTATTGCGTTTGAAAATAACATACCACCTACATTAAGTTTGGATAGTGCATTTTAATGTGTATTCTCAAAAAGGGGGGTGACAGTTAAAGGGTTAAACCTGGCAATAAATCGAACCGATGGGGTTAACAAAAGCAAACATGAATAAAATATGTGTTTGCTGAGGCAACCATGCAATTTTAGCTTGCTTTTGAGCTTGTGCTTCACAGGACCCATAGACTGCCCATAGGCTAACATTAAATAAGATTTACCAAGAACACCCTAGCAACCAAGCTACGAATCACACAGAGCACATAAAACAACATTACTAATCAGAATATCCAACAACACCTTAGTTTCAAGGTGGTAAGTTTTGCACAAACAAGCACCCTCCATGTTTTCTTGTTAATATTATCTCTAAGTATTCATTGCAGCAGTTTTCAGCTTCAGGATATGTGGCTACTTTGCAACAGAGTGTACAAACTGCAGTTGAATAAGTGTTAGCCTTATCAGCTTCCTCACAGCCCCTGTTTACTTGGGTGTTAATAAATCTGTTGTTCCTGTGATAAACGCATACCGAGGTGCATTTGAAAATCTACACCTTGTCTCAATCGTGTTAAAACCTTATTACATAATTAGCATAATGAATAATGAGTGTAGCTGAGTTGTATTTTTCACCACCCTAACAACATTCACCTCGAAGATGAGGAGCTTTCTTTGGTTGTGGTGGTTTGAGGCTCAATGGTTCAATAGCATGGAAGAAATATCCCACAAGGATGACGAATCCTACCTGCCACTTCTTACAGGAGTTCAGATGAATATTTAAATCTAAGCTGCCCTGGAAAATCCAGGACAAGGATCATCCTTTTCTTCTTGGAGCAAACCTCCACATCCAATTCCACTAAGTCCATCTATGAATCAATGAGGTTCCTTTTAGATCCTGTAAGGAAAATTTGGTTATCATTTACTCACCCTCAAGTCATTTCAAGTTGATCAGTAAAACACAAGAGGAGAAAAAAAAAATGGTTGCTCTTTTCCATGTTCTTACAACAAAAGCTTCCAAGGTAAAAAAAAAAACCCCAAAACCACCATGTGCACCAAAAGTTATTCTTGTGATCCTTCTATGCTCCAGTCATATGGATCATTTTTTTTGTCCTTTTAAAAGCTTCAGTCCCCATTTATTATAACACCATGCTAAAAAGCAACCTGCAGTCTTTTTCATTTTTGAAACCTGCACTATTTCTTTAACAGTCTGATTTTTCTAACAGCTGGTAGAACCTTAAGTGTTGTTGTAAATTGTTGACTATATTCACGAGGGACTGTGTGAGTAATTGCGTGCAAAGACAAGAGTAATTAGCTCTCACCTGATACTGAATGTAGCACGTGTTGTGTAGTCGAAAGTTCAAGCAAGTCCATGTCCAAAAACAAATATATGTCAAACGCCACAAATTGATAGCAGACGCTGTGGGAGAAGAACAAGGTAACACATTTGAAATGTATTCAAAATTTCCCCAGGGCCGAAGTGAATGTTTTTTTTCTTTCTTTCTTTCTTTCTTTCTTTCTTTCTTTCTTTCTTTCTTTCTTTCTTTCTTTCTTTCTTTCTTTCTTTCTTTCTTTCTTTCTTTCTTTCTTTCTTTCTTTCTTTCTTTCTTTCTTTCTTTCTTTCTTTCAGGACACCTAATATTTCTGCACAATAAAAACAAACAAAACCTATTTGTCACCTGCTAACTATTGGAGCACAACTCATCTCTGAAATATTGTAAATTATTCATTTCTGAAGTAAGCCTACTACATTTTACAACCAACTGTGAAACGAGCCAGAGCACTACAGAAATGTTTTTTTTTCTGAAATCTGTCGAAACCCTGCTGCCCCACTAGACTAAATCCATTTCAATCCAAACCAAATTGAGCCTGTTTTGCTTTCTTCTTCTTTTCCTTCTGACGATGAGACTCACTCCTAGTATAAAACTGCAATATGTCAAGGTATAGCAGTATACAAGTATTTTTACAGACGCCAATGTTTTGTGTGTAAAAATATGCATAGTAATTTGTATTGTAATGTAATTATCTATAAAATGTATAATAATTGTTATATTATATTAATTACAATCATGTGAAAAAGAAAGGACACCCTTTTGAATTCTATGATTTTAAGTATCAGGACAATAAGAAATCACCTGGTCTTTAGCAGGTATTATGTAAATACAACCTCATATGAACAACAACATGTGACATATTACACTATGTCATTATTTATTTAACATAAAATATAGCCAAAAGGGCATGTGTGACAAATAAAAATTCTGCCATAATTTACTCAGCCTCAAGTTGTCCCAAAACCTGTATGAGTTTCTTTGTTCTGCTGAACACGAAAGAAGATATCTGCTTGGTTACAAACATTCTTCCAAATATCTTAATTTGTGTTCAGCAGAACAAAGAAACTCAAACAGGTTTTGGGACAACTTGAGGGTGAGTAAATGATGTCAGAATTTTAATTTATGGGTGAACTATCCCTTTAAGGTGCGGGACCACATTTCAATCAGGTTAAGGTCTGGACTTTGACTGGGCCAATTTTTTTTTCCTGTTGTAGATTTGCTGGTGTGCTTGGGATCATTGCCCTGTTGCATGATCCAATTTCGGCCAAGCTTTAGCTGTCGGAGAGATGGCCTCCCATTTGACTCTAGAATACTTTGGAATACAGAGGAGTTTATGGTTGACTCGAAGACTGCAAGGTACCTACGTCTTGTGGCTGCAGAATAAGCCCAAATCATCACCCCTCCACCACTGTGCTTAACTGTTGGTATGAGGTGTTTGTGCTGATATGCTGTGTTTGGTTTTTGCCAAACGTGGCACTGTGTATTATGGCCACACATCTTCACTTTGGTCTCATCTGGCCAAAGGACATTGCTCCAGAAGTCTTGAGGTTTGTTCAGATGAAATTTGCAAACCTAAGCCATGTTCTTTTTAGTGAGAAGAAGATTTCTCCTGGCAACTCTTAGAATCAAGCCATACTTGTCCCGTCCGTTTCTAATTGTACTGGCATGAACTTTAACAAGCTAACTGAGGCCTGTAGAGTCTGAGGTTTTGCTCTTGGTTTTTTTGCAGTTTCTCTAAGCATTGCACGGTCTGATCTTGGGGTGAATTTGCTGGGACGTTCACCCCTGGGAAGATTGGCAACTGTCTTGAAAGTTTTACACTTGTCAATAATCTTCCTTATTTTAGAATGGACTTCAAAATGTTTGGAAATGTAACATCTTGTAACCCTTCCCAGATTGATGGCAGCAATCATTGCTGATGTCTTTCCTCCCTGGCATTGTGTTAACACACACCTGAATGCTCCAGACCAGCAAACTGGCAAAACTTCTGCTTTTATAGAGGTGGTCATGCTTGCTGATGATCAGTTCATCAAAGGCATTTGATTAGCAGTGCCTGAATGCTACTTACCCTCTTAATTCCTATGGAGGGTGTACTTAGTTTGTCACACATGGCTTCTTCATTTCGGCCTCGTTTTTGTTAAACAAACCATGACACATATGTCATGTGTTGTTGTTCATCTGAGGTTGTATTAACCTAATTTTAAGACCTGCCAAAGACCAGGGTTTTTTTTTATTGTTATATTATGTCCTGATACGTAAAACCATAGAGTTAGGGTGTCCTTTTTTCACATGACCTATGTCCTGGTTTCACAGGCAGGTCTTAGATTAAGCCAGGATTAGGCCTTAGTTTAATTAGGACATTTGAGTAGCTTTTATTTTATATATACCGGTATATATAAAAAATACTGGCCTGCATCTTGAGACAAAACAATGACACTGACATCTTTTAAGATATGTCAGTGCATGTTGCTTTCAGTATAAAAAAAATCTCAAACATGCATTTTAGTCTATCTTAAGCCTTGTTTGTGAAACCAGGGATAAAATATAGTATCAGATTATTTTAATGTGTTCCTTTTATATGTGTTCACAATTTGCCCCCAGGAAAACACATGCTAGTACAATCCAATGAACGATTATTTTCTTTCCTTTGAAATTGTGACTTTGACATTCACTTTTCTTGCTTTGGTATTTTGCCTAAGATTTCCCTTTGTCTTTAACAGAAGAAAGACAATAACACAAGGTTAGAAAAACATAGGAGTAAGTCAATGATGACAAAATTTCCATTTTTGGGCGATTTTATTCCTTTAAGAGAGTATCAATCAAATTCATAGCTTAAATAGATGACAGGCTCTGTCTTTATTTCAGCTCTGGGCTTTAGGAAATCACGAGGGATTAAAGCGGATGGTTAACCGGTCTTGAGCTGAGAGATGCACGAGTCTGCCTGAGCTTTAGCTTCAGCCTTTATTCGCTCCTCAGCCTAATCTCACTAAATGAATTGTGGGCTGTCTCTCCATCAGAGCAGCTGAGACATGCTGATGCAGTAAACGCTTTCTATAACATGATTATGCCATTTTTTAGTTTTCGGTGATCTGTTTTTTTTGGCCTTCTTTTTTGCAAGGGTCTCTCTCAGCTGTATTAATATCAGACTGCCCCCTTGTGGATGAAACTGACATTATTGTACTAAAGAACTTAATAATACATCTAACTTTTAGATTGAGATCTGTATGTATATGCATTCAGTCTATTTTAGTAAATTTTAAAGACCCAAGAAAATTGTTAACTACTAAAACATCTGTTGAATATTAGCTTTTTATGACATGTGCACTTTTATATACTTTTATAATGAAATGACACCAATAGTTATTTTAATGTCCCTGCTCCTGCATCTTCAGAATCATTGATTACTAATTTAACTGCTTATGTTTAAAACTGAATTATTTATGTCACTGCATTTCTGTTTGAACATCACTCTTGCAACCTGGACTAACCTTTGTGTTTTAAAACTATGACAAGTACCACAATGCTATGCGTATGCAGCTGAATTCCTATATTATTTTCTACTATCAAACACTTTGTTCTTCTACTGCCTAAAAATCAAATGACTTCCGCTGAAACTTCTGTTCTCAAAATGCACTTTGATCTGGAGTCAGCAGAGGCGAACGCTGACTTTTGAATGTGATAAAGGCTTGAAAACAGTACAATTTATTTAAAGTGCAAGCATGCTTTACCGTCACTTTAATGGTCTGCAGAAGGTTACCTCTATAAACAGGAAGGGAGTTTGATCACTGGGTTGCTGAAATGTTGGGAGTGAGTCAGCAACCGGCAGGTTCGCAGGGTCCATCACTGTGCCTTTGATGAAGTTTCTCCAGGCAGACCTCTACAATTTACCACACACATCCAGACTACAGTGAAAATCAAAGCACATTTAACTCTTATTACTGCAGAGGATTTATGTTGTTGTTGTTCTTCTTTTTCTTCTTCTCACCATGAGACTACACAGTTACACTATATTTCAATAGTCCACTTTAGATATTCTACTTACTATAAGTACATTTGCCTCCATATATCAACTAAATACAAAGTTCTGTCATGAAACTGCTACAGCTACAGCAAATAATGTGATTGAGTCAACCAATAACCAGCGCCATGCTGGTGATTGGTTAACTCAATCACATTATTTGCTGTAGCTGTAGCAGTTGCAGTGTGCTTTCAGAATCCCTCCACGTTCCCCAGCTCCACCTGTATAGATATGCTACAGGTAATGCTATAATGCAATGTCTTACTTGCTCAGAGCAGTATGTCGTATATGTATTGAAAGCAGCAAGTCCCGTACTTGCTCTGCAGCAGCAATAACAGCAACAGCAGAATAGCAGATCTATTCCGCAAAGACCAAACATATCATTGCCATATCCATTACCATGCCAAACATACAGAGAGTTGTTGTGACAGAACTCTCATTAATTCGCAACTGCATGTCAACTAACTCTCATTAGAGTAATAGTAGACTGTTTGGTTAATGTTAGTAGAATTAGCATGACATGTAGTTGCAAAGTTGTTTGTAGTAAGTAGAATGTATGTTGGGTAGGCATTTAAAATAAAGTGTTAGCATATTAAGTAGTCAAATAAGACTCTAATCACTAGTCACGTTTACATGCGCCCTTTTTTGTCATTCCGATTAAAATCATTCCGATTGAAAGATTCGGTGGACTGTTTACATGAGACGTTATCTAAACCGATCTGGTGTTTACATGTGCTGACTTTCAGTCGGAATCATTTTGTGACATGCGCACACAGTTTGTCTGCCGCATCAGATTCGTAAAGTTAGTATCGTGGATCAATAGTTCTGTGTTGGTTTTAGATTTATTTATTTTTCTGTGGGCGGACATGCAGTAGTTTAAACAAATTTATGTCCTATACAATGGCTATTTCAACAGCTGTGAATGATGAATGCAGAATCAAAATAGAAAAAAAAAGATACCATAATCACAAAGGTATAAATATTAACACAAGAAATTAAAGTAGACTGTGGGTAATGTTACTTAACCAATTTGAAGCAGTTGTTTAACCTTTTTTTTTTATATCTAACTTACGAGAAACAAAATGTCGACACGTCCTCTTCAGCAGCTTGAATGTTCCCCGTTGCAATGGCAACTCTCAACAGCCACCAGGACTTATACAATTTTATAAAAGCTATTCATTATTTGTTGTAAAGTGTAAGCATCACCTCAGAAAAATAAATTCTTCTGTCAGGCACAGTTGAAGCCCAGGTCTAACGCTGTCAAGATGAGATGGTGTAGCCAGGCTATGTCTGTGTCATTATTCCAACATCATGTTCATAACATGTTACGAAATAAAAAGTTTAATACCTCAGAAAAATTAACTTTCTTCTCTTGTCAACATTAGCCTGGTGTGAGCGTGGCGCACGCTATATATCACGTCACAGAAAGACGTGCACTCAAAGTAATCGTATCAGGTCGTTTACCTGGTGGAATTTTTCGTTTGATCGGTTCATGAAAAGGTTTATCCCACCCCTCTCAAACCGATTACAATTTCATTTGTTTTGGCTATTTTTATTCCGATTGAGGTGTTTATATGGAGCATTATCATTCGGATTGGACTTTTAAACCGATTACAGTGCTCCATGTAAACGCACCTACTGCTAGTTGACATGTAGCAAAGTCACTTAAAATTAGTAGAATGTCTAAAGTGGATTGTCAAAATAAATATATACACCGATCAGACATAACATTATGACCTAATACAGCACCTACAACACCTAATATTGTGTTGGTCCCCCTTTTGCTGCCAAAAATAGACTGTGTGAATAGAAAGGTGTGCTGTGGTATATGGCACCAAGATGTTAGCAGCAGATCTTTTAAGTCCTGTAAGTTGTGAGGTGGGGCCTCCATGGATCTGACTTGTTTGTCCATCACATCCCCCAGATGCTCGATTGGATTGATATCTGGGGAATTTGAAGGCCATGTTTTATTATCCTGCAGAAAGAGGCCAAAGCCACCAGGGATCATGAAACCGACCCATCATGAAAGGGTGTACATGGTCTGCAACAATGTTTAGGTAGGTGGTACATGTCAAAGTAACATCCACATGGATGGCAGGACCCAAGGTTTTCCAGCAGAACATTGCCCAAAGCATCACACTGTCTCGGCCGGCTTGCCTTCTTCCCATAGTGCATCCTGGTGCCATGTATTCCCCAGGTTAGTGATGCGCACGCACCCGGCCATCCATATGATGTAAAAGAAAATGTGATTCATCAGACCAGGCCACCTTCTTCCATTTTTCCGTGGTCCAGTTTTGATGCTCACATGCCCACTGGCACCCTGACTGGTCTGGACTGACTGGCGATGCACTTTGTATTCTGAAACCTTTCTATCAGAACCAGCATTAACTTCTTGAGCAATTTGAGCTACTGTAGCCCGTCTGTTTGATCGGACCACACGGGCCATCACACCATCAATGAGCCTTGGCCGCCCATGACCCTGTCGCCGTTCACCACTGTTCCTTCCTGGGACCACTTTTGATAGATACTGACCACTGCAGACCGGGAACACCCCACAAGAGCTGCAGTTTTGGAGTCGTCTAGCCATCACAATTTGGCCAAGTCTGTACTTAAAGATAAAAAAAAAATACAAATAAAAAAAAAAAACATAAAAAATAATTTCCAGTTCTTTAAGCGATAATGAGGGACAAGTTCGTGCAAGAAGGCACAGAGGACCACAACTTCTCATGTGTGCTTCACAATGCATTTACGCCACACACTGCAACATTCCTCTCAAGAAAAAAGTAAAAAAAAATATTAGTATTTTTCTTACATTCATCTATCATTTTGTTTCAGAAGACATTAATCCATCCACTGTGGTTGTATGGATTACTGTCAAGATCACTGTGTGTGGTTTTTCAAGCATCAAATGATAAGCAGACATTCAATGCCATTACAGTATATGGACTCACTTTCACTTGTGTTATCTAAGTCATATACTGTACATCAGGGATGGCATGAGGGTGAGTTAATGATGAGAGCATTTTTGGGTGAACTATCCTTTTAGTTAATTTCTCTTGATGCCCTGATATTAAACATATTGAAAGGATCAATTCAAGTGGTAGAGCAACCAGTGACTTTTTTGTCTGAAATAATTGAAAGGTTTGGTCGGTTTTGATAACATACACAGTAGAAAGAATACAAATGATACTTGATTTCAGGTGCAAGCATTTGTGAGATGTTTACAAGGACACATTAGGATGCAGTTAAAAAAATGATCAGTACTCCTCTGTCCTATTATTGTGACTCCACGATAAGCTTTGTTCTCAGTGTTGCTCTCTATCTTTCACTAGGGATGTGAACCTACAGACTATAGACATGTGTAAGCAAAATTACACAACATTTTCCTTCAGGCTTATCTGAACCCACACAGATAAGCACTCCCAGAGAGAAGTGACCTGATGCACCTGCAAAAGTATTTTACAAAAGAATGGAATTTTATTTATAATCTGTTTTGTGCTGGCCGAGGCTTGAAACAATTAGAGTATACTCCAGTGCAGGTCACATGGTCACAGGTTTATTGGGCCCAGTTTATAATAGATGTCTTTGTAGCTACCGTAACATTTATTGCACCATTGTACACAAATCCATCCTAATTTAGACTAGTTTAACAACAATGCACTTTTTATACTATTTGCATTTTTATAACCTATCAAGTTCATACTGAATGGACTTCTCGGAATATAAAGGCAAGAATGAAACAGTCTCTTCTTCACTTCAAGTAATGCATTTTCTTTCACTATTTGTCAAACACTGAAATATAGCCTACTAGCCTAGAGTGCGCTGTGTTTCTGTGACTGTGCAAAGCATGTGAACATTAGGCATGCTATTGATTTTCGATTGTTAATCATGTAGTCATAACATTCTAACACTGCATCGTTTCACACTATACATGTTTCATCTGATTTTCTTGTGGCACTGTTCACTATTACACCTCCACCATAATGAATGCCCAACCCCACCACTAAACCTAACTTTAATGATGCTATAATCTCCACCCTAAAACTTCTGTCCGGAAACTGCTGTGACACATGGCTCTGCGGTTCTGCAGTTGGTTAGTATTGCAATAACCCGGTTTTTGGGCTAAGCACAGCGTGAAAAACCTTACTGTGACCCCAACTCTACCTTATTTTTTCACGTAAGAGCGGGCGCCGCTCACTTATAGAATCTGGTTGCTATTTACACTTGGTGTCTTTTAGATACAGATACATTGGAAATTATCCAATGTATCTATCATCAATAAGACTCATGGGTCGTCTTTTGTTTTTTTTGTTTTTTTTCTTCAAAATGGACAATTGGACAGTGAAATGCTTTGCCTTTATAACATATTGATAGTCAACCTTAAAAATCAAACTAAAAGTCAAATTAAATATTAAATGAGCCATTTATTTATTGTAAAAAAAAAAAAAATTAAAAATTAAATATATATATATATACATATATATATATATATATATATATATATATATATATATATATATATATATACATATATATATATATATATATATATATATATATATATATATATATATATATATATATATATATATATATATATATATATATATATATACTGTATATATTTTAATACACATTAAATAAACATCAAAGCTGAATAAAAATAATGTATAAATGAATTAAGCCATATTAAGCTGTCACTCAGGAAGGTTAGAGACAAAATGTTGGTTTATATTAGTTCAAATTAAGTAAAATAAATAAATAAGTAAATAAATATACATTATTATTAATACTAATAATACAATTTCTGTAATTAAAATGTATCTATTATATACATCATACAATTTTGATATTATTTTATGATTTGTCACCATTTTAAGAAAAAACACCCTACCAAAAAGTAGGACTAAAAAGATATTGGGTCTCATTCACTAATAATTGTGTACACTATTCGTACTTTTGAACTTCTTGCGAAGCTGTCCACCTAATTCACAACATGTGCATATGCACATTTATTTGTTTTCAGCTTCGTTCTAATGTGATGAATTAGATCATGATTTGTTGGTAAAAACCTTTGTATGCAGATTTCATGCTCAAATTTGTGCGTACGAATGCTTAATGGATGAGACCCATTATTTTGTAACTTTTTTATAATTATAACTTTCAATTATTATATATTATAGCAGAATTGGATACTTATTTTGAAATTCAATGTATATCACCCAAAATGAGGAGAAACGTGAGAAAGAAAGAAAATAAAGGATGATATTGTCAGAAATGGCAATGACATAAGTTCAAGCTCAGTGTATTGGTGGTAGGGTTGGGTATTATTTGAATTTTACAAAAATTTACAGGCTAGCAACTTTTTCCTATGGTTTAAAAATACCATAGCAAAAAAAAAAAAAAAAAAAAAAAATAGCCTAATATAAATGTCAAGCATAATTAAAGAAAGACAAGTAAACACTCAGTAACTATAAAATAACAAATAAACTAATTAGCAATTGCACAAATAAATACAATTGAACAAAGATAGGATTGAAATAAACATTTTCAGGTAGGTACAGAAACTGTAATCAAATGTAAAATAACACAGGCAGCTCGACATTAATGCATACGTGTGTGTGTCTGCAGCACAGAAAACAGTGTGCACCTTTTTTGCGCTCAAATGGTTAAAAATCATAATAAAATGCGCAAACAGTAACCGATAAGTGGAATCAAAATGTGTGTTTCTTATCGAATCACCGGTTCTGGGCAATTTTGAACCGGTTCTCAATACTCATTTCTAATTGGTGGTAAAGCGTGTATGGACAGCCCTCAACCCACTTACATTTTTCACATGTCACCCCAAAATGTACCTACTGGTTGATGAGTAAATATGTTGTCTCTAACAAAAGGTCTCCATTCACAGGTAAAAGCAGTTACACTATGGACACTATGGACACTGTGGAAAAGTGGAACACCCTGAGTTCACACCAGGTGTGCCTCTCTAACCCTGGCAGAAGCAGAAGAATCCCTTAGGCGTACCAACGAGGAGATTGAGCAAACTCAACTGGTGGCTTAAAAGCCTGCTGTTTGCTCCAACTGAGAAAGAGCATGCCAGAACTGAGGATGAATCAACAAGCACCTCAGTGCTTAGCAGCAAAAAGGGGAATGGAGACTGATAAAAGGTCCACTGTGTAGTATTTATTTAATGATATATTGACAGAAATGCAATATAATATACATAACTATGTTTTCAGTGGTGTATAAAGACCTTTTGTAATGAACTAAGTTTTTATTACCTTAGAATGAGCCATTTCTATCTACATACACCGTGGGTCGCCATTTTGCACTGCCATGTTTCTACAGTAGCCCTAAACGGTCAAACTGCTCTACAGAGCGCTAGCTACTCTCTGCTGTCTCAATCGACGACATTTTTGTCCTGTGTCGGCCAACGTAGCTTATCTATGTGCTTCGAAAGGGACGGGTGAGCAGTTGCAATTTCATGTACAATAGTGTGATATTTATACTCATTGTAACAATGTTAAAGGCTCAGGGAAGAAGGAGGCGGGAGCTGGCGAAGTTTAATCATTCAATAAACAAACAACAAAACGGAAGTAAAGCAGCAGCCCCTCATGGGTGACTGCTGCATATAAACATAATAAAGAAGCAACATAAAGTACAGGCCTGGTCTTCTCATGTCTTCAACTGTCGTCACTCCTTCTTTTATCCTTCCGGAGTGCCTCGATGGTGTGGCGCGCAGGTGACACTCATCAACACTCGCGCCACTGGCCTCGATCCGTTCCCACAGTGAAATTGCATACTTCCCAACTATATAGTAGGCGAAAACCAGTGTGACAAAAGAAGAATGTCCGAATTCACAGTACTCATTAAAAGAGTAGCACTTCTTCCGATGAGATTCTGAAGTGTACATACAATATCCCATGAGGCCTCGGGAGAAGATTTGTTAATGGCAGTGAAGTTAACGCAACTGATGCTGGTAGGTCACATGATAATGACAACATGGCGAACGTTCATACTACACACATTCTATATAGAACATACTTTTTAGTGGTCGTGAAGTAATTACTTATTCAAAATAAGTAACTACTCAAGAGAGTATGCGATTTCGGACACAGCCCTGGCCTCGCCCTGCTTGCCACAATCATTTTGTTGATTTATTAAATTAGCAAGGTGTAGTGCTATTATAGAATAGGTTTTCATGATTCAATTCGACCACATCTAGAAGTCCTTCTGACGGTAAAAGCCTGGGAGTTGTGTTAAGTCCTCGGGCCAGCAAAAGACGCTGGGGGTCGTGAAGGAGTAGTTCACTTTAAAATGAAGCTAAAAGCTAGATATTTTACTTAGCTGTCTGGTATTCAACTGTCTGTGTTCAACAGAAGAAATGAATACAGGTTTGGAACAATGTTAGAGTGAGTAAATAATGACATAATTTTAGAGTGAACTGTCATATAAGGACAAGAGGCAGCATGTTCACTAGGCTGCGCTGCTGTCAATTTAAGACCTGCTACACGCATCTAATATTATAGATACACGCCGATTTTACTTTCACTTTAGACATAACCGGCTGTGTTTATGTAAACCTTGTATGTATTTGACAGTATTAGTGCAGTAAGACTACTTAGTCCCGTAATCACGTGTTTGACAGGCTTTTAGTGCGCGCACTCAGAAAAGCGCATGTTAAAACAGTGCATAAGCTTGCGAATGAAATGTTTAACCGGCAAGGCTTTAAAACGCATGCAAAAATGAACTCTCTTGATTCCTCACTTCACCGCTCTGTTAAAGTGTGACCAGCATTGCAAGTGTGGCTAAACACCCCTAACTTTAGTGCATAATGATTGGATATTTGCTCATATCAGCACGTAGACTCACAGGCACACTCAAACAGAGCCAATTCAGAGAGAAATGCAAATAATGAATTAAATGCAAAAACACAAGTTCGTATTGAACCGTGAATGCCGTACCCAAACTTTTTAATATTATATTCATAATTGTGGCATCCCTTATGCCTACAGTTAAATATGTTGTTTTTAATACTATGCACAATAACTACTGTGTGTGAGTAATTGTTCTAGAAGTGATGTTTTAATTCTATGCTTTTATTGTAATAACAGTGTTCATTCATTTCTTCCAGGGATTCTTATTCTTTATTGATAGTATTAGTCATTATATGAGTCGCTTGGCCTTTCAGGGCAAAAGTGGGTATTGAGAGATACACTCACCTAAAGGATTATTAGGAACACCATACTAATACTGTGTTTGACCCCCTTTCGCCTTCAAAACTGCCTTAATTCTACGTGGCATTGATTCAACAAGGTTCTGAAAGCTTTCTTTAGAAATGTTGGCCCATATTGATAGGATAGCATCTTGCAGTTGATGGAGATTTGTGGGATGCACATCCAGGGCACGAAGCTCCCGTTCCACCACATCCCAAATATGCTCTATTGGGTTGAGATCTGGTGACTGTGGGGGCCATTTTAGTACAGTGAACTCATTGTCATGTTCAAGAAACCAATTTTAAATGATTCGAGCTTTGTGACATGGTGCATTATCCTGCTGGAAGTAGCCATCAGAGGATGGGTACATGGTGGTCATAAAGGGATGGACATGGTCAGAAACAATGCTCAGGTAGGCCGTGGCATTTAAACTATGCCCAATTGGCACTAAGGGGCCTAAAGTGTGCCAAGAAAACATCCCCCACACCATTACACCACCACCACCAGCCTGCACAGTGGTAACAAGGCATGATGGATCCATGTTCTCATTCTGTTTACGCCAAATTCTGACTCTGACCATCTGAATGTCTCAACAGAAATCGAGACTCATCAGACCAGGCAACATTCTTCCAGTCTTCAACTGTCCAATTTTGGTGAGCTTGTGTACATTGTAGCCTTTTTTTCCTATTTGTAGTGGAGATGAGTGGTACCTAGTGGGGTCTTCTGCTGTTGTAGCCCATCCGCCTCAAGGTTGTGCGTGTTGTGGCTTCACAAATGCTTTACTGCATACCTCGGTTGTAACGAGTGGTTATTTCAGTCAAAGTTGCTCTTCTATCAGCTTGAATCAGTCGGCCCATTCTCCTCTGACCTCTAGCATCAACAAGGCATTTTCGCCCACAGGACTGCCACATACTGGATGTTTTTCCCTTTTCACACCATTCTTTGTAAACTCTAGAAATGGTTGTACGTGAAAATCCCAGTAACTGAGCAGATTGTGAAATACTCAGACCGGCCCGTCTGGCACCAACAACCATGCCACGCTCAAAATTGCTTAAATCACCTTTCTTTCCCATTCTGACATTCAGTTTGGAGTTCAGGATATTGTCGACCAGGACCACACCCCTAAATGCATTGAAGCAACTGCCATGTGATTGGTTGATTAGATTATTGCATTAATGAGAAATTGAACAGGTTTTCCTAATAATCCTTTAGGTGAGTGTATAATGGCCTCATATAGCTCAACTTACAGGCTGTTTCCGAAATCGCCCCCTATACCCTCATTCACTATTCCCTACATTAGTCCACTGATATAGTCCACTTCGAAAACGAGTGAGTGATTTCGGACACTAAGTGCGCCGGAAAGGCTGCCGTTTTTGCAGTTTGTGCTTGCTGTTTGGCAGCTCCAGTAATAATTAAAAGATTTATCCTGAACTCTGCTACGGAAACTAGCATGTAACCTTAATCAAACAATATAATAATCATCTTAAAAAGGATCCTTTATACCTGTATGCATGATATTGGGCTGGACCAGGGCTGGACTGGTAATCTGGCATACCGGGCATTTTCCCGGTGGGCCGGCGCACTTTGGGGCCGATACAAGGTTATTTATTTATTTAATTTTTTGCCACGGACTGGCCCATCATGCAGGGACAGCGGCCCATTGGTTTGTCTTCTGAATTGACAGGCCAAAGCGAGAGAGACCTTCCCTCCTCCATAGACTGTGTCCATATTAGGCAATGTTTAAAAATTTGGGCGCATGAAACTGCAAAAGGCGAATATCCGCGCAACAGCGCTGCCGCCGACGAACGTGCGCTGCGTTTCTGCTGCTCTATGAAGTGATGAACCGGCACTTTGACTCCGAATGTTGTTTTATACAATCGTGTGATATGGGAACATTAAAGGTTCTGTGGTGAATCAGCTGAAAACAGCCGCGACCATGTAAATACATCACGAGGTAAATTGGAAAACAGCAATACACACAACTACAAACTTGTCACTCTAGCACAACCAAATTCAATAGTTTATTATTTATTTATTTTCGAAACCATATACCTATGATTATGAGGAGCATGATTTTACCTGTGACTACCATGCCCATACAGTTAAATGAAACTGACCTACAGTTAAACTTAGTTAAAATGTCATTACACTCAAAAAAAAAAAAGGTTCTATATGGCACCAAAAATGGTTCTTGGCTCATAATCAGAGGGGAACCTTTTTTAGTGCTATATAGCACCAATTTTGGTGCTTCAGTGGTTCTTCAGAAGTTCTTCACCAGTTCTTTGACTAAGGTGCTATATAGAACCTCTGAAGAACCGCTGAAGAACCACATGAAGCACCAAAATTGGTGCTATATAGCACTAAAAAAGGTTCCCCTATCATTACGAGCCAAGAACCATTTTTGGTGCCATATAGAACCTTTTTTTTTTTTTTTAGAGTGTAGTGTAATTAAATTATAATTCAACAAAACAGCTTTAAAGCCTGGATCCTATGCATTAAAGGGATAGTTCACCCAAAAATGAAAATTATGTCATAATTTACTCACCCTCAAGTTGTTCCAAACCTGTATGAGTTTCTTTGTTCTGCTGAACACAAAAGAAGATATTTTGAAGAATGTTTGTAACCAAGCAGATAGATCAACTATTGACTACCATAGTAGGAAAAAAAATACTATGGTAGTCAATGGTTGCTCTCTCTGCTTTGTTACAAACATTCTTCAAAATATCTTCTTTTGTGTTCAGCAGAACAAAGAAACTCATTCAGGTTTGGAACAACTTGAGGGTGAGTAAATGATGACACAATTTTCATTTTTTGGTGAACTATCCCTTTAATGACAAAGCTTTTTTCTCTGTAAATGTTTTATGAACTTTTTAATAGATCTAATGAAATTTAACAAAATGTTATTTCAATGAGAACCTCATGAAAGATAGATATCATATCAGTGTGTTACATAAATTAGGTGTTAACTCTCCAACATTTTTTATTGTTTTTAAAGGGGTAGTTCACCCAAAACATGTGAACGTTTACTCACCCTAATGTCATTCCAAACCTCAATGAATTTCTGTCTGTGTAACATAAAAGAAAATCATTTGAGTCTTTTTTTGTCCATACAATAGGCTATTCAATGGTATAGCCTATGGTTTGGTTGACAACATTCTTCAAAATATCTTCTTTTATGTTTCACGGATGAGAGAAAGTCATACAGGTTTGGAACAACTTGAGAGTGAGTAAATTATTTTAAAAGCAGTAAATTCACTTTAATGTATCCTAGATCAAAATCAGTGGTTTACTGTCAAGTGCATTTCTGTGTGACAAAAGTGCAATATTACGTTTGTTATCTGCATTTGCAGTAAATTCGATAATATCCATCATTAGTTGTCCCTGTCCTAGATTTATTTATTTACTCCAATTTAAGGCCCTAACCCCAGTTAAAACATTCAAGAGGAACTCATGGGCCGGATGGGCTGGATTTGCCAGGGCCGAATTTTAGCCCCAGTCCAGCCCTGGGCTGGACCAGTGCGGTTCGGAAGATGGATGGATGATTGATTCAGCTGTGGGCACTATTTGAGGGAACAGCCATTTAGTGGTGTCCGAAACCATAGTGGAAGTTATTAAGTACACTCATTCAATCCCACAATGCACCACAATAATGAGTTTGCAACCGATGTATGCTCGACGGCTAGAGAATACCCATAATGCACTGTGAGAGTCGCGCCGTGCATTGAATGAATTCCCGCGTTTCGCCAGGAGATGGCATCGACTCACACACTTTTTAAGACCAATGATATTGGGCCCAATCACTTGTATCGTCTCTAATTGAGCACGTCTGTTTACATACCCTGATAAACACTGATTAAACGCGTTAGAAGCTTTATTTTCACTTTTCTAATATTTTCTTCATATTCATAGAAAATAAATTCCTTTCCGATCTGATGGAAAAAAGGATCAGTGCGAGTTTGGCAAAAGACGGATTCGAACCTCTGATCAATTTGCGTCAAATTTTAACGCCATGCGTCTTACCCGTACACTATTGCTGCTGATGAAGATTGTGTATTCCGTAGGTGTGTGTGCCTCAACCAGACGTTTAAACAAGCCGATATATTTAAATATATTTTTATGTAAATTGCATCTACTCCAGTAAAATGTTTCTGTTTAAGGACCCACCGAAATTTTTTTTGCTTCTGACGCCCATAATATAAATAGTAGCCTACTATAAAGTATGAAATATATAGGCCTACTATAATATATATATATATATATATATATATATATATATATATATATATATATTATACATATTATTGTTATTTTTTTAATTAAATGCTTATTAGTTACTTTATTATTCCCCTTTCCAAGTAAGTTCAGTGCCACACAAGTAAAGAGTTATAGGGTTAACTTTAATCTTGTTGACTCGTTTTTGGAGTAGTGGAGTAATGGAGAATGGTACATAGGGCGAATCGGACAGCGGTAAGTTCATTCATCAGGGCGCGGCTCTCACAGTGCGTTGAGAGTACACTACACCGCCTGGTTGAGTGAGAGAACGATTCAAAAGTATAAGCAGTTGTTTCTCGTTTGCTCTCGAAATGCTCTCGCGGGACTTTGATCGGATACGCCGATCGGGCATCGAACAAGCATATTCTCCAGCGCGTAAATCTACTGTACACTCGTTATTGCGGTGCATGGTGGGATTGAATGAGTGCACTCAAAAACGTCCACTATTGTTTCGGATACCACTACAAATGGATGTTCACTCAAATAGTGCCCTATTTAAGGGTATAGGGGGCGATTTCGAACACAGCCACAGTCTTTGTCTGCAGTTTTCTCTTCTGATACCCATTGGCCCGTGCCCCCATGGAGGTCTGTGCACGCCAGTGACCCTGAATAAACTTTTATTACTTAATACTTTCACACTGTAGAAAGTATCATGCTACATGCACTCAGTTCGCATTAGTGCCACATGTGCAGATGAAGAGGCCACATCTTCCTTGAACGTGTCACAAGTCTCATACCGCTAAGTCAAGGTAGACTTTCCACCACATTAAAGCAATAGATATACACAGATAGCAGTTGTCACTTTCATTATCTGGGGTTGTCACTCAAAATGGCAGCTTTCTCTCCCCAGATCCTTTCTCCGAGGATGAGAGGAGTCAAGGGTGCGGGAGAAGAAGGCAGGGATTGAAAACTAATAGCAGTGTTTTATAGGAAGAAGGGAAGAGAGTGTCAGAGTGATATGAACCTGTCTTCTCTTCATACAAATGTATGAATCTTCTCATAGACAGATGCAGCTTTTCTCATATACCCCCCAGTTAAGGCTCTGGGCTCTAAAGCACACATCTGGATATTTGTACTGTTTTTAACTGAATGGAATTCATTGAATTTGGATGCTGATGGATTCAGATTACTTTGAAGATGCTGTGAAATTTGTGAAGAGAGTGGCCACCTCCTGAACTCTGCAGTGACAGCAGTCAGCAGTCTGTCATAATAATCAGGACGAGATGTGTGACAAGAATACAAAACTTTTTCTCAGAGAATAGCTCTTTTTATGCACAGATAAAAGCTCTTTAAAAGTTATTTGTTGATTTAGCTTTGACTTTCATGCAAAGACAAATTTAGAGCCATGTAAAGTTTTCTAATTTTGTGCTGCAAAGAAAATCTTGTTTTAATATTTTAAAAAATATATATATATATCTTGAATTACTCATTTGCACATTTGTTTATTTTTATTATTATTACCCTTTCTAAAGGTCTTTATAGAAAATAGATTTGATATATAAAATAATGAGTACTATATAATAATATCTATCTATCTATCTATCTATCTATCTATCTATCTATCTATCTATCTATCTATCTATCTATCTATCTATCTATCTATCTATCTATCTATCTATCTATCACTCTATCATCTAACTAATATCTATCTATCTATCTATCTATCTATCTATCTATCTATCTATCTATCTATCTATCTATCTATCTATCTATCTATCTATCTATCTATCTATCTATCTATCTATCTATCTATCTATCTATCTATCATCTATCTGTCTGTCTGTCTGTCTGTCTGTCTGTCTGTTTGTCTGTCTGTCTGTCTATCTATCTATCACTCTATCATCTAACTAATATTTCACTCTATCATCTATCTATCTATCTATCTATCTATCTATCTATCTATCTATCTATCTATCTATCTATCTATCTATCTATCTATCTATCTATCTATCTATCTATCTATCTATCTATCTATCTATCTATCTATCTATTTATCTATCTATCTATCTATCTATCTATCTATCTATCTATCTATCTATCTATCTATCCATCCATCCATCCATCCATCCATCCATCTATCTATCTATCATCTATCAATCTATCTATCTAATACTCAAACTATTTCAAACTTTAAACTTATCAAATTTATCAAACAATTTCAAACTTTAAACTTATCAAACTATTTCAAACTTTAAACTTATCAAACATCCGGCTTTTCCAAGCCAACTTAAAGTTTGTCTCAACTAACTTTTTAATCTAGTTGAATTTAGACACGTTCAAACACACATTCATTTAATTATGAAATATATATATATATATTTGATTTTGACAGGGCCAGCCGAAAAGGCCCTTATGGCCCTGACAGCCCACCACTGCCTATAACTGTACTGTTAATCCATTGCCTGCCGGCTCTACTTAAGGGCATCTTTGCTCAGTCTTTTAAAGGAATGAATAGTTTGCTCAAAAATGAGTATTTAGACTTTTCATTCACCAAGTGAATTAGTCTTTGATCAGGTGAAAATACAGTACTGACAAAACACATGAAGATTATGAACAGTTTTGTTGTGGCTGCGTGCAAGTTCTGCTAATTCACAAGCTGACAAACTGTGAGAGTCATACTTTCAAAGGGAATGTTAAACCAAACAAAATACAACATTTTCAAAAACACTTAGCAATGTGATTATTTTATTACAGTTTTTCTCAGTTGCTTTGGTACATTTCTCAGATCAGAATTGAAATTCTCAAAGCTACCTGTTCAATCTTCACATCATTGTGTCACTTGTGCACATCAAAAAGCAGTTTCTCATTTCTTTGAACAAGAAAATAATTTTTGTTATAAATCTGAATTGTGAGATATAAAGTCAGAATTGTGTGAAATAAAATCAGAATTGTGTGTTATAAAGTCAGAATTGCGTGATATAAATTCAGAATTGCGAGATCTAACGTCAGAATTGCGAGATATATAGTCAGAATTGCGAGATATATAGTCAGAATTGCGAGATATATAGTCAGAATTGATAGATATACAGTCAGAATTATGAGATATAAAGTCAGAATTGTGAGATATAAAGTCAGAATTGTGAGATATAAAGTCAGAATTGCGAGATATAAAGTCAAAATTGTGTGAAATAAAGTCAGAATTGTAAGTTATAAAGTTAGAGTTTTGTGACTGCCTTGTCATCAATGCCAAGTGTAAAGTTTGGCGGAGGATGAATTATAGTGTATAGCATTTATAATCTATAATCAAAAACGTTAACCTCATGACATGTGTTTCGGTGGAGGGTGGGACTAAATATCCTTCACAACGGGCTGCAAACTGCAATCGGATCTGCCCAAATTCCTATGATCCAATCAATTCCTGAAGAACAAATTAAAATCCCACACTTTTTTTCTCATTCCAGAAGCTGTTTCACCCATATGCATAACAATGGGGTAGAAAAGACTATCACAGCTTCCATTTCATGCCAACTTTAATTTTGATTAAAATATATTTTTTTTATTGTAATTGTAACTTAATTTAAGAATATTTAGATATTTGCACTGGAAAACAAGACACGTACTGAGGTAGATTTTTATTTATTTTATTTTTTGCAGTCCTGATGGATGTTGTCATTCCAGGTATTGAGAAGATGTTCAGAACATATGAGTGAAATTAAATATTAGATGGAGATGTCAGTACTGTTCCTGTTGATGATAGACATGACCTAGAGGAAGAAACTGAGTCGAGGGCATTAGGTCCTGCTTTTTAGAACTCTCAGTCCTGTGTCCGCTGAGAGGATAGACGATGGAACACAAAGTGTCCCGGGTGCAAGCGATCTGACAATATTTCCAGCCTTATTCCTTGTCTGGAGGAGTAATGGTCTGCGAGGGATAGGGACTGGCGGATGATATTTTTTTGAGCACATAGAATGCTGTTACATCCACTCTGAGAGTGATAATGCTGTACCCGACAGACATGAAATAATGTGTCATATGACATTTGGGGTTCATATTTGTTAAGGTTTTAGTCTTTTATGTTCATCAAGAATGCATTTATTTACAGTTTTTTTTATTCGCTTTGGTACTATTTTCACAAGCAAGGTGTACATTTTCGAAACTCATAGTGCTAACATCACAACAGATCATCAAAAGTGCACTTTTTTCAAACATTTCAGCATATTTTCAATTGTGTTAGTACAATACACAAAACCACAAAGTATCCTTTTCACTACACAAAATAAGTGTTTCATCTTTATAAATGTTTCATTCACAGTAACTGCCTTTCATAAAGCTCTTACTATCAAACTTTTGATTTGCATCTCTTCTCGTTCAGTTTAATACATTTGTCTTTTATTTAATCCAACTGATCTTAATGGTTAATCAATGAATCATTTGGTACACCAATAGATTTCTATATATATTGATTATATAAACATAGTTTCTACTTTGTTTGCAATTTCCAAAATGGATAACCATATGAAATGAATTATTTTTAAATTTTCTGCGATTTACCTTAGATTATAAGGTGTGTGTTTGTGGTCTGGTAAACTCTACATTATGGGGACAAAAAGACAGCAATATCCTAAATCCTTTTCCTTGCAGGGACATTTTTTGGTCAAGCTTATAAATCATAGAGAATGAGTTTTTTTGAAAATGTGAAAATGCAGAAATGTTTCTTTGATGTGTAGTGTAAGGGGAAAGAATATAGATTTCGAACAGTATAAAAATCATAATGTCTATGGAGAGTGGGACAGAAATATTTTCAATTTGTGAATAGAGCAGAATAGAGTATAAGGGAGTGGAAATAGTCAATGACGGTGTAACATCAGATTGATCAGAAATCAGAAGAAGGGAGACAGATGGTATCAAATATAGAATTTTACATTACAGTATGTATGCCATGTGATACTGTAAACAGATTACCATGGTAGAGATTGCCACATTACTGTAACTCACCCTTATAAAGCTCAACTACAGTAGATTCAGTCATATGGTACAGTGAGAACATGTATGTGAGAACATGTATGGGCAGCAAACTCTGTTATAGCACAGAACCTCATGGCTGTGTCATAACTGTATCACACCTTTTTGATAACACACTGAATACTATTACAAACATCATTGGATTCAATTACATAAGTTAGGTAATGCAAGTGTATTTTCTAATGAGGAATATGTAGCCTGTGTTACCGTAGATACTGTAGATAATTCAGCAACGAGGGAGATTTGAAACATGTATCTTGCATTGTTTGCTGTTGGATGAACTGATTGTTTAAAGTACTAAATTGAAAGAAGATCACACTGTTGTGTTTTGGTGATTAAACCTAATGTTCTCATTACATATTACAATAATCTTGTGTTTGAAACAGTGATTATGTGGATTGAAAATATGTGCAAGTGAATGAAAGCATTACATCAGATTTTGAAAGAATGACTTGTTGTGTTACAAGTGTGATCAGTTTGGATTTTTGTACGATGAGTTTTGAAAATGTACACCTTACTTGTGAAAATAGTACCAAAGCGAATAAAAAAAACTGTAATACAAATACTGTAAAAACAGTACTATGGTGAAATATTATTACAATTTTAAATTGTTTTCGACTTAAATATATTTTAAAATGTAATTTATTCCTGTGATGGAATGGAGAAAAAAATGGGTTCTACAAAAGTAAGAAGCAGCACAACTCTTGTCAACATTTATGATATAAATGTTTCTTCAGCAGAAAATCAGCATATTAGAGTAATTTCTGAAGGATCATGTAATGATGCTGAAAATGCAGGTTTGATCACAGGAATATATTTTAAAATATATTAAAATAGAAAATAGTTATTTTAAATTGTAATATCATTTCAAAATATTACAGTTTTTTACTTTATTCCCATCAAATAAAGACAAAAAAAAAAAAAATAATAATAAAAAATGTATTAACCCTCGTGCACTGTTCGATTTCTGGTTACACTCGTTATGGTCCGGTTCAAATTGACCCTAATTGGATTCAATACAATTCCCCAAAAATCACACTATGAAAAAAAACATACAATCAGGTACAAACAATTAACTTTTAATATCAATACTTTTCACACATTACAAAGAATAAATATCTGAATTTACGATTTATAAAAATACTTTTAACCACTATTTTTTAAGATTGGCCCTTGGGACACTTGCCTTTATACATTTAGAGCAATAATATCTTAGTCTAAACCTAAAGTAATCTTGACCAAACTATATAGCATTTTAAAGCTTTCAGACTCTTATTTTCATATTTGGTGACTGATTTTCAAAAGAGATGACAGAGCAGTAGATAAATAGCGATAGATTCATCATTTGTGATGCGGTGCCAAACTATAACGCGCACTCCGACTCTTTCCATATGTTTTTTTATATGCATTTTAGAGATTGAATTCAAATCAAATATTAACATTACTGCCCAAACTACTTCTGAATAGGATGTCTAATCATTGATATTTTGAAAAGTATGAAAATATAACGTTCAGATCACTCAAACCATATATGTAAATCGAAGAGTCTACATGTCATCTAGTGGAAAACGTTGGTACTGCACACAAAAACATAATTTTTTTGAGATATCTACCTAAAATTTGGTACAGAATTTGTTCAGATATTTAGCTTTGATTTTCTTGAGGTTTTAGAATTGAACATGTTTTGTAAAATATATATTTTATATAAAATATAAAAATATATATGTTTTATATTTTACATGTTCATAAACTTCTATAACTTGTTTTAAACTTTACTTTTACGACTTATACAGTGATGGCCGATTTTAAAACACTGCTTCATGAAGTTGTTAATCTCAGCAAGACACTGGCACATCAGGACTAGAGTTGAAGAGCTCTGACATACAACAAAATGTTTTGTATTTTGTGTCTGTACAGTTGCTTTTGAATAGCTGTCCTATATGGGTCAAATTGACCCACAAACAGCAAGAGCAAGATATTTTGATATGCACATTTCACAACGCATCAGCATGTTGAAACTTTGCATGCATGTTAATGACCCTGAATGAGAAAAGGTCACACAATTTCAAGTAAAACAATGTAGGTTAGATAGTATTTCAGATAGATTGAAAAAATAAATCATAGCTAATTTTTACCATTTGGCATACAAAAAAATATTTCTGTATTGAAAAAAATGGGGAAAAGCTAATTTTTTAGCTTCATAGGTTAGTAAAAAACTAAAATAACAAAATATAACCAAGAAATGTTATTATTTTGGGTCTCTACAATTGCTTGTGAACATCACGAACATAACAGTAAATGTGTGTGTATATGTCAAAACACATCAGCGTGTTGAAACTTTGCATGCATGTTCATGACCCTAAATGAGAAAAAGTCACAACATTTTAAGAAAAAAAACATAGGTTAACTGATATTTCTGACAATTTAAAAATCAAAACGGGTCAAATTGACCCGCAACATAACACAAGGGTAAAAACATTAAAAAAATCTTACCAACCTCAAACATTTGAACAGCAGTAGCTTCACATTTTTGAGAGAGACCTCAAGAGATTGAAATCAGAAAATTACTACAGAAATTCCTTTAAAAATTCACCACCCTGGAATGTCATTGAATAATTCACACAGCGCTTTTTTTTGCGTTTTCTCAGAGTGCATACGTCAAATTTGGTGAAAATATCTCATTTTGTTTAGGAGTTATAGACACTTGTATTTATGATCATATAAAAAATGACCCATACCTGTTAGGGTGGTGCAGAGACAACAGGGACCCAAGAGCAGATCAATTGAGAGTAGACATTACCCAAGATGGCGGCGCGAGTAGTTCGCGAGGCTCTGGGTCTTGCCAGATTCTGCAATTTTGCGGTATTTTTCTTGCTCATCTCGGGTCTGTTCGTTCAGAATAGTTGTGTCTTAACATCGTACACCCGTGGTGAGATTTTGGATATTGGTTTGTGAATTTCCGACAGTTTTATGGACAATCTTCGACTCCTTCCTGAGATCGCTAGGACACCCGAGGCTATGCACTCTACCCGGCCGGGCGGAAGTGCTCGCAGGCGGCGCCGAGATCGTAAACAAAGGCGGGGGATACGCGGAGGACTGAGAGCTAAGCTAAGGCTAAAGCTAAGGCTAACCCCACATCGGCTCTCTTTACCCAGTATTTTCCTTGCCAATGTACGGTCGCTAGTGGACAAAATGGAGGAGATTCGACTCAGCATCACACACAGCAAGAAACTTTTGAACTGTAACGTCCTAATCTTCACGGAAACCTGGCTAAACGGCGGAATACCGGACACCGCTATTGAGCTAGCGGGATGCCACACGCTCCGGGCGGATAGAACATTAGATGGCTCCGGTAAGACCAGAGGTGGTGGATTGTGCATTTACATTAACACAACCTGGTGCACAAACTCTGCTATTGTTGGGAGTCATTGTTCAGCTAACCTCGAGTTTCTCATGGTTAAATGTAGACCGTTTTATCTACCGCGGGAGTTCACTTCCACCATTATAACTGCAGCCTATATTCCCCCGGATGCTGATGCCAAGCTTGCTATGAAAGAACTTCATGCAGCCATCAGTAAACAACAGACTGATCACCCGGAAGCTGCTTTTATTGTTGCAGGTGACTTTAATCATTCAAACTTAAAGTCAGTGCTACCCAAGTTTCACCAGCATGTTTCCTGCCACACCAGAGGAAACAAAACCTTAGACCATGTTTACACAAACATGGCTGGCGCTTATGTTGCGACACCCCTCCCCCACTTGGGACAGTCAGATCACCTTTCTTTGTTCCTCATCCCCAAATATGCACCCCTCATCAACCGTGTGAAGCCATCAGTGAAGACCATCAAGGTGTGGCCTGCGGGGGTTGATTCCACACTCCAGAAAAGGTTTCTACACACAGACTGGAGTGTGTTTGCTTCTCAATCCACCAGTGGCGCTCACACGGACATTGACTTCTACACCTCCTCTGTATTGGATCATATCAATACCACCATTGACAGTGTTACAACCCAGAAACAGATCACCACATACCCAAATCAGAAGCCATGGATGAACAGGGAAGTGCGACTCCTGCTGAAGTCACCCAATACTGCCTTCAGATCAGGAGATGCACAAGCCTACAGTACGTCCAGAGCAAACCTGAAGAGGGGGATCAAAAAGGCCAAGCACTGCTACAAGCTAAAGATAGAGGGTCACTTTTCCAACTCTGACCCTCGACGCATGTGGCAGGGCATTCAGGCCATCAGTGACTACAAACCCCCCCACTCCACCCCCGCAGCCTCTGATGTCAACTTCCTGAATGAGCTAAATTACTTTTATGCTCGCTTTGAAAGAGACAAAAGAGAAACTGCCACCAAGCTCAAACCCTCAGCTGACCCACCAATCACACTCTCCACCACAGATGTCTGCAAGGCACTGAGCCGGATCAGCGTGCACAAGGCTGCTGGACCAGACAACATCCCTGGTCGTGTTCTCAGGGCATGTGCGGAGCAGCTCGCTGAGGTTTTTACAGACATTTTCAACCTGTCTCTTGCCCAAGCAGCTGTACCTTCATGCTTTAAACGCACGTCCATTGTGCCAGTGCCAAAACACTCTAACCCGAGGTGCCCTAATGACTACCGCCCTGTAGCACTCACACCCATCGTCATGAAGTGCTTTGAGCGGCTGGTCCTGGAACACCTAAAAGACTCTCTACCATCCACATTGGACTCACACCAGTTTGCCTACCGCAGCAATAGGAGCACAGAGGATGCCGTTTCCATGGCACTGCACTCTGTGCTCACTCACCTGGACAATAAGAACACTTACGCACGCATGCTGTTTGTTGACTTCAGCTCAGCATTCAACACTGTCATCCCAACCAAGTTAATAGCTAAACTTGGAGACCTGGGCATCAACACTTCAATGTGTAACTGGATTTTGGACTTCCTAACTGACAGACCCCAGAATGTTCGTTCAGGATTCACCTGCTCCACATCCATCACTCTTAACACTGGTGTACCACAGGGCTGTGTGCTAAGCCCGTTTCTCTACTCCCTCTTCACTGCCGACAGCAAGCCTGTGTATGGATCTAATTCTATCGTCAAGTTTGCGGACGACACAACGGTGATTGGTCTCATCAGCAACAACGATGAGACTGCCTATAGGGAGGAGATCCAGCACCTGGCCACATGGTGCACTGAAAATAACCTGCTCCTCAACACCACCAAAACGAAGGAGCTCATCGTGGACTTCAGGAAGGAGTCAAGAGGCACACACGACACCATCCACATCAATGGAATGGCTGTTGAACGTGTCTCCAGTTTCAAGTTCCTGGGGATCCACATCTCGGCGGACATGTCGTGGACGACCAACACCTCCAGTCTGGTCAAGAAGGCTCACCAGCGCCTCTTCTTCCTGAGGGCACTGAGGAAGAATCAGCTCTCCTCGGCTATCCTGGTGAACTTCTATCGCTGCGCAATAGAAAGCATCCTGACCAACTGTGTGGCAGTGTGGTATGGGAGCTGCTCTGTTGCGGAGCGCAAGGCACTGCAGCGGGTGATGAAAACTGCCCAGCGCATCACAGGGACTCCACTACCTGCCATCGAGCACATCCAGAGGAAACGCTGTCTGCATCGAGCTCGCAGCATCCTCAAGGACTCCTCTCACCCAGCCCATAGACTGTTTTCTCTCCTGCCCTCCGGCAGGCGTTTCAGGATCCACCGGACCAGGACCAGCAGACTAAAGAACAGTTTTTTCCCCAGAGCTGTCTCTTTACTGAACTCAAACCTCCGCTGATCCACTCCCCTCATATACTGATAACTCTCCTACCTCACATCCGCCTTCACTTTGTTATTTGCACTACCGACTGTTTATTACAGTCACAACTGTTTACTTATTCATTTTGCACTACCAAACCTTAACTGTATTATGCTCATTTGCACTGCTGACTGTTATTTACAGTACCTACTGTTTACATTTGCATTTTGCACCGTACTTCTAACTGTAATATGCAATCACTTTCCACTGCACTTTTACACTTTTTTTCGGATAGCTTCTGTCCATAATTTATTGCACTACCTTAATCCACTGCCATATTCCTCATTTTAGCCTAACATATCATTTTATACCTCTATCTGTAAAATTCTGTTTATAGTAATAGCCATCTGTATATTATATTCATAGTGCATATCCACCTGTAAATTCTGTATATAGTAATAACCATCTGTATATTATTCACTGTACATATTCACCTGTAAATTCTGTTTATAGTAATAACCATCTCTCTATTTATAGATATATTTATATATATTCAGTACATATCCATGTCCTGCACTTATGCAAACGTTGTATATCCTGCACTTGCTGCTATTGCACTTCTGGTTAGACCTAAACTGCATTTCGTTGCCTTGTACTTGTACTTGCGTAATGACAATGAAGTTGAATCTAATCTAAAAAAATCTAATCTAATTTATTGTCCAAAACATAAAATAATTGGTAGCCGAGCCACCAAGAAAGAGGGCAAGACATAGGCAAAATCCAGTGGACAGGCTGGGGTCAAAACCAGAAGCAGACCAACAGTTACAGGGAAGAAGCCAAGGCAATAGTCCAGGACGAGAGCAGGGGGTAAAAATCCAGGTGAGCAAGCTGAGGTGAGATAGGGAACAGGAACTGGGCAAATAAACAACAAAACAGGATTAAATCATCAGACAAGGCGTTTAAAGTCCAAAACAAGGTTCTCAGGCAAGGGGACAGTGGTGAAATGGACGGAAACCAAGACACACTGACAGAGAACCAAAGAAAGAGAGAAGCATATGTAGTGGAGAAAATCAGTGCAGAAAATGGGGAACAGGTGTGTGAGTAATGAGAGTGAGAGCCCTGATCAGGATGTGAATCAGCTGTGATGGAAGAGTGAGGTGAACTGACAATCAAGACAAACAATAGAAAGGCTGAAGATCAAACCAGAGTCCTGACAGTACCCCCCCACCCCAGGAACGCCACCAGGCTTCCCAGGACGAGGAGCAGATCGATGGTATTCCTCAATAAGAGAACGGTCCAGAATGTCCCGGGTCGGGACCCAACATCTCTCCTCCGGACCGTACACCTCCCAATCGACCAGGTACTGGTATCCTCTGCCCCGACGCCTGGAATCCAGAATTTTCCTAACTGTGAAGGCGGGGGCGCCCTCAACCATCAAGGGAGGGGGAGGGAGGGTTTTTGAAGGAATGGGAGGAGACGAAGAGAGTGAATGAAGAAAAGGTTTGACACAAGACACATGAAACACCGGGTGCACTCGACGAAGGGGGTGCGGGAGCCGAAGCCGAACCGCCACTGGGCTGATCACCTTAACAATGGGGTATGGCCCAATGAACTGCGGTGCCAACTTTTTGGATGGCACCTTAAGGGGCAGGTTCTTGGTGGAGAGCCACACCTTTTGTCCACAAATGTACCTGGGTGCCTCAGCCCGATGGCGGTCCGCCAATCTCTTGGTGCGGTCCCTAGTTCTTAGAAGTGCTTCCCTGGCCCTCCTCCAGGTCCGCCGGCATCGTTTGATAAACGCCTGAACTGAGGGAACCAGAGGAGGAGGTTGATACCCAAGACAGCAACAAAACGGGGATAACCCAGTAGATGACACCGGCAGGGTGTTGTGAGCATACTCAACCCACGTAAGCTGCTGGCACCAGGAAGAAGGGTTATGAGAGGCCAGACAGCGGAGAGCCCTCCCGAGTTCCTGGTTTGCACGCTCGGTCTGGCCGTTGGTTTGTGGATGGAATCCTGACGACAAACTAGCAGTAGCGCCAATCTGTCGACAGAATTCCCTCCAGAAGTGGGAGACGAACTGGGGCCCCCGGTCCGAGACCACGTCCTCCGGAAGACCATGGATCCGAAAGACGTGGTCGATGACCTTCTGGGCGGTCTCCTTGGCTGAGGGGAGTTTGGGAAGGGGAATGAAGTGGACCGCCTTGGAAAAGCGATCTACTACAGTAAGGACAACCGTATTGCCACTGGACTCCGGTAACCCTGACACAAAGTCCAGCGCAATGTGGGACCAGGGACGGGATGGAACGAGGAGGGGTTGAAGCAAACCAGCGGGTATAGAATTAGAGGACTTGTTTTGAGCACAGACCGAGCAAGCGACTACAAAACCACGGACATCCCCATGCCCGGCCACCAGAAACGCTGACGGATGGAAGCCAACGTTCTCCTCACTCCCGGGTGGCAGACAAGCCTGGACGAGTGGCCCCACTCCAGAACCCCCGGCCAAACCGACTCCGGAACGAACAGCAGGCCCACTGGGACTCTCTCCGGTACCTCTGCCCCCGACTGGGCCTGCCTGACGCGTTCCTCGATGTCCCAGGTGACGGACCCCACCACACAACCTGGAGGAAGGATAGTATCAGGTGGGGTTGTGTCCCCCGGGACAGGAAACTGACGAGAGAGTGCATCAGGCTTGACGTTTTTGGATCCCGGCCGGTAAGACAGGGTAAAATTAAAGTGACCGAAGAAAAGTGCCCAGCGAGCCTGCCTGGAGTTCAACCGTTTGGCGGTTTGGATATACTCCAAGTTCTGGTGATTGGTCCAAACCAGAAAAGGCTCCACCGCACCCTCCAACCAGTGGCGCCACTCCCCCAAAGCCAGCCACACTGCCAACAGCTCACGATTGCCGATGTCATAGTTCCGTTCTGTGGGAGACAATCGATGTGAGAAGTATGCGCACGGGTGCAATTTGTTGTCAAGGGAAGATCGCTGGGAAAGAACCGCTCCGACACCTATCTCTGATGCATCAACCTCCACAATGAACTGCCGGGTAGGGTCTGGAGTAATTAATATAGGTGCGGATGAAAACCTCTTCTTGAGTTCATCAAAGGCCACCTGAGCGGACAAGGACCAGCAAAATGATGTCTTTGTGGAGGTTAATGCAGTCAGAGGGGCTGCCACCTGGCCAAAATTACGGATAAACCGCCTGTAGAAATTGGCAACGCCGATAAAGCTCTGTAGTGATTTTCGGTTGCTAGGTGTGGGCCAGTCGGAGACGGCTCTTACCTTAGCAGGATCCACGCAAATCCCCTCCACCGAGATGATGTGTCCCAAGAACGGAACCGACTGGTTGTGGAAGGAACACTTCTCCGCCTTAGCGAACAGCTGGTTCTCCAGCAGGCGCTGCAGCACCCGTCTGACGTGCTGAATGTGTACCTAGAGTGAACGAGAAAAGATCAAGATGTCATCCAGATACACAAAGACAAATTTGTTGATCATGTCTCTCAGCACGTCGTTGACGAGCACCTGGAAGACGGCTGGGGCGTTAGTCAAACCGCAAAATGTCAAACCGAAGGGAAGACAAACCTTCTCCTCTGCAGACAAACGGTCCCTGCCCAACTGCATAGCCTCCGGAGCAGGTGGATGGTCTGGAGCAGCAGACACGGAGAAGGTAGGTGCGGGGTCGACTAATGACGGGGACGGAGGGAATCGAGCCCTCCTACGAAGATCCCGACGGTTGTCTAGACGAATGGCCAGATCAACCAGTTCATCCAGTTGTTCCGGAAGTTCGTGAGCATATACCTCATCCTTTATGTCGTCCTCCAGCGCCTCCGTAAACCTGGCCACCAGTGCTGCTTCATTCCACATACTTGAAGCTGCAAGGGTGCGAAACTCGATGGCGAAATCCGCCACGGAGCGTCTCCCCTGACGCAGTACTGCCAACAGCCGTGACGCCTCCTTACCAAGCGCTGAGCGGTCGAATATCTTGACAAACTCTGTCTTGAAGCTGAAAAAGTCCTCGCAGCAAACTGCCTCTGCAGCCCAGACGGAAGTGGCCCATTCCCGGGCCCGGCCGGCGAGAAGGGAGATGACGAACGCCACTCTGGCTGCGTCTGAGGCATAAGTGAGGGGTTGCAGAGAAAAAATAACCTCACACTGAATCATGAACGCACGACACATTGTAGGCTCACCGGAATAAATGGGAGGATTGTTGATGCGTGGTTCAGGGGTGACAAGGGGGGAAGTAATGAGAGTGAGAGCCCTGATCAGGATGTGAATCAGCTGTGATGGTAGAGTGAGGTGAACTGACAATCAAGACAAACAATAGAAAGGCTGAAGATCAAACCAGAGTCCTGACAATACCCAACTTTGATTGCATTTTTTAGCCAATCACTATCAAAACTTTGACAATTGGCTATTAATATTTAGTCAACCCACTATGATTTTGATTTTCCTACGGTGGTTTCGGCTCAGTCGGACTAACGGTTTAAAAAAAGATATCAGTGAATAGAATATCAGACCTCTGGCCGAAAATAAATGCAAAAAAAAAAACCTGGACCTGGAAAGTCCTTGAAAGGTTCTTGAATTTGAAGTTAACCAAGCTGTGGGAACGCTGTATTAACAACTATCCAAACTGTTTTAGACCTAAAAGAGTCTTTGTAGGCCTATGTTACCCTTAAATGTCAGAGAAAAGAACAGAATCAGAGATTGATTTTTTTCTTATAGAAAATTGTACTTTGCATATTATACTATAAAAACACACAATTATAGTTGATTTTAGTTTATCATAGTTGACCATAACTAGAGATGAAATGGCATGAAAATTTCATTTCATGATTATAGTGACCAAAATGATCACGGTTATCACAGAATCCTGTTCAAAAAGTCCTAATGCTACACAATGCATCCCGTTGGGCCTGTCGTTGCTATGCAACCATGCAGCTTTACAGGGGGTATGGCTTATCTAAATGAGATGTAAATGAGCCCTATGTCACTCCCAGCAGGTGAGAACAGGTGAGAACTGCAAAATGTTTAGAGGTCGTTTTTTCTCCCTATTAAGCTTTTTTGAGTGCCTTCTTTCAAATGGCCACAACTTCTCCAAATATTATCAGATTTCCATGTGTTACACATCGTTGGAAAGCTTGGAGACACTTTCATAATCTGTGAATAACTCAAAATGCCCCAGAACCGACTTGTGTCCCTACTTTCCGTGACTGGTCACATATGTGCCTCCGCTCCGCACCTTTGGTGTATGGCCCCTTATAATAATAAATATTACATTTCAGAAAACAATCTTTCCCCTTTAGTAATACATTTAAGTACATCATCCATGAGGTAAGAAAAGTAAAAAAAAAAAAAAAATTCCCAAAATGTGAAAGTATCTTCTCAGCATTTATGCCACAGCACAATCAGATTCACAGACTTTTAATTACACTTCTTTGCATCAACTCTTTGTCAAGACTGAAGAAATGGCTAAATGATGGAAAGCTCATTAGTGTGTGTCTGAGCTCTGAGCCGGGGGTTGAAGGTCAGTGCGTTAGTAATGATTTTATGAGTCATCCCAGTGTGAAACGCTCATCAGTGCTGCTGTCGTGTGTAGTCGCACCACTGTGAGACAGCTTGTGCTGCTTCACTCACTGACAGCGCTGTCTAAAAACAGTGGAGCTTTAAACCTCGAGCAGTCTACAGTCTCCCAACACTGAAAGTCAAATGATTGGTGTAGTAGAGTATCACTTCCGATGTGCTGAATACAGAGGTCTATGTAATGTCCTAAAAAATAAAATATAACATTAACAATATTGGTATATTTTATTGCACTACAACAGTGTTTCTTAATTGGTTGCAAGTCTCTACTTGATAACATCAAGATAACTTCACAAACAGCAGATGCAAATAATACAATTCATCTAACCATATAAGTGCATTCTTAGGCCTGGAAAATAGATGTGATCGAATCTAAGTTAGACTGATGGCAACATGGACAGGTTGAATGACATCCTATCTTAAAAGGCATGAACTAAAAGGAAGTCAAAATGCATTAAATATGGGTTAACCTGCTATTAGTCTATTAGTCCTTCAGACTGATGGCAGAAGGTCTGGACTCCATAGCAGCTTTCATTGGCCAAGGACCACCTAGAGGCCGTCTGACTGACATGTAGATCCAATAGTAACAGTTCATTTTGTCCGTTTTGCTAGTTTCGGGCTGAAACTAGCAAAACACTTGTGTCGCACCTGGCATCACATGCCGCCGTGTGTATGTTAGGGCCCTATTGCTTTCTTCTTCAAAGGGGGGGGGGGGGGGGGTGTTTGCATCGTTGCATTGCATCGTTGCATTGTTTCCAAGTGAACAATTAAAGAATGTGACACGTGTATCTGGGGAATTCTGTATAACTCAACCAATAATGACATTAAAACTTTTGAAGTGTTTGATATTTTGTGCTCCATATGCATCAGACGTTCAGCCAACGGTAGCATCTGAGGCTGAGACTGACTTGTGATAAACATTCTGTTTTAAGGAATGCATTATTGGCAGCCTTAATGAGTATTATACTAATTGTTTTAACAGTCACAGTCCATTAACTAATGTTGACAAATAAAACTTTTGACCTTAAAGGTCCCATGGCATGACATGTTCATTTTATGAGGTTTTTCAACATTAATATGAGTTCCCCTAGCCTGAATATTGTCCCCAAGTGGATAGAAATGTTGATCGGTGTAAACCCGAGTTCTGGCTGTCTTTCTCTGCCTTTGAGAAAATGACAGGCCAGACGAGCCAATCCTGAAGTCTCCTGGTTTGACGTCCAAGCAGGAACGGTTACCTCCCTTTCCTCCACCCAGAGAATCTGGCACGCCCATGCAAGCGCTCGAGAGATCATGGGTTGTGAACGAGTGAACGCTGGCAGTTTCTCAGTGTTTGGATGTACAAATGAAAACTGAAGTCTTTTTTCAGTTCCTTCTGATCTGTGATCAGTGATTTCTTATGTGTAGCTAATTATTAATTATTCGTGCACACGCAGTGGCTTCTCTCTCCCCCGACAGAGTCAGTGTTTTTGTACGTCCCCGTCGCGTCTATCTGTTCTACAATGTGCATACAGTCGTTTCTGCTCAACATGAGCAGAGTAACATCTTTAGAGATAAACCTTACACACGCCGAGGCTCGGGCTGCACTGGTCGGTCGGCCTCCAACATCCCCGACCCCCAGTACTGCATCTGGCCCACAGCGGAGGCACCAAACACGGCGCGAGATTAAGCAGAAGGGGGGTAAGCGTGAGCATATCCGGGCTAGCCAGCCTAGCCCCACAATAAACTGGATTACATTCGATTACTGCTGTTGTGTCTTTGTTTGCGCTGTGTACTCAATGCGCGTCACTGACACTTTCCATATGATAGGAACATATCTAAAAATAATGGTATTATCAACACTTACTCATAACCTGTTCATCTCGACAGCTGTAATGGTACTTTGCATGTGTTACAAAGTTGGTAATAATGATGAAGACGGACTCGGCGTGACCGGGACTCGTGTTTATTCAGAACTCTCAAATACAAACACAATAAACTCGCGCTGACTGACAGCGCTCTCATAACTCAGTAGTTACTATAAATAACTTTGTTAGCAATCGCTGAGCTCAGTCTCTGGTACATTAGTGATGTCCGGTTCGCGAACGATCTTTCTTTTGAACCGGTTCTTTTTAGTGAACCGAATCAGTTCACCAAATCGGACTGAATCGTTCTAAACGGTTCGCGTCTCCAGTCAGCGCTGATCCATAATTTACTAAAGTTACTAACTTTCTGACATGAGTGACAGCCCCTCCGACTAGAAATAGACTAATAACCTGAAGTATATGCTGTAACTAAAACAGTTCACTGAACTGAGACTGACAGAACCGATGTGAAGTGAACTCCGGTCCATCCGTCTCTCTGGCAGCAGCTCGTGCCTGCTCGTGCCTCGTAGACCTCGTTAAACCACGCCCCCTCCACTCATATCAAATGCAAAGATGTCAGCCAATCACAACAGTGGGCGTTTTTACTGAAGTCTCACAGCAGACACGCCTCTTGTAACATGGCCTTCAGCCACAGGGCAAACAGCAGTATAGAAAAAATGCCCTTTATTTCTAAATTATGACATTTTATGATGTAAAAATCATACTAACAATATAAGTACACCTCAGGAAACATTATAAAATAATAGAAAAATGCCATGCCATGGGACCTTTAAAAATGTTTTAGTAAATGTTGAGATTAACATTAGCTAAGATTAGTAAATGCTGTATAATTATTGTTTTAATAGTTCATGAATTGCACTTTTTTTCATACAGTGTAATTATACATTTAAGTACTGAGTAATAGTAATTAACAACATGTACTCACTATAGGGATACGATTTGGGTTTGGTTTAGGGTTAGTTGCATGTAATTATGCACATGTATAGTAAGGACACTGTAAAATAAAGTGTTTTACCTAAATTTATAGTATGTAAATTAGGGATGCAACAATACAGTTAGTCCATGGTTCAATACATACCTCGGTTTTTAACCACGGTTTTCGGTTCGGTTCTGATGGCTAGTCACATCAGTTTTTTTTGCTATTGTTTTCTTAGGCAACAGGAACAGCAAGAAAGGAGAAAATTTTTTAATTTTTATTGCAATACTCTTTCTTTATTTTACTTAAAATAATTGAAAAACCACCGGTAACACTTTAGAATAATGGTCATTAGTTAACATTAGTTAACTACATTAGTTAACATTAACTAATAATGAACTGCACTTATAAAGTTAACTTTATATTATTAATATAAAGTTATTAATAATATAAACTGCACTTATATTATTAATCTTTGTTAATGTTAATTTCAACATTTACTAATGCATTATTAAAATCTTGTTAACATTAGTTAATGCACAGTGAACTAACATGAACAAACCATGAACAGCTGGATTTATATTAACAAACGTTAACAAAGATGAACAAATACAGTAACAAATGTACTGCTCATGGTTAGTTCATGTTAGTTAATACGTTAACTACTGTTAACTAATGAACATTATTCTAAAGTGTTACCAAACCTTACTTAAACTTAAAAACTTTACTTAAAAAAAAAAAAACCTTGTACCCATTCCTAGTGTATTGTATAATATAAAATAAATATATATAAAGATTTACACTGGCAGCTCAGAGCTGTACAGCAGCATTTAAGTATGAAATTGAATGAATAAATGTAAAAATAAAACACTACATAGACTTCACTATAAAATATACATTGATTCTTATTAAAGCTACTGTATTAGTTTTTCAGTCAAGAGCAGTGAGTGATTTTCTCTCTGTATTTTGTTGTTGTATTAACATTAAAGGGATAGTTCATTCAAAAATGAAAATTCTGTCATCGAGAAATGAATACAGGTTTGGAACAATATTAGAGTGAGTAAATAATGACATAATTTTACAGGTGAACTGTCCCTTTAAGGACAGCGTTTTCACTAAGCTGCGCTGCTGTCATTTTAAGACCTCCGTGCATCTAATATACAGACACACGCCGATTTTACTTTCACTTTCACCGACTGTGTTTATGTTAACCTTGTGTGTATTTGACAGTATTAGCGCAATAAGACGACTACTTAGTTCAGTAATCACGTGTTTAACAGGCGTTTAGTGCGCATGCTCGGAAAAGCGCATGTTAAAACCGCGCACGCGAATGAGCCGGCAAGGCTTTAAAACGCATACAAAGAATGAACTTTCTTGATTGTGAATAACTATAAGTGTTCCGTAAATATAACTCTACCACTAACGTGTGATGTATGTCGCGTTGTTCGCATATTGAACCGTGAATGCCGTACCGAACGGTTCAATATTATATTGAGAATTGTGGCATCCCTAATGTAAATATTGTTACAATTTTATTTATAAACAATCTTTTCAAATACAACTGTATATATATTGGGGGGGGTCCAGGGGGGTCTGGGCCGGGAGAGTCCCAGGGGGTCCAAAAAAGAAAGTCAATATCTGGTGCGACGCAGTGCAGCACATCTCCTTCACATAGAGTTGATCAGGTTTTTGATTGTGGCCTGTGGAATGTTGGTCCACTCAATGGCTGTGCGAAGTTGCTGGATATTTGCAGGAACCGGAACACGCTGTTATATACGCTGATCCAGAGCATCCCAAACATGCTCAATGGGTGACATGTCCGGGGAGTATGCTGACCATGCAACACCCATGACCATGGGCCACTTGATCCACAACGTTGACATTAGCAAACCGCTCACTCACATGATGCCATACACGCTGTCTGCCATCTGCCCTGTACAGTGAAAACCGTGATTTATCCGTGAAGAGAACACCTCTCCATAGTGCCAGATGCCATCGAATGTGAGCATTTGCCCACTCAAGTCGGTTACGATGACGAACTGCAGATGAGCTTCCCTGAGACGGTTTCTGACAGTTTGTGCAGAAATTCTTTGTTTATGCAAACCAATTGTTGCAGCATGATAATGCATGGCCCCATGGATCTCTACACAATTCCTAGAAGCTGAAAACATCCCAGTTCTAGCATGACCAGCATACTCACCGGACATGTCACCCATTGAGCATGTTTGGGATGCTCTGGATCGGCGTAAATGACAGCATGTTCCAGTTCCTGCCAATATCCAGAATGGCCTTTTATTGTGGCCAGCCTAAGGCACACCTGTGCAATATTCATGCTGTCTAATCAGCATCTTGATATGCCACACCTGTGAGGTGGATGGATTATCTCGGCAAAGGAGAAGTGCTCACTAACATAGATTTAAACAGATTTGTGAACAATATTTGAGAGAAATAGGCCTTTTGTGTACATAGAAAAAAATCTTAGTTCTTTGAGTTCAGCTCATGAAAAATGTGGGCAAAAACAAAAGTGTTGCGTTTATAATTTTGTTCAGCGTATATTTATACATTTGTATAATTTGTGATACACAATATTGATACCATGATGGGATACATAATCCAACTGAAAAGCAGTGATTTACAAGGTGCTTTATATCATATAATACATTTTGCGTCTGGGTCCTGATCACCCTTAAGGGGTTTATTCTACAATAACAAATGGTTGGATATGCCACATCCCACATATTCCATGGCTATTTGCCACATAAGTAAATAATTAGACATGAAATATTAATCTGAGTTGAAATATTTTATTAGCTCTTTAAATTAAAACCTTGCGTGGAGAAAGCAGTTGCTAGCAAACGGCAAGTTTAAACTAGATGGACATTTAATGGATATGGTACCGTCACTTATTACACTGTATTTCAAAGAATTATGTTGATCAGAGATATTGATTCGAGATTAAAATGTTAAAATCGTACATGTTTGTCATTTATAATCCATGTGTACAAAACATAAAAAAAAACAAAAAAAACCTGCAGCTGCATTTGTATGAAACAAGAGAAAGCGAGTCTGTACACAAAATATTGATTTGAGTTTTAATATTTTACTAGCTCACCAATGGCAAAACTTCCACAAGGAAAAACTTTTCCTAGCAGGAGTATAGAGCTGACTTCAGTGACCCGGATGAGCCTGTATTATCAGTTTTTACCGGTTGACACGATGGACCAATCAGAATCAAGTATTCTACAGAGCCATGTAATAAATGAAAATAAAACATTATTTATTCAACTTAATGTTAGTTAAGTTTTCTTGCATTAAAACACAGAGCAAGATTTATTAACAGCTTGCGCCAGCATCTCTTTTGGCTTCAATGTCAGGACTAAAGACACGCAGTGAAAAAATAGCACTGAAAAAGGCATGGACAGGGTTATTTTTACAGCTTATTTTATGTGTATTTGTAGTTGCTTCTAAACTTTAAATACTGTAGGTTCTGCTTATGTGTAAGTGAGGGTGGTTATGTGATTATGCATTCGAGAAGGATGTTTTGCCCCCTTTACGTGAAAGTATAGTTGCGTCGTACTTCAAACGCTCTTATTTCAAGCACCCAAAAAATGCTGATTTTTCATGATCCAAGTAGACGTTTTCCTGTAAGTGCTTAAAAACTATGATTGAGACTTGCATTTGAGTCTTGGCAGCTATGATGACCTTGCAGTATTTGGCTTGGTGCTGTTGTGAGTGTGGCATTGTGTTAGAGCCCTCGCTGCCACTTCCTGCCCACCACTGAGAGCCTTCTGTCCGTCCCCAGCTGGCCCCAGCAGCGCTTACAATCCCCACAGTGTCTGGCATCACCACAGGTACTCCCCCGACCCACTCCTGCCCTGACAGCCCCATAACGAAGGCCTTTATGGCCCTGCCAGCCTAGCCCCTCCTCACCATTCAAAGGCAAATCAATCAGGACTGACTCCCAATCGCCAGCTAATACCTTTCAGTCATCCATTGAGAGAATAAGATTGAAAAGATCTGTATTACATTAATGTATTTAAAAATGCCATGCTTAAAATTGCTGTTGACAGAGTACTGTACTTTGAAGTGAACTGTCAAATATTTAATACTTAGTATACATACTTTCATTCAAAAGTTTGGGGCTAGTAAGATTGTGAAAGGCATCAATAATTGTATTCAGCAAAGACACATTATATTGATCAAACATTACAGAACAGTAAATACATTTCTAATATTACAAAATAGTTTTATTTCAAATAATTTTCTTTTAAACGTTCTATTTATCAAAACATCACAGTTCCCTTTCGAGGGAACTCGCACTGCATCGGAACGACGCTTTGGGGATGCTCCCTTAGCATCAGCGAATCTGAAACCAGAATGCCAACTAGGCCAATCCGATTGGCGTGCGTGATGACGTCATTGTGACGGCATACCCGGAAGTATAAAAGGGGAGCTGGAACGTAATGGCGGTAGTTATTGCTCTTCAGCAAGCGCTATCTGTCAAACTGTTTGTCTATTTACTGTTGTATGTCAGTGAAAGTGTGTGTGATTGCAAAAATGGAAAAATGTGAGAATGTGAGAGAGTTTAAGCAGTGTGTGCATCCGTGTCCCCGTTTCATGTCGGGCTCGGATACACACCTGCTGTGTGTGCACTGCCTGGGCGTTCAGCATGCTCGAGCGGCTTTCGAGGGAGCCGCTTGTGAGCATTACAAGAAGCTGACGCTTAGGGTGCTCCGCTCTCGGCTGGCCGTGCTCGATGAGGCCGGCCAGCCTCGTGAGCCCCGTGGATCGGTCCCGCATCCGCCGAGGCAGTGCGGCGAGGCTGGTCATGGGGCTCACGGATGGACTGTCAGCGGGACTGGGACTGCTGAGGCATCTTCCCAGTCTTTATCTGACAGTTCAGATGTTCTCCTTCCGCACAGCGGAGGACCCGATGTGTGAGCGGTCTGATTCTGAGGAATTAGACGTGCTCAGCATCGTGGCAGTCAAAGTTATAAGCACTTCTTAAATATGCAAGATTCCATCTCGCGATTGCAGAAAAAAAGTCAGCGCGCAGGTTATGGGTCTGCAATTAAAGTGAACACACGCGATCGGTGTGCATGAGATACTGGTTGGCTTAACGGCGAGTCCGTATAGTACGTTAAATCAGTATTGTCTGATATGGCTGCATTTAAGTCTGAGGATTTAAATGAGATATGATCTGACTCTGAGGAGTTAGATATTCAGCCTGTCATTCAGACCATGTTTCACCGTATTGTGTGACACTGTTTGGCTTTTTTCTCGAGGGATGAAAACCAATTGTATTATGACGGCTTGAACCACGTTGCTGAGGCAACGCGGGGTCTATGAGTCCGTATAATACAAATAAAACAGTGTTGTCTGATTAATTACGGCTACATTTAATTCTAAGGAATTAAATAAAATATAATCTGACTTTGAGGAGTTAGATATTTAGCCTATCATTCAGACTATGTTTCACCTTAATTGTGGCTGCATTTAATTCTGAGGAATTAAATTAAAATATTATCTGACTTTGAGGAGTTAGATATATTTTTTATTCAGCCTATTATTCAGATCAGGTTGCACGGGTTTGGTGATTATGATGGCATTTAATTCCGAAGAATTGAGTGTCATGTTATCCGACTTTGATAAGTTGGATACTTTAATTCTGTCACCCAAGCGTGTTTAACTTGTGAACTGGATATTCATCTAAGATGGAGCCCTCCTGAAGCTGATGTCGTTCTCGCCGCCTTGTGGCCTGCGGGACACATCAGTTTTAGGCAATTGCTAATCGCAGTGTCCGCTCTAGTGTTGTGGCCCTGTTGAGCTGCTCCCTTAGATGAGGCCCCTGCTGGCCAGCCCCCTCTCCCGGGTAGGAGCGATCGAGGTTGTCTCCCCTGTGGAGTTTTTCGGGAGTCGATGCTGTGTTCCCGCCGTCTAGTACGCTTCGGGCCACATCGTTTCCCCGTGCACGCGTGCTGCACCAGCCGCCTCTAGCAAGACTTGCGGTGGTCCAGCAAACGCGTACGCACACCGAAAATCTTCCTCGATTTCGCCCTGCCGGTTAGCCGCTTCAGGGGGTCGGGGAGGAGGCTCGGTTGACACCCGAGACCGGCCTCGAGAGGCTGGTTCCCTTAGCAGATTATCTCGGCGCATGGTTATGCCTCCGAATATATCAGCTTGGGGCCTGCGACTGTAGGAAGGGGCATACAGATGCAGTCCGGTTACCTTCCCCTGAAGTTCAGTGGGGTGGTCTGGACGGCAGTGGTCCCTGGGCAGGTTCGGGTAATGGAACAGGAAGTTCACTCCCTGTTGGTAGGGAGGCCACAGAATGTGCTCCTCCGCCAGACAGGGAGTCCGGGTTCTACAGCCAGTACTTCATAGTTCCTAAGAGGGATGGCGAGTTGCATCCAACTTTAGACCGGAGGTACTTGAATCGTTCTCTGAGGAGATTCAGATTCAAGATGCTTAGCATTTCCTCCATTGTGATTCAGATCCAGTCTGAGGACTGGTCTGTCACGATGGGTCTGAAGAGGACGCATACTTCCCTGTATCCATCCTTCTGTGTCACAGGAAGTTCCTGAGGTTCGCTTTTTGGGGCAAAGCGTACCAATATCGGGTTCTTCCAGGCGGCCTAGCCCTTTGAGACTCTACACGCAGTAGCGTGTTGACGCCTTCTCAGAGAACTGTGTTCCTGGGAGTCGTATGGGATTCTCTACGTTGTGGGCACAATTGTCTCCCGAACGTATCGAGTCCATACGGGCGGTGGTCTCTAAAATGAAGCTAGGCCACAGCATCGCTGTGAAGCAGTTTAAGGTCTGCTGGGGCTCATTGCGGCTGCGTCCAACAGAATATCTCTTGGCCTGCTGCATGAGACCCTTACAGTGGTAGCTTGGAATCAAGGGGTTTTCCTCGGGGGGAAAACCATTCTGTATGATCAGGGTAACGCGCAGATGCCTTCGTTCCCTAGTCATATGGAAGAAACCTTGGTTTCTGTCCCAGGGGCCAGTGTTGGGAGCGTTCTGTTGCCGGTAATCCGTTTCAACAGGCGCCTCCCTCACTGGCTGGGACGTGGTTATGGGAAGTAAACCAGGTGGCTTTCCTTGAGGGGAAATCCATTCTGTATGATCAGGGTAACGCGCAGATGCCTTCGTTCCCTAGTCATATGGAAGAAACCTTGGTTTCTGTCCCAGGGGCCAGTGTTGGGAGCGTTCTGTTGCCGGTAATCCGTTTCAACAGGCGCCTCCCTCACTGGCTGGGACGTGGTTATGGGAAGTAAACCAGGTGGCTTTCCTTGAGGGGAAATCCATTCTGTATGATCAGGGTAACGCGCAGTGGCCTTCGTTCCCTAGTCATATGGAAGAAACCTTGGTTTCTGTCCCAAGGGCCAGTGTTGGGAGCGTTCTGTTGCTGGGAATCCGTTTCAACAGACGCCTCCCTCACTGGCTGGGACGTGGTCATGGCGGCCGCTTTGCGAGAGGTCTGTGGGAGACCAGGCATTTCTCCTGGCACATCTACTGCCTGGAAATGCTGGCGGTCTACAAAGCTCTGAGGAGCTTTTTCCCTTTTTCCTTTTTCCCACCATGTCCTGATATGGAAGTAAACCAGGTGGCTTTCCTTGAGGGGAAATCCATTCTGTATGATCAGGGTAACGCGCAGTGGCCTTCGTTCCCTAGTCATATGGAAGAAACCTTGGTTTCTGTCCCAAGGGCCAGTGTTGGGAGCGTCCTGTTGCCGGAAATCCGTTTCAACAGACGCCTCCCTCACTGGTTGAGGCACGGCAGGGGGGTTTGAGGTTGCGCCCTCTTTGCAGACTGGCGCATCACATCCTCCTGTGGTCCCAAGGGAAACTGTTGTCCATCAGGGCAATGTATGTCCCGGGGGTCCAAAATCAGGGAGCAGACATCCTGCTGAGGCAGGGGCTGAGGCCCGGGGAGTGGCGACTCCACCCAGAGGTGGTGGAGGCCATATGCAAGAGGTTCGGCCCAGTGGAAGTGGATTATTTGCGTCTCGAGAGACGTCCCACTGCCCACTGTGGTTTTTCCTCACGCATCCAGCCTCGCTGGGGTTGGATGCCATGGTTCAGACGTAGCCGAGGCTGTGTCTGTGCGCATTTCCCCCGATTGCTCTGCTTCCGGGAGTCCTGGAGAGGGTCAGGCGACAGGGGGTCAGTCTACTTCTGGTAGCACCCCGTTGGCCGACTCGAGTTTGGTTCTCGGATATCATAGCTCTGCTAACAGGTCAGCCGTGGGAGATTCCTCTGAGGAGGGATCTCCTATCTCAGGCGGCGGGTACGATATTTTACCCCAGCCCGGAGATTTGGAACCTGTGGGTCTGGCCCCTGAGGGGACCAGGTACCTAGAGGCTGGCCTATCGGCGGAGGTGATAGAGACCTTACTCAGTTCCAGGGCTCCGTCTACGAGGAGACTGTACAGCCTCAAGTGGAATGTATTTTCCACTTGGTGCAGGGAGCGTGAGGTGGACCCAGTTAACTGCCCGGTGGCTTCAGTGCTGGAGTTCCTCCAAGATCGCTTCTCTGCAGGGCTTACCCCGTCCACACTCAAGGTGTACGTGGCTGCCATTGCGGCTTTCCACGCTCCTATGGGTGATGGGCCTCTGGGTAGGCACCATCTGGTTGTACAATTCCTCCGTGGGGCTCGGAGGATGAGGCCTGCGGCTCATTCCAGAGTTCCAACCTGGGACCTGGCAGTGGTTCTTGAAGGATTGGCTGAGGCCCCCTTCGAACCATTGGAGTCGGCTGGACCAAAGGACCTGACCCTTAAGGTGGCTTTTCTCCTTGCCATTACCTCTCTTAGGAGAGTGGGAGATCTCCAGGCCTTGGCGGTAACGCCGACCTGCCTGGAGTTTGCCCCGGGAGGAGTAAAAGCCATCTTACACCCAAGGCCGGGCTACGTGCCTAAGGTGCCTTCAAGGGTGGTCAGGTCATTGGTCCTGCAGGCATTCCATCCTCCGCCTCACGTGACGGCGGAAGAGGGGAGGCTTCACCTACTCTGCCCGGTTAGGGCCCTTAGAGTTTATCTGGCGAAGTCTGCACAGTGGAGGAGATCGCAACAACTGTTGGTGTGTTTTGGCTCACCTAAGAAGGGATTGCCTGCGTCTACTCAGACAATCAGTAATTGGATTGTCCAGGCGATTACCATGGCCTACCAGGTGCGCAGTTTGCCTTCACCTGTGGCCGTGAGGGCTCATTCCACCAGAGGCATGGCCTCTTCGGTGGCCCTTCTTTCTGGGGTCCCCTTGCAGGATATCTGCGAGGTGGCCGGGTGGGCTACCCCACACACTTTTATCAGGTTCTATAGCCTGGATCTCCCTACGACGCCTGGTGCTAGGGAGCTCCAGTCCTAGCTGTGCCCGGTCTCCGGCTTCACACTAGGGCAGGTGCTACCCTTCGGTGTGGCCTAGTGGGTACTCGTTCCCCAAAGCGTCGTTCCGATGCAGTGCGAGTTCCCTCGAAAGGGAACTGCTCGGGTTATGTATATAACCCTTGTTCCCTGAGAAGGGGAACGAGCACTGCATCCCGACGCCACACCTCGGCGCGCCTGGAGCGCATGCTTCAGAGCAATTACTACCGCCATTACGTTCCAGCTCCCCTTTTATACTTCCGGGTATGCCGTCACAATGACGTCATCACGCACGTCAATCGGACTGGCCTAGTTGGCATTCTGGTTTCAGATTCGCTGATGCTAAGGGAGCATCCCCAAAGCGTCGTTCCGATGCAGTGCTCGTTCCCCTTCTCAGGGAACAAGGGTTATATACATAACCCGAGCAGTTTCCACATAAATATGAAGCAGCATAACTGTTTTCAACATTGATAATAATAAGACGTATTTTTGAGCATCAAATCAGCATACACTGTAAAATCCAACAGTTGTTCTTACTAAGACTTTTTTAGTAAACTTTACTTAATGTCCAATAATTTGTTGACCTTACTTAAAACAAGTAAGTAATCTGAACTATTTGCATGCTATGCCTTCGTTACTTAGAAAACTCAAGTAAACATTACTTGACTGGTTTGAGTACCATTTTGCCAAAGCAAAAAAACAAGCGGGTGGATGGGCGGACGGGCAAAGTGTTTTTGAGGCGGGGCAATTTTTTCTAGACTTATCACTCATTTCCTCCACTTCTTCTCACCATAATTGTGATTAGTGTTCCCTTTGGTTGGACACTTGGAACTTCATTCACATTATAGTAATTAACTTCCTATTAATGCAGCAATGCAACAAGAAATTGATTTCAAAACAAGGGAAGTAATATATATATATGTGTGTGTATATATATATATATATATATATATATATATATATATATATATATATATATATATATATATATATATATATATATATATATATATATATATATATATATGTAATATTTGTCCATTAATTATATAGAACATAACTATTTTTCATGTCAAATGATGACCTTTTAACATTTTTTTTTGCTAATATTTATGGCATAACCTTTTAATTGAGTTGATATAATCCCTCTGTTTGTCACAATATCATTTGACCATGCTCGAGTGTGTCACACACACACTTCAACATTCAGCATGCAAAACACAACAATGGTAACAAGGATTTTTTTAAATTTATTTTTAAATTTTTTATTATTAATACGACCTTTACTATTTTACTTGCTGTCATTATTGGGGTTATACTGACAAAAGACAAATAGTAAAATAAAGGCAAAAATAGTAAAACGAAGCAATTAATTTATTCATGCCACAATGCACTCTGGGAGTACACTTCCTCAGATCCCAGATAGAATTAAGTTGACAAAACTTAAATGGTTTAAGTAAGAACAACTTAATGCAATCAAAAAGATAAGTGAAGTAATTAAACAGCGGTATTACTTAAAATTAAAGTATTTAGTCTATTCAACTTAAAATAGTTATTAGAACGACTAATATCTTTAAATACATTTAACTCAAGTTTATCAAGTAATCATTACTTAAATTTTTTAGGGCAACCACTTTCCTCAAATTTTTTAAGTAAACTCAACTTATCCGGTTTTAGAGTGTATTAGAATGATTGAAGAGAATGAATGAATGAATGAATGAATGAATGAATGAATGAATGAATGAATGAATGAATGAATGAATGAATGAATGAATGAGTGAATGAATGAATGAATGAATGAATGAATGAATGAATGAATGAATGAATGAATGAATGAATGAATGAATGAATGAATGAATGAATGAAGAGTAAGGATTTGAGCGAGTTTGAAAAGGGCCAAATTGTGACGGCTAGACGAATGGGTCTGAGTATCTCCAAAACTGCAGCTCTTGTGGGGTGTTCCCGGTCTGCAGTAGGAAGGAACAGTGTTGAACCGGCCAAGGCTCATTGATGCATGTGGGGAGCGAAGGCTGGCCTGTGTGGTCCGATCAAACAGACGAGCTATAGCTCAAATTGCTCAAGAAGTTAATGCTTGTTCTGATAGAAAGGTGTCAGAATACACAGTGCATCACAGTATGTTGCATATGGGGCTGCATAGCTGCAGACCAGTCAGGGTGCCCATACTGACCCCTGTCCACCACCAAAAGCACCAACAGTGTCACGTGAGCATCATAACTGCACCACAGAGCAATGGAAGAAGGTGGCCTGGTCTGATGAATCACATTTTCTTTTACATCACGTGGATGACCGGGTGCGTGGCTTACCTGCGGAACACATGGCACCAGGATGCACTATAGGATGAAAGCAAGCCGGCGGAGGCAGTGTGATGCTCTGGGCAATGTTCTGCTGGGAAACCTTGGGTCCTGCCATCCACGTGGATGTTACTTTGACACGTACCACCTACCTAAGCATTGTTGCAGACCATGTACACCCTTTTAATGGAAACGGTATTCCCTGGTGGCTCTGGCCTCTTTCCTCTATAATGCGCCCTGCCACAAAGCAAAAATGGTTTGAGTTTGAGGTGTTGACTTGGCCTCCAAATTCCCCAGATCTCCATCCAATCGAGCATCTGCGGGATGTGCTGAACAAACAGTCTGATCCATGGAGGCCCCACCTCGCAACTTACAGGACTTAAAGGATCTGCTGATATCATCTTGGTGCCAGATCCTTCAAGGGTCTAGTGGAGTCCATGTCTTGAGGGGTCAAGGTTCCTACCAGTAAATAGTCCCAATATAAACACTTATTATAAGTGTACCATAATGATTCAGGGTAAGACAAAAACACAGTTTGGAAAATGGATTCACGTTGTACATTCTCATTATATCATTTTTGTAAATCTTGAACACAAAAAAAGTTACGGACAGCAGCTTTAAATATTGAATTGAGTTGAAATATTTTATTAGATCTTTAAACTCAAAGCTTCTGCAGAGAAAGCAATTGCTAGAAAGCGGCACGTATTAACTAGATGGACATTTAAGGGATATCATATCACTTCTTACATGGTATTTCACCACATATATAATTATGGGGATCAGAGATATCGATTTGAGATCGTTGACTGTTATAAAATCGTACCTGTTTTTTATCTTATAATCCATTACAGAGTACAAAACAATAGTCGCAAAATTGCAGCAGCTGCATTTGTATGAAACAAGAGCGAGTCCGCGATACCAGATGACATAATTAAACAACTGTACACAAAATATTGATGTGAGTTTTAATATTTCATTAGCTCACCAATCGCAAAACTACCATGATTAGAAACATTTCCTAGCAAACATAAAGCACCGACTTCAGTTACAGTTACATCAGGGGATAACATACCGCTGGATGATGCAATTGACTAATCTGAATCAAGTATTTCACAGAGCCGGATATAATATAATATACCCCCGGTTTCACAGACGAAGCTTAAGCTAGTCCCAGACTAAAATGCATTCTTAAATGTCCTAATTGACCTAATTGAACCGAATCCTGGCTTAATCTAAGCTTTGTCTGTGAAACCGGGCCATAATAATATAATAAATATAATATAATATAATATAATATAATATAATATAATATAATATAATATAATATAATATAATATAATTAATATAATATAATATAATATAATATAATATAATATAATATAATATAATATAATATAATATAATTATTTTAATGACAACTGTGCTTACTATGGTGAAGATTTCTATAGGCTTGTCAAATACAATACCTAGTTAGTTAATGGATACTATACTTGACATTTTTGAGTATTTGTCAGTCATAGGTAAAAAGGGAATTTTTCTTTTTCTTTTTCTGGTGTCCCAGTAATGACGTACAGTGCAGCCTATGACTCATGTTGAGAATGGTGATGTCTCATTACACACAGTTGAGGGGTTTGCAGACTAAATATACTCCCCCGGAGCAGGTGCAGATCTGCAACTGGAGTCATTCTGGAGCACACACACACATATGTCTCGTTTACTCTCTTTGTGGGGACTTTCCATTGACGTAATGTTTTTTTATACTGTACAAACTGTATATTATCTCACCTTACACTAGGCCTACCCCTAAACCTACCCATCACACAAGACTACAGGCATTTTAACATTACATTTACAAGCTTGTTTCCTCATGGGGACCTCAATTTAGGTCCCCACGAGTCTGTCTGCATTCAGGTTGAAGTCCCCACTGGGATAGAAAAAACATGTGCACACTTACACACTGACTGACATACACACTTGCTGACTTTCCACACACTGTGTGATGCAGGGCCATGCGAACTACTTTATCACCATCTAGTGGATTTCAACCAACACACACCTGAACACTGATGAAACAAAATTAAAAATTATTTTTAATTGCATGATGTTGTTGATATTGTGCAAACAGTGCCAAATACTGTCACATTCAGTAGCCTATGCTTTAAACTAAAATGTTTTCAAATGAAAAACCCTGGTGTAAAAAACACAATGTAAGGACAAAAAAGCATATTTGATATAACAAAAAAAAAAATTTAAATATCAAATGCTCCTTTTGCTGAACCCAAATGATTCATTCATTTTATTTAGTTTTTTAATACATATTTTAGTAGTTTTTCCAACAAGCAATTTAACATTTTGAGAGAAACTGTTGGTTAAACAAAGGCAAATGTTCCCAAATGTTACCTTATATCCAGATACATTGCAATAAAATGTTGCAGTGTTTCCATTGCATCACTGTACTGCAACATACACCTAAAGATAGCAGTAAAGCGCACTGTCAACAGTTGCTGTGGAAACCTGCAGATTGGAGAAATCCACTGCAACAGATCTGCTGGTACAGAAAAAGCGCTCATTCGACACAAGGGGACAGTGTTGCTTTGCGAAACGAACTCGCGCCCACTGCAGCAACACGCATGTGAATCACTCCTTCATTTCCCAGACATTCACAAGTCATTTGGCCGTTTAGCTGCATAGTGCCCTGCATTCCTATCATGCATTCAGATCAACTTGCAGTTATCCTTTTTACAGAACGGAATAATGTGGAACTGAAAGCCAAAGCTGTTTGAGGCGGGAAGTAGAGCTTATATTTACTGCTCAAGGCACCGTCCCATTACAGCTTACTCATAATTGTAAAGCTGCTTGCTCAGTTGGCAGCTACTGATGCTGGATATTTGTGTTTGTGGTAATTATTTTGTTCTAATAGAGCTGCAGGCTGCAGTTAAGCAGGTTAAATGACTCCCATCTCTTTTATACAGAATCAGTATCAGTCTGTTTTGTTTTCATCCCTTTTTTGCCTTACATTATAGATTACATTATAGATTCTATAATGTTCTATAATGTGAACATGCTGGGCCGTGCGTCCCTATCTTATGGGCTTGAAATTGGAGTTATATAGGACTTTTCATAATCCATTAAAGCAAAAAAACAAGCCCCAAAAAACATGCATAGCTTTATGAAACACACTGAGGAAATGATGAGCTCCAGTAGATCTCTTCCACTTTACTCGTTTCCATGGTCACCGCTGCTTTTACTTTATCTGAGGTGGTGATACAGGAAAGTTAACTTCACCTTGGGTTCATTGTGAAAACTCTTTTCCAGGGCCACAGAGACTAGTGTGTGACATAGTTTTCATAAAAAAAGATCACACTTTATATTAGAGGTCCTTAACTACTATACACTTACAGTACATCAAAAAAAAAAAAAGTACAATGTGGTTATTGTGTTGATGTTGTATTGCAAAGCACTTGTGCTGCTACTGAGTAGAGATACGGTTAAGGTTAGAGACAGGTTTGCCGGTATGGGTAGGTTTAATTTTGGGTTAAGGTGTGAGGGAAGGTCAACTGTAATTTTATATATATATATATATATATATATATATATATATATATATATATATATATATATATATATATATATATATATATATATATATATATATATATATATATATATATACGGTAATACCATATATCACAATAATGAACATGCACGATTTTGTTATCATGCGTGGGCACTTCTAGATTGTTTGAATATGTCCTGATTCTTTATTGTTCAGTCACACACTTTACAGTAAGGCTCCATTATTTAACATTAGTTCATTCATTAACAAACTGACAATGAAAAATACTTCTAAAGCATTCATTAATATTAGTTAAATGTAAATTTCAGCATTTAATAACACATTATTAAAATCAAAAGTTTTCAAAAATCTAAAATCTTTGTTAATTTTAATGCATTAACTAGTGAGACCTTATTGTAAAGTGTTACCTATTGTTCTTTATAATTATTTTGTACTTTAATCTGTTTTAAATATTTGTTTACTTTATACATTGTATCAGGCACGTGCAGAGGGGGGGGGGGGGGCTTTGGGTGCTCGAGCCCCTGCCCTTTTTCAAAATGAATCAAAAGTGCCCCTCTCAGACAAATATCAATGATAATATCGAGGTCAATAAAACTAAATAAATGTGATTATTATAACATGACAATGTATACAATAGTAACTAATGGCTCAAAAGTCGGACAATTTCTGTTGAGGCGTTGCCATAACGCGTTGCTATGGGTCGTGTGCGTTTTGATTGACAGCTGATTTTCCACTGTTCGGAAACGGCTCTCGAGCCAAATATGGTCCTTTCAGAGAGTGTGTTGCCTTACGGGAAAAAATAAACCAATATACATTTTTTTTCATCCATAATCAGAGCTAATGTGTTGATTTAATTACAAATCTATATATTATATATTTTAAAGTATTACACAATTCACCAATGCCCGTTTGTCATGTATATACACCAACCAATCGTGATCTGGCAAAGCAAGTTCAAATTCCATTGGGCGATGTGAAACGGTAATTTTCTGTTCTTATTCATAAATCGGTTGAAAATTACATGGACAGACGAACTAACGTTTGTGGAACGATTTCCTGCGGTTTGTCTCATTTTATAAATTGCATCACTGACAAAATGGATTTTAACTGACAACAAACAAATCCCTGCACAAAACCATGCAGCAAACGTCGCATTAATGGTAAGTAGTGTTAAATTCACTTGTATTTATGTATATTTATACACCGTTTACTATTTCATGAAACTATCAAAGTTAACTAAACCAAAGTGCCACCTACAGGCCTATTATGTGAAGTGTAGGCTGGCGAAATGGTTACGTGAAAGGACTTTATTAGCTATATTACCATTTTTTAATATTATGCAGCATTATGAAAGAACTCTCTTATGTTTATCAAGCCTGCATTGATAAAAAAACAGCAATATTGTGAAATATTATTAAAATAATGTTTTTCTATTTTAAAATAATTTAAAATATAATTTATTCCTGTGATCATAGCTGGATTTTCAGCATCATTACTCCACTCTTCAGTGTCACATGATCATTCAGAAATCATTCTAATATGAGGATTTAATGTCAATGATGGAAACTGTGATATTCTTTTCAAGATTCTTTGATTAATAAAAAGTTAAAAAGAATATAATGTAATAATATTTCACAATATTAGGCTACTGTTTTTTCTGTATTTTTGATTAAATAAATGCAGACTTGATCAGCATATATATATATATATATATATATTTTTTTTTTTTTTTTTTTCATCCATAATCAGAGCTAGTGTGTTGATTTAATTACAAATCTATATATTATATATTTTAAAGTATTACACAATTCACCAATGCCCGTTTGTCATGAGGGATATAGATATTCATTATCAAACTGTACTCCGTCACCATCAGATTGGCCTTACTGTGACTGCTCTAAAGGCTGAGCCAGTCCAAATCCTCTTGTGAGCTTCAGTAAAGAATAAGGCAATCATTTTTGCTCTAGTTCCTGCCCTTATATATATATATATATATATATATATATATATATATGTATATGTATATATATATAAAAAAGTGTATTATTATTATTTATTTTTTTTGCCCCTTTTTACATTTGAGCCCCTGCCCATGAAGAACTCTCAGCACGGCCCTGCATTGTATTGTATTGTATTTAAATGTTTGGTTATATTTGTTAAAAGAAAGTTATTAAACCTGTTATAGTATGACAACACTTTTTTAGCAGATTCTATAAACATATAAGCAGAACTACTCTATCATATGTATGACACCCACATTTTCTTGTTTTATGAAAAGCTGTAGATAAAGAAAAAAAAAGGTACTTAATGGATTGAAATTATATGGTTTTCATAGCTTTTTTCTCTGTCTCACTTCAAAGCATTTGGAAAATGGAAGCTATTAGCTGTCATGCTGACTCAACCTTGGGAACAAGGGATGAAAGCCAACAAACAAAAAGATACAAACATGTAACCTGTGCATTGTGTGGGTCACCGTGATTTTGCCAAGTAATGCATGCATATTTTGTTGATCCTGGAACAATATTCCTTGTTCTATTCCTACCCCTAAGCCTATCCCTACCCATAATTTATCCCTAAAATCAGAAGGAAATGATACTGATTATGGAATAACACTGATGTAGAAGCATCAAACCCTGGTTGTAAGACTACGCTTGACATAAACTGTAAACTTATCCCTCAAATCTGATTGGTGTATTTGGAATGTTGTTCCAGGATCAACAAAGATGTTGATCCAGGAAAACGGTGTACTTGGTGAAATCATGTTTACCGCATTGGTCGCATAATGTTATCAGCATGCATGAGTTATGGAGAGACCTGAGTGCAGTGCAGAGGAGGGATATAGATATTCGTTATCAAACTGTACTCCGTCACCATCAGATTGGCCTTACTGTGACTGCTCTAAAGGCTGAGCCAGTCCAAATCCTCTTGTGAGCTTCAGTAAAGAATAAGGCAATCATTTTTGCTCTAGTTCCTGCCCTTGTCTTTTCAATAAACGACACCTGCTTTATAAATACTTTCCCTCTCTCGCCGCAGAACTACCAGAATTCTCTTCAAAGCAAAACAACTTGCCTAACTTGTGGCTGCTGCATATTATTTAGGCTTTTTAAAGCTTTCAGGTTTACCAACAAACAATGCTGCCCGTAGGAAAGAACATTCTCAAATGAGATCTTTTTAACATCTGCATTGCAAATTTTTCCTTTGCTTAAGTCTCCAGCTTTTCTTCTGAGAAAAGACCCCAGTAAATTAAATGTCACCTCTGAGAGGTGAAAAGAGACGACTATGTCTGAAATTATGCTAAGATCGGACTCAAATTATGGACATTTTTCATTCAATTCTGTTCATACAGAATTATCTGTGCTATGCTGCTGCAAATCATTTTTTAAGTCTATAATTTTATGTCTGGAATGCTCGATGACATGTAGTTTACAAGCTGTTTTATTGACACCTTTCTGCGGTTGAAACACTGATTGAGTGATAACATGAGACATTTTAGTAAGTTGTACTGTTTGTCTCTGATGTGCATTCATAGTTATTTCCTGCTATAATGTGCCACTTGAACTGAGGTGATCTGTCATGGCACATTAACCCTCATCCCTCCATCTCATTTATAAACACAAATCCTTCCCGCACGGGTCAAAATGACCCGAAAGCCTAAAATTATACTTGTTTATTTATTTATTTTGTCCAGAAAGCTAATTTATTTTGATAATATGTTTTCTATTTTTAATGCATTTTTTATGCACCTTTAAATGACTAGATTTTATCAATAAATAATAATTTAAGCCCATTCTTTCAACTTAAATTCAAAATAACACAATTTATGCATAACCCTTTTAATTCAGCTCAAAATATCTTACACTGGGTGTCTTTGCTGGCCTCTTGTGGAAAAATAATGATATAAAATGATATTTCATGACTCTTGCCTTATAGCTCTATATGGAATAAATGAGCTGTTCTGCTGGGTCCTAAAGTCATTTCTCTTCATCCTCATTCCTCACATTCCATTCATTCCTATGGGGATCAAATTGACCCACGAGAGAAGGATTTGTTACTTTTTAAATTTCAACCACAAAACTCTTTGAATCCAGTCAAATTGTTTGTTTTTTTTGGTGCATTTATGGTTCAAGTTCGCCAAAAGTCATGGGCTGCTTCCCCTCGGGGGAATCCCCGCGCCATTTTGAAGTGCATTTCACTTCGTGAAGTGGACAAGGGAAGTTTATATGGACATAAATGACCTCGACCTCATGAATTTGACCGAGGGAGCGAGTCTACTTCATGTGTACACTTCAGGCAGCTTCATATGCCACAATGCAACACGAGTGTGATGTCACCGCATATCGCATTTCATTTACCCCACCACAAACAACTAAGTATTATATATTATTAGATATTTTAATTATTTTTAAAAACATTTAAAACAACCCAAACACACCTATATACATATAGAATGCTGCATTAAACAATTTAAACTCCAAATAAATCAACTCCATAGTGGATTCCAAGTGATCAAGGGCTTAGGACATTCCAGTTCAGCCCATTGCAAAGGTTCCTCCAGTAGTGGGCATTCATGCAACGTAAGCAATGACGCACATCCGAGTGAACGAGACGGAGGGAAGTTAGCAAGTGAAGGGCATAATACGAACTGGAACGCAGCACTGGAGTCTTGAAAACTACATTTTTATTTTTATTTTTTATTTTTTATTAAGTTTCGGGTCAAGGACCCACGGCAAGGATGAGGGTAAAGAGTGCCAAAACCACGTTTATTGTTTGAATTTTGTGATAAAATTTACCTTTTGAAAGCTGAGACTTAATTTCAGAACAAAGCAAAAAGCTTATTGTGATCTATTGGATGGAAAGGTGTAGGGATTTAAGAATTGATATTGGTTTATCAAAATGAGAATCAATTACAATGGACAAATCAATATTGTCAACCCTGCCCTACTTGTACGTATTATATTGAATTATGAAAGAGTGATCAAAAAAATTCTCTAAATGCATATTTTTTCAGTTTTATCAAAACTAACGTGCTGTTAACTCCAACATATCAACACCAAGTGCTGTCATGCTTCAGTGGATATTTTAGTCTGTATATATTAAGATATTTTCAAATATTGGTGCATATTACACATCAGTCACTGATACCGCATGTCTTGCCAGACACATATGATAAACGCCTACAGTTGGATCTCGCTGTACAAAGTGCTCTCGTTCAGCTAAGAAGGAGTTTTAATTAATAGCATCAACAAATCAGCTCTCAGACGCTGCCACAATGTCAAGTAAAGAGAAGACGTTGTCATGGTAACAGGCTATGCCAATAATGTATTCCTGAGGCTGAAGGAAAAGGAGGAAAAATATATAATGCAGCAATCAAGCACGTCAAGTCCGACCTATGCAGTGACCGTCTGTTTGCGTTCACAGAGGACTCCTGTCTCCTGCACTGCAAAGAATTTCATAGAATCTCAGCTTCTGGGCTAAATTAGACCGCTCACTACCGGTGTCGTTTTGAGAGACGTCCCCCGAGGCGCTGTTCACCCAGCAACCTCTGAGCCAAGGCCACACCATTTATCATATTGGGAGTTTTTGCATTTATTTTAAGTCACTCCACAGATTCACCTGTCACTCGGTCCCTCAAGAGGAAGCTTTGCACTCATTTCCTCCCCCTTTTCGTCTTCTTTTCTGGTTACTCTTTTCTAAATCTTCAGGGCTGGAGGAAAGCAGAATGACAGACAGGTTCACTGGTTCTCCTTCACTAAAGAGGCCAGGTCTCAAAAAGCAATTTGGCTGTTCAGATGTTGGAAGGCTGTTGTCTGTTGCAGCCTGAAGGGCAGCTCTGTGCTGAAGTCTAATGCATTCTATTGAGTCCATGGGGAACGGGATCTCTAATTCCAAAGTTTCCTGACGCTAATCGGATCCGGAACTACACCCCCAGATGTGACCCCTCGGGTTTTAATTGATTTGGATAATTATGCCTGGACAGTTCACAGACATCAGTCATAGTACAATTGTATTAGAGTTATTCTAATGAACATAAACACAATTTTCAAGCCTCATTTTGCCTCCACAGCCCCATGAAGTTATTATTTTAATGTGTGATGTAATCCGCTGGAGTTTTTCCCACTTGAAGGAGGTACTACATCTTCAGGTATCTGCAATTTTTGGTTTAAATTATTAGAGGGTAAAACATGTTTGATTCAGTGCTAAAGTTTTATTAAGGTTTGCTAAGCACCAGTCATTAGTTGCTACTTATTCATATGTTAAAATAAATGTCTTATTTTCCTGGCCCACAGGCAAGCCCAAATTGAAACTGGAGGGTATAGCAGAGGTCTTATTTTTCATTACTCCCATAGTATATGTTGGCAGAAAAAACATACACTGCATGCAGAATTATTAGGCATGTTGATTTTATGATTTTATGATTTTATTCATATTTTTTTTCCAGGCACATCTGACCAATTCCAAACCACAATAATCTTAATAACTACTATTAATTTTGTGTTTAATCATTGAATAATTAATCTTCCAGAATCTGCCAGTAAGTTTTGGGAGTTTTTAATCCATCTCCAATTTTGAAGTCCGTTTTGCAGAGATGGACTAAAAAGGAACTCCCAAAACTTACTGGCAGATTCTGGAAGATGAATTCTTCAAACAGTGGTACGACAGGATGTGGAGCTGGTCCTTCAAGAGTCACTCTGAACCTATCCGTCTATAAAGCCTATACAATTCTTTTAAAAACTCTTCTGTATTCACAACACTTCTTCATGTATTTTACAACACTTCAGCTTGTGATTCTTATTAAGTGGGGGTCATTTTTTTTTGGAGTTTCTGAGATCCTGATACCTTGCACTTCTGGAGACTCCAGGTAGGTTGCAGTTCTGGGAAATGGTGGCGCTGGAGACTAAAGGGTTCCTGATGGTTTCACGCTTAATTCTTCAGCTTAATTCTTAATTACTTTGCTGTTAACATGTGTCTTTTCTTAACCACCTGTTTTTGTCTGACCCTGCTGACCGAATGAGCATTTCACTGTCCAATGGTCATGTCTTAACTGCAATGTCTTGTATTGCATTAGTATTGCATCCTTCTCATGCGCATTTAATAATTTTTGATTTAGTTAAATCTCTTGTTCGACTCATTTGATCTTTTAAAGAAAGGCATTTTTCATTTCCAGTCTTCATGAGCAATTATATATCACTTATAAATGATTAAATGCAAAATGAATATTAGTTATTAAGATTAATGTGGTTTGGAATTGGTAAAATGTGCCTGGAAAAATAAAATATGATCAGAAAATCATTGTGCCTAATAATTCTGCACACAGTGTATATCTTGCACTGAACATTGATGCAGCAACACATTTTGTGGGGAAAATAATTTATACAAAGTGGTTTGTTTTGTTAAAAGATACTCGGAGTAAAAGGCTCAACATGGGGAAAAAGGCACCCAGTACTGATACAAAAAAAAGTGGTCGACCAATATTGTTTTGTTGATGGCCGATGCTGATAACTTAGAAAGCCAGGTGGCCGATTGCAGATATAAAGCCAATATGTATATATGATTTATATTTATTAAAATGTGTTTTATGTTTATATTTATTTTAATTAATATATAATAAATGAGAAATAAATACCTAAGAAAAATGCCATAGATTGGTAGGATTTACGCAGATAAATACACAGATATAAATGCGTATTTGCTGAATGCTGACAGCAAATGAGAAAGATTTATTTTAAAAATGTTATATCGACCACTAACAATAGCTAAGTTAATTCTTGTTCAAAACAATTGCTTAAGCAAAGTTTTTATTTGATAAATAAATTTTTTTTTTTTTCAATAAATACATTGACATTAAAATGTCTTCATTTAAGATTCTGAAAATGACAGTAACACTATAGAATAACGTCACATTTGTTGACTACATTAGTTAACATGAAGTAACAATAAAACAACCCAATAGTAGGGTTTGGTTTAGTTTTAGTTGCATGTAATTATGTGTAATCCCATAATACTTTAATATGGCTTTAGATATATTAGATATCTTATTTTTTAAATATGATGGTTTCATTATAAATCTTATTCTTCATTTTAAATACATTATAGATTATAAAAAGGTGGGAGCAGAAATTAATAAATGATATTGAGCATCTGAATCTAACCATGTCATGATGTTCACAGATAAGACAGCTATTGTTTATGATATCAACAGCAAGGGCACTTTTTTTCCATACTTTACATTTTCTTCAGTTTTCAAAAAGCTGTTGATCTAATTACCTTGGAAAAAAACTAATCAGAAAATCATTAACAAGATCTTTGTCTCAAAATATATTTGGTAGTATTAATCAATACTCATTTGCTACATAAATCTAAAACATTTAAAATACAGTATGTATCACTAATTATTGAGATAAGGGACAAAACAAGTTTTAGATGTTAGTTTTTATTATTTAATAATACATTATTATAAATTGTTTTTTCTTTTTGTTTTAGATAGATAGATAGATAGATAGATAGATAGATAGATAGATAGATAGATAGATAGATGATAGATAGATAGATAGATAGATAGATAGATAGATAGATAGATAGATAGATAGATAGATAGATAGATAGATAGATAGATAGATAGATAGATAGATAGATAGATAGATAGATTGATTAATTATCAACATAAAGAGGGCGTTTTTTTTGTGTAGGACATGTTGTGTCCCTTATCTCAATTATAATTGATATAAATATATATTAGATCAAATTAGCACAGAATAAACTTTGAGTTTCTACCTGAAATCTAAAAGTGCTGCAGTGAGTTTTTGTGGCATCTAGTGGTTTAGAGGAAAATAAAATCAAATGCGGCCAGCCGGATCAAATCAAGAGAATCAAATCAAGCTAAATATTTCATAAACAAACACCCAAGTGTCACTTTGTAAATGGAATAGGGAGCACATATTTGTGATATTCATAAAATACACTTTGAGTCATTGAGTTCCGAGACAATGCTTCACAATCAAACAAACAACGTTTTGATTCATTTCCAGGATTAGAGCTTAACATACCCAAAGGCAGTCAGGACCGGATAATAGATTTGACCCTGAGTGACGGCACTCTCTTTCAGAGCACAAACTGTCTTCCCGTTCGCTCTAAAAACAGGTCTGGGAGCAGCTAATTTCCCCAAAGAACACAAACAGATTGGCTGTGCTCCTACAAGCCGTCCCTACTGCATGCCATGCCACCATCATCGTCTTTGTTATGTTAATAGGGTAGTCCTTGCCTGAAATATCTATGCGAATGTGTGTGTATTTTGGGTTGTCGGTTAGGGCTTTGTTGGTGAGGGCGATAAACACACTAATGAAAGTGTTTTCATGAGCAACTCTCTCTCATAATTCTGTAGACAAAGGGCAGTGGTGGGAGTGCAGTGCCTGCAAGCATAATGACTTATTTTCAAGGACTGTTCTCAAGGGAAGTTTAGAGCCAGGTAAGGTGGCAAAGCAAAGACACCTTTACACAATCATTTCAAATACTTTTCAATCAAGTCGGGGAGCTGTGAGGCCTACATCAAATAAACAAAACAGCGTAAAGTGGGTTTATTAACAGAGCCCATGGCTGTTTTACATGCATGATGGTAATGGATGCACAATGAAATCATTCAATTGCATTGATGCAAATTTCTTGAAAAGTTGGGGTACTTTTAAATGTGAATGCATTGTCTTTTGTTTGCTTTTCAGTGCACTGAAAACAAAATAAGAAATACATAATGATTATATTAAAAATGTTTTGTTTTATTGTCTTGTTTTTCAATTAAAACATCTAATCGTTATATACACCTGATCTATATATATATATAAATATATATATATATATATATATATATATATATATATATATATATATATATATATATATATATATATATATATAAATATATATATATATATATATATATAAATATATATATATATATATATATATATATATATATATATATATATATATATATATATATATATATATATATATATATATATATATATATATATATATGTATATATATATATATATATATATATATATATATATATATATATATATATATATATATATATATATATATATATATATATATATATATTATAGCTGCCTAATATATCCCACCCACTAACAGGTGCCAGGATGTAGAGATAATCCGTGTTATTCACTTCACCTGTCAGTGGTCACAATGTTATGCCTGATCGGTGTATACATATATTAGTGTGGTCAAAATAAGTGACCGCACTAACTGACTGTGTTTGCATATTATATATGTATATATAAATACAATAAATACACACACACACACACATATATATATATATATATATAATTTTTTTTATCAATTCTAATTTGCTACACAAATCTATAACCTTTTGAAAAACATTAAATATTTGATCAAAATGACAATTCTGTCATCAGTGTATACGTGTTTATCAATGTTTATACATAACTGAATTAAATCTGTTTATCGTATAAAGTGGTTGTTTCTCTTTAGAAGACTTAATTAAACCCCATGGACAACTTGTCTTTTTGAACTTTTTGAAGCGTCAAAGTTGAATGAACTTTCAGTGCAGGGACAGTAATCTCTCAGGTTTCATAAAAAATATTTACATTTGTGTTTTGAAGATGAATGGGGTCTTATGGGGTTGAATACAGAATTTTCATTTTTGGGTGAACTAACTCTTTAAGTCACTTACAAATGCAGCTTTGATTCAAGCCCCGAATAACTACAAATCCTTAAAAACTCATCCATCTCATCAACCCATTAATCAAATTATATTGACTGTGTTTTGTGCATCTCAGAAAGGGAAAACTATTCCACTTCGATTGAAATCTAGTTGCACTGAACTGAAGAGTGTCTGGCTCAGGAATATCCTTGAGCAGAATGTGTGAGTGTGTGTCATCCCTGTGATGGACTTGCCATCCGTCCTGGATGGATCCCTGCCTACGGCCCGAGATGCTGGGATAGGCTCCAGGTTTGGAGATAGGACAAACGGTTTGAAGAATGGATGGATGAATGGAGTCCATGAACACACTCCATTTAGAGCTTTACAAAAGATCACCACTGTTGTTTACATAATAGCCAATTGCAAGATCCCTTCAGAGTGAAATATAGAGTCTAGTAAGTCAGCGCACATTTTCAGTGTTCTAGTCTCTAAAATAAAAAATAAAACTAGACTAATAAAAGATGGAACCATTACCTTCAACTGACTTCAGGTTCAGATGGAAACTATACATTTAATGGACATGCATTTATTGCAACAAGCAAATAACATCCTTCATAAAACCACAGTACGAGTCCTTGACTAGACTAAACATCTGGCACATGTTTTCTACATGGTATTGATGCTTAAACATATCTGCAATTTAGCATATATTTAATTAAGCACAGCTTTCTTTTAATTTTAGTTTAAATATATATTTATTTTATGATTAGCAATCCAGATTATGACACCAATCAGGAGTTTTGGTCTCCTAGCTTCTTTTCACTCTCTACTATATACAGTGTATATATATATATATATATATATGTCTGATAGAAAAAGACAAAACCACCCTCCACCACCCCAACGCTACCTCTATTTTTTATTATTTTTTATTATATATTCGGTAATCAAGTAGGAGATTTAGAGCTCAAGTCAAGTCTCATGCTTGAGCCCTCAATCATACACAGCAACCTTCACTTTACTTGAGGATTACACAGTGGTGCAGAACTGGACATTTTTATGGCACATTTAATGTGCCTTAAAATGTGTGTTTTCCCACTATTTAACAAAATATGAAATAATTTAATTTAAAAAAAAGTTACTCCTTATGAAAAAGAAGTGCACTTAATAGTATTCAATGTGCACTTGTAGTGTACTTCAATTATAAAAGTATATGGTCCCACTTTATATTAGGTGGCCTTAACTACTATGTACTTGCATCAAAAAAATAAGTAAAATGTACTTATTGTGTTCATATTGTATTGCAAAACACTTTTGCTGATATTGAGGTGGGATACGGGTAAAGTTAGGGACAGGTGTGGTGGTATGGGTAAGTTTAAGGGTAGTGTTAGGTGTAAGGGAAGTGTCAACAGTGTAATTTTAAGTGTAACTACAGAAATTAATTACAGATGTAATTACATGCAGGTAATTTTTAAAATGTAAGTACAATGTAAAAACATGTATGTACACAATAAGTGCATTGTATCAAATTACTAATTTAAATGTAAGTACATAGTAGTTAAGGCCACATAATATAAAATGGGTCCAAGTATAAAAAAAGAGATAATAAAATATTAATGAAATAAAAAAAACTTACTTAACTCTTTCCCTGCCAGCGTTTACTTAAAGTTGACTACCGGCCAAAATTCTGTAAGGACCACTATCGTCAAAGATGATTAAAAATTAGCACACAGTTTGAATTTGGCCCATCCATGCAGCATAGCATGGCAAAGAGCAGAGAGAGCAGCGAACCTTAGGGTAAACAGAACAGAACCAATATAAGGTAGCGATATCATTAATGTTCTTAATGACAATAATTTAATGTAACAACTTAATTTGAGAAATTAGTCTGAATTGAAGAGGAATAACAGAAGACAAAACCCTAACTGGACGACAGGAGAAGCTGGGGATGGAGTAGGGTAATTAGCTCCTGAGCAATGCGATAAAGCTGCTGATAATACTGAATGGATAGTATATATAGATATGCTGTGATAGATGTTGTATTCCAATAGGTAGGAGTGAATCAGCTGAGAGTCAGCTGATGCGAGCTTGACTAATGTGACCTGCCAGAACTTACGCTACGCTTGATTTCTGTCAGGACCACTATCGTCAAAGATGATGAACAATTAGCATATAGTTTGGATTGCCGGTGTAGTTCTGTTTTGGGAAAGAACTCCTTGCGCATCCATGCAGGATAAGAGCAGGGAGAGCAGCGATAACCCCCCAAAACAAAACCATATGCTAACAACCCCTCAACCACAAACTGACTGAAAACTGAATTATTATTTTTTTACACTGTACTGGAAAAGTATGACTCTAATACTTGAAAAGAAAGACAATAAGATGTTTTTGGAAAGGAACAGCAAATAGCAGACTGGGGGCAGTAGCAGCGAAGGGGTGCTCTTCTGTTACAAGCAGCTGTGAAGAGCAGCATGCCCCTTTAAATGCAGTTACACGAATGAGCTCAAGGCAACGAGCATGTTGCCAATACCCGAACATGAGCTGAGCTTAGTACAGTATGTTGGTAATACTAGGACAAAAACTAATAATAAATTGAGCAACAAATATGGTACCGATTACAACGATAGCATTTGCTGATACCTGGATAAGCTCAGCACGGCATGTTGGCAATGACACCAGAAGCCTAAGTGACAAGCATGTTCCCGGTGACGACTCTTTCTCTCTTCCATCTGCTGTTATCAATCAATCTCTCTCTTTTTTCTTCTTTGAAAGTTGTGAAAACACTATTGTGTTGTTTTTCTTTGCTATTTAAGCAAATGGGAACACAAAAAAATATATTTAATGTAGTCCCTTTTTGACCACTATAGAGTTTACCCAACCATGACGACTTATGCAGTCCCACTTTATATTAGGTGGCCTTAACTACTATGTACTTACATCAAAAAATAAATACAAGGTACTTATTGTGTTCATATTGTATTGCAAAACACTTTTGCTGATATTGAGGTGGGATACGGGTAAAGTTAGGGACAGGTGTGGTGGTATGGGTAAGTTTAAGGGTAAAGTTAGGGACAGGTGTGGTGGTATGGGTAAGTTTAAGGGTAGGGTTAAGTGTAAGGGAAGTGTCCACAGTGTAATTATAAATGTAACTACAGAAATGAATTACAGATGTAATTACATGCAGCTAATTTTCAAAATGTAAGTAATTTGTAATGTATGTACACAATAAGTGCATTGTATCAAATAATTAATTAAAATGTTAGTACATAGTAGTTAAAGCCACCTAGTTCAAAGAGAGTCCGCTTCTGAGAAACCCAGAATAAGAAAAGGGTAAATTGTCTTTTCGATGCTTTAATTCTGTTTGCATCATTGAATCATTATTTTCCTGTTTATCACTGCAAGCTGCCCCGAAAACAATCTGCACCGCACAAGCTCCATACAAAGTGACCCGACTGGACTGGTGGTTAAAGCACAGCATGTTGCCAATGACAACAGATAAGTAACAAGACAACAAGGCCTGCAAAACAATTACTGAAAACAACTAGATACGTTTTAAGCAACACATATGTTGTTGATACCCAGATGGCCTTAAAGTAATTCTGCAATTCTGAGATTTGTTTCTAAACCCGTTAGAAATGTATTGTTGAAACACGTTGCAAAGACTGTAAACTGTGTAGTACTGAATTGTGGAGTTAGACCGTTGAACAGTTTTTCATCATTGCTGTGTTCAGGATTTTTTAGACGTGGCTAAAAGGGTGGCTTGATGACGCACTGGAGCCACTGTGCATATGGCCCCTCCCCCAACACTATTATAACTGTTGATGACGCACTGGAGCCACCGAGCCTGGCTCCTCCCCTAACACTATCATAACTAGAGCACATTCGCATCAGTTTGCCTGCTTAATCGCGAGTTACTGTCAGTAGACTCAGTACCGTTAGTTACTACAGCCTGCAACTTACAAAATAAAAACGATGATATCAAGAAAAGGTGGATTAATTTTGTGAACAGCTACCTTGATGGAGAGCTGATGATCACCACCAACACCTGCCTCTGCAGTGACTTTACACCGGATAGTTTTACAAACTTTCAACTGGGTACTGGGATTCACTGATAATCCGCTGCAGAATGGGGCCGAAGTACCGATTATCTCCCGCGCAGGCCTTCATCCTCCCGTCCCACCGGCATCTGTTGTCTTGTGTTTGATAAGCTATTTTATTTACTTAGCTGATTTTTTTATGATTCAAATTTGGCTGGGTGGATAATAACACTTTTGTCTGTGGTGTGACAAACTCAGAACACATATTTCATTTTGACTTTACAGGGACTTTAAGCACAAATCATGTCACCAATAACCTGATAGCTTTAAGAAATGAACATAAAAGGAAAACTTAGCTTAGCTTCGTGAAGATGTTGAGGGTAAATATAGCCAGCTGTGACGTGGGCTGATGCAGCGTCTCCTTCTCGATATCCTTCTCCTTTGTGCGGGGAGTGCAGATCTCATTAACTTTGTTTACACAGGCGAAGAAGCAGCAGAAACAAAGGATAGCATATGTTAGCATGCATATATAAAATAACACGATCACCAGGCATATAAATCAAAACTGCCAAATGTTACTGAATGAAATATTGACCCAGGACAAGATATAGGACTGTCCAAGCTTTGGGGGTGTTGATGGACTCGATCTACTTCCGAAATGGATGTAGTCTTTGGTAAAAATGTTATTTTCTCAGCTTTTTGCTCAAAATGTTACTTTTTTTAATGAAACTTACCCATATTCAAGTGTTGATTTAAAAAAAAGAATGTATTAAGCTAGAATAAAACTAGAGGGTCTTAAAGCAGAGGGTCTGTTCTTTCTTTTGATTTATTGGTTGTTCAGATATTCATAAAATGTTCTGGGGGGCATGAAACTTTTGAGAACATGATCAAAAATACTGCCGCTGGCTGGCAGATTTTTTCAAAAAATGCTGGCGGGGAAAGAGTTAGTTGTTTACCACAAGACTAGTAATGTGCACTAACAAAATAAATAGGGTCAATTTTGATTTCATGCCAACTTGAAAATTGTGATCATTTACTCGCTCATGTCGTTCCAAGCCAATGTCACTTTGGTTAATCTTCGAAACACAAAGGAAAACTGAGAGGATTCTGTCCCTCCATCCAGGTAACTAAAGGTTAAAAGATCTAAAAATGCTACAAAGGCTAAGTAAAAGTTTAATCCAACTGTTTAATCTAAGTATTGTGAAGAGATAAAGTTGCGTTATATTCCAAATACATTTTGGTGCCACAATATTACCAATTGAACTTGTGAAATAAAATGTGATACGATATATGCAGCAGTCACAAAGTCCTGTCTTCCGCTGCCCTGTAGATGCAGTTTTCCAAGTACTCCAAGCAATTATAGCGTTCCCTACTGACCTCCTGCTAACCTGCTGGGATGAGCCTGTATTCTTCTCATTACCTGGAGCTGCACCTCCACCCTGCCCCTTGGCCTTCCTCTATTTCAGCAGACAGTCTCAAGTTGAACCTCGGCCAGCATATAAACAGGTCTGACAGCTCTCTCCCACAGGCTGGGGCACTCCAGCTACATGACCATCTACGACCGCCCACGTTCTGCTTGGCATCTAGCTGGACACGTTGGCTCATTGTCTTGTGAATGTGTGTGCAGGTTTGAAGAAAAGCTGCCCAGCCAGGTGTCAAGGGAGCAGTGCTCGTAGATTGCAGAGTGCAGCATCCTTGTTTTGCAGGTCAGCTAAGGTCTAGTATACTTAGGGCAGATATTTCTCATAGTGAAAGGATATTATCGAACATCTTGGTCATTCAGACTACCCACACCAAGAATGCTACCATAATGTATTGTAACAGGTATAACTATTCGTACAGGGTTTTTTTTACATGCAGAAGGCCAAAAGAAAGCTACAATTTAGAGACAAATGAACCCTCTTTTTTAGCCCTTTACATAAGACAAATAGTAGAGGAAGGTAGGAAGTGGATGTTCAAAGTAAAGTATATGATCAGAATTTGTTCATAATACAGGAATATTTCCATTGCTGTTAACATGTAAATATCTGTCTTAACTGGACAAACTAAAGCAAATTAACACATGAACCTATGGACATTGTAATTTGGTAAATTAGTAGACAATTCACCAGGAGTGTATTCCAAATAGCAAGGTTAACTTACCATCACATATACCCTGAACTTAGGTTAATTAACCTAAACCTTGCTTTCTCAGGTTATGCGGCCAGGAGTTAGTTCAGTCAACCCAGAGTAAGTTAACAGTGAAAACACAAAGACATTTTCAACAGAGGACTGAATCCAGGAGTCACACTAAGAAGAAGCATGCCACATTTATTTCTTATTTTGTTTAGTTGTGATTTACTTTCTTATTGCATATTGCCACCTACTGAGCAGTTGTCCAATATTTTTTTTATCTTATCTTTTAATCTTTAATCAGTTTTATTATGAAGAGGATTTATATTGTTTGATTGATACAAATTATAAAAAGAAAGATTGACTTGCAAAGATAATACAAGTTTATAAGTAAAATAAGTTTATGCTTTATGCTTAGCCATTTTACTTCCACATTTGTCATGTATGGAAGCGTTTTTCCACCTAAGAATAAAACAATAAAAAAGGTCATTGCAACTTTTTATCTCACAATTCTGACTTTTTTCTCACAATTGCAGGTTTATATCTCACAATTCTTACTTTATAACATGCAATTGCTAGATATAACGTGGGCATAGTGAGATATAAACTAAAAACAAAAGTCAGTCTCTTTTTTCCCCTCAGAATTGGATTTTATATTTCGCAATTCTGACTTTATATCTCACAATTCTGACTTTATTTCTCACAATTCTGACTTTATATCTCACAATTTTTACTTTACAGTATATCTCGCAATTCTGACTTTATAGCTCACAATTCTGACTTTATAGCTCACAATTCTGACTTTATAGCTCACAATTCTGACTTTATATCACACAATTCTGACTTTATATCACGGAATTCTAACTTTTTGCCTTTGATAGATAAGTATAGGTTGATAATTAATTCTGTCTATTAAGACAAAATGCATCTATATGACACTTTGTATATACAGTATATCCTATAGACACACAATTTTAAAGCACTATGTAGAGGCATGATTTAGTCTAAATAGAAGTACTTTAACTTACAAGCTACTTGTATGTTAAAGTTAAGTTACATTCAAGCTACCCTTTTGAAAAAATACACTACAAGTTACTATCAAAAAGTAGCTAGCTACATTGCACCAACTTTTCTTTTTTCTTTCTTTTCTTTTTTACAATGACATTGTTACAAATAACTGAATAATTGTTAAGGAAGAATGTTATAATATTTGGGGTTTCAAGCAACATAATGCAATGTAATTATGATTTCAAATAGTATGAGGTGAATTCAGGGTTATTGGGATACTTTTTCCCCAGTCATTTCAATGGCAAAAACTGTCAGAATCATTTGATTTTGTAAACTATCCGATTCACACAATACTCAAATATAGCCTATATCTCAAACTGGCTCTCAAAGTGCAAAATGGCTACAAATTTAACATCAGTGCAAGAACAAAATTTATGCAACTTAAATTAAATACTCAGGAGTCAGGATTAGTATAAAGATGCATGTTAGACTCAAAGCACATGCTGTGATGGAGTGCATCATTTTGAACAGAAACACTCTGAGACACTGCAGTCATGAGTTGCTCGTGCGAACAGTGCCCATTGCTTGACTATTTATTTTCGTTTTGAATTGTTTAGTTTAACCCTCTGGTGCTCTTCGGTCATTTCTGACCGGAAAATTTCCTGTTTCGAAATGTTAAAAATCACAGCTTCATCAGAATGATATGAAACTTGGTGACTTTTCTAGCATTAGGTATGTTAACACACAAAAAAATTGGGGTCATGATTCGAGCATGCTAACTGGTCGTAAAAAAAAAAGTAGCATTCATTGTCTTCGACCGACCATAGGAAATTAATGGGAAATCGGCAAAAACACAAAAATTCACTGAATATTTGTGTGTACAATCTATAAATCGGCCACAATGCTGAAAAAATACACAGCAGTAAAGGGATGACACTCTAAAACATCAAGAGTGTGATATTGACACATCCACTCACACACACACGCACACTTATACACGCACACTTATACACGCACACACACACACACACACACACACACACACATACAGGTTAGCATGACTTATAAGGACAATTTCTTCAAACCAGAAAAAAAGGTGGTTTAGGGGGACTATGACTTCCTTTAATGCTAGAGCTTTCAAATAAAAATGGAAATGCTTTAAAAAAATCCTGGGTTCAAAACACAAACTTTATTATTTATTTAAACTTTATAAAACATGATACATGGCACCCTGATTTTTTGGTGACTTACAAGGACGTGTGTCCTAGAAGACAAAAACCAGGATTATGAGGACAAAGGGTTTACAAGGACTATGTGATGTCACAATGACATCACAGTTCATTAGCATATACAACTAAACATGACTACACACTGCACTGCAAAGACAGATGGGTTTACTGGGACTGTGAGATGTCTTTGACATGAACGTTAATTATCACTACACAAAAACGAAGCCAGAAAGGTTTGTACTCTGATATCACCCATGAAACCAAAACAGGCCTTTAGCTTTAAGGTTTATTGTTTGGATTATATTATAAAGTGCTGGTCATATAATTAGAATATCATCAAAAAGTTTATTTATTTCACTAATTCCATTCAAAAAGTGAAACGTGTATATTTTATTCATTCATTACACACAGACTGATATATTTCAAATGTTTATTTCTTTTAATGTTGATGATTATAACTGACAACTAAGGAAAATCCCAAATTCAGTATATCAGAAAATTAGAATATTGTGAAAAGGTTGAATATTGAAGACACACTCTAATCAGCTGATGAACTCAAAACACCTGCAAAGGCCTTTAAATGGTCTCTCAGTCTAGTTCGGTAGGCGACACAATCATGGGGAAGAAGCTGACCTGACAGCTGTCCAAAAGACGACCTTTGACCCCTTGCACAAGGAGGGCAAGAGACAGAAGGTCATTGCAAAAGAGGCTGGCTGTTCACAGAGCTCTGTGTCCAAGCACATTAATATAGAGGCGAAGGGAAGGAAAAGATGTGCTAGAAAAAAGTGTACAAGCAATAGGGATAACCGCACCCTGGAGAGGATTGTGAAACAAAACCCATTCAAAAATGTGGGGGAGATTCACAAAGAGTGGACTGCAGCTGGAGTCAGTGCTTCAAGAACCAGACGTATGCAAGACATGGGCTTCAGCTGTCGCACTCTTGAGCAACAGACAGCGTCAGAAGCATCTCGCCTGGGCTAAAGACAAAAAGGACTGGAGCTGCTGAGTGGCCAGAGTTATGTTCTCTGATGAAGTCAATCAGGGTCCCAGAGTCTGGAGGAAGAGAGGAGAGACACACAATCCACGTTGCTTGAAGTCCAGTGTAAAGTTTCCACAGTCAGTGATGGTTTGGGGTGCCATGTCATCTGCTGGTGTTGGTCCACTGTGTTTTCTGAGGTCAAAGGTCAACACAGCCGTATACCAGGACGTTTTAGAGCACTTCATGCTTCCTGCTGCTGACCAACTTTTATGGAGATGCAGATTTCATTTTCCAGCAGGACTGGGACCAGCACACAGTGCCAAAGCAACCAGTGCCTGGTTTAAGAACCATGGTATCCCTGTTCTTAATTGGCCAGCAAACTCGCCTGACCTTAACCTCATAGAACATCTCTGGGGTATTGTGAAGAGGAAGATGCGATATGCCAGACCCAACAATGTAGAAGAGCTGAAGGCCACTATCAGAGCAACCTGGGCTCTCATAACACCTGAGCAGTGCCACAGACTGATCTCCTCATGCCACGCCGCATCGCTGCAGTAATTCAAGCAAAACCAGCCTCAGCTAAGGATTGAGTGCTGGACATGCTCATACTTTTCATGTTCATACTTTTCAGTTGGCCGAGATTTGTATTGGTCTTAAGTAATATTCTAATTTTCTGAGATACTGAATTTGGGATTTATTTGAAATATATCAGTCTGTGTGTAATTAATGAATATAATAGACAAGTTTCACTTTTTGAATGGAATTAGTGAAATAAATAAACTTTTTGATGATATTCTAATTATATATGACCAGCACCTGTATGCTGGGTTCAGTCCTTTTTGTTGGGTGGTTTTCACTATGACGACTAGATTTTGGGTCACTCCCTGCCGAGTTAGCAGCTGGGTTACTCTCACTGACAGTAGTAATAGTGCTCCCCATCACAAACATGTCCAGCTAATGGGTCACATAACCAGCGCACTATCAAATCTTTACAGAGAGAAAAGAGAAGACTGCACCCATATCAACATCACAGAGTGTAGTGTCATGACGCATGCCTTCTGCCGCTGCCACACGTGCAGTCTGGGAATCTTTGTTGATTACACTGGGAGTCATGTATAGTGATCATACCATGCTCGACTGAAAGTGAAGCCTTTAATGTCAGAATCAGGAGATGACACCAGCTACAGCTGTTTTAGCACAGAGCAGGGGTGTCCAAACTCGGTCCTGGAGGGCCACTGTCCTGCAGAGTTCAGCTCCATCTTGCCTCAACACTCCTGCCCGGAAGCTTCTGTATGCCTTGATGAGCTGATTTAGCTGTGTTTGATAGGGGTTGGAGCTGTACTCTGCAGGACAGGACAGTGGCCCTTCAGGACCGACTTTAGACACCCCTGGTGTCTCATCAGACGACTGGATTAACCCCCTCCATTCATATGGATTTATTTGACCATCTCTTTATGAACGTTTTGAAGCCTCAGAGTTTTGGTTGAACAGACTTTCAATGGAAGGACAGAAATCTCTCAGATTTCATAAAACATATCTTCATTTGTGTGCTAAAGATGAATGAAAGTCTTATGGGTTTGGAACGACATGAGGGAGAGTAAATTATATTTTTGGGTGAATTAACCCTTTGAAATATTCAAACCATTAGAGTGATACTGTAGTAGTGCTGCAGTGGTTGGATTAGAAGCATGACTGCCTCCGGATCGTCTTTGCAAGTTTTACTGAAACATCCTCGCGGGTTCTAAAGAAACAATACCTCCCCTTCATTAAAGAGGCTTCTGAGAGGTGGCAAATAAGCAGTTGAGCAAGTTATTAAAATAAAGTCACAAGTTTTAACCATGTTAATGTTTTGAATTTAATATTTTGAAGAGCTTTAAAACAGTCAATGTGAACAACAATACATTTTGGTTATCTTGCCACAGATGCAGATATCTGAAACATCAACTACAGTTAATGCATGTCAGATGAAACAAAATGCCCAATCACAGCAGCCACTTCTGCTTTTTCTTCATATCAGTCGATGTTCCCACGATGTTCAGCACTTCCATCACTAAAAACAAGAAAGCATTGCAGTGTGAAATGTTTAATATTTAAAAAATGTTCAGACTTATAAAATCTAAAAAACTGCCATACTAGCGAGCTTGTTCTCCTGTTTTATCAACAATTTCCTCGCTCGCCACGGCACTCATTTTCCACTTATCACTCCCCGCCGGTTCTGTTACTGAAGAGTCCAACACGAGACAACGATATGCCGCAACCAGACAGGATACTGTTACATGATTGGCTGTTAGCGGGGCACGCCCTACGTTGCTAGGTTACCAGAGAGCGAGTGCCTTTGTTCATGCAACCAAACTTGCTTCTCAACCTCTGGTTTCTTCCGACAAAGAAAAAAAATTATCGAACGTTTTATCGAACGCATTTTTATTGATATTGGTTACGTGTCTATCGTGATACATATCGTTATCGTTTTATCGGCCAGCCCTACGCAGCGCTGAGTTTATTTACACACGTGCAGCTCATGATACAGCATCTCAGAACAGCTCATTTACTGTGAACACAGCTGAAAACACCGGATCATGAGCTGCCCGATGTCAAACAACAGTACTCGAACCATCAGCACACATTTATTAGCTGACAGTCAGATAAAAATAAAAAGATTGATGTGTAACATTTAAATAAATTATTACATTTTATTACATTTCAGGAATCATAAGAATAGACAATTTTTTTCTACAGTATAATGTTATCCAATCACTCCATTCAAACTGGGTTTGACAATCATCTGTCATAGTCACCATGCAGTAATCTGTGATCGCACAGACCAGGGCCCTCATTTATCAACGGTGCGTACACAGATCTGTGCGTAGTGAGTGCGTAAAAGAACAGTTTCACGCAAAGTGTGGGATCTAACAACTTGAACTTGGACGTAGAAATGTGTGTAAATATAAGCACATCTCTGAGCACGCTTACGCTGAGAATCTAGTGCTAGAACAGCGACACTACACATAAAAAGCATTTAAGACAGTTTGCATTAAGCAGATTACATATGTCCTGTTTCCTTTAATTATAAAACACTCAATGTCTCATTTTTGTAGGTGTAAACAAGATGTGTAATTTTTGTCAAACCCTATAAAAGACAGCTGTGACAAATGTAATTTATTTCCTTGGACCCAACCTACATCCAGTTCCCTTACCGAAATCCTCAACAAGCTGGAATAAAATGGGGCTTTCATGCTATCGCCATAAAAGCCCCATCACCAATTAATTTGATGATGTAAATAGAAAAGGGTTTCATTCTGTTAACATGCAAATCATTTATGATGCAAATTTGTTTGTTGTTAAACGTCGTTGCGCAACTCCTTCTGTGTTTGTGAAGTTCCTCTTCTTCGCCACAATTGCAGTGAGGAAAAAACACAATCACGTGATTTTTAAAGGGAGTGTTGTCCCCATATATGGTTGATTGGAGGCGTTTCCGAATGCTTATGACCGTGAACAAGAATTGCACATGTGGGATTTATCAACATTGAGTGCTTACTCATGTGCGTAAGAACTGTGGTGCGCATGTGTGATAAATACAGATTTTATTGTACTTAGGCCCATTCTAAATTTCATTCGTAGGACAAAATATAGAACCTTTTCTACGCACTGTTGATAAATGACCCACAGTTCAGAACATGTGATTTGCGGATTAATTGCAAAATTTAACCAAAAGTCCAGTGCTCAGATACTGTACTAAATAAAATATTAAAAAACAAACTGGCTTAAACACTAATGTATCTTACAAAACGACACAATACCTGTTCTGAACTTGCTTCTGGCAAACAGGGTGTAAATATCTCAGTGGAGGCAACATCTGTGTTCATCTGTAAAGGAGAGGATGAAAAGAAACACGGCTGTAAGACACTCGCTGGAGCTCAAGAAGCTGCAAAATAAGACTAAACCTAGACATGTAGTTTTTGGAAACAAACTGAATAAACATGGGTTACTCTGAAGGCATTCTGTTCCCTATATAACTAATACACTACAGTGTCCTAGTAAACCTGTCTGTCCTCATAATGCAGTGTGTTTTCAGGTTCACACACTCATGTCCCAGTGTTTCCTCTATAACTAATACACTACAGTGTCCTAGTAAACCTGTCTGTCCTCATAATGCAGTGTGTTTTCAGGTTCACACACTCATGTCCCAGTGTTTCCTCTATAACTAAAACACTACAGTGTCCTAGTAAACCGGTCTGTCCTCACAATGCAGTGTGTTTTCAGGTTCACACACTCATGCCCCAGTGTTTCCTCTATAACTAATACACTACAGTGTCCTAGTAAACCTGTCTGTCCTCACAATGCAGTGTGTTTTCAGGTTCACACACTCATGTCCCAGTGTTTCCTCTATAACGAATACACTACAGTGTCCTAGTGAAGGGTCAAGGGTCAAGCCAAACATCACTTGTCTCTTCATCAGACACATATCCTTCAAGAATGATTTTATGTTCAATATTAAATAAGAATTAATGATAATCAAGTTATAACAGTGTCCTACATTTGATAAATCAGTTCTCTATATTCAAGGAGTGATTTAGGATATTGTAGTGTTTTAGTTGCTCTGTGCTTTTGAATCCAGACTTTGATATACTTTTCTTTCTTACTAAATAGAATAAATTCACTTCTGAACTAGAGTTAGTATCAGCATGTTTTGGAGAAGCTGTGTTGATAGTTAGTTAAGATGTCCCGACCTTGATGGAAACTGTTTTTCTGGGGAACTTTGTGTGTGTGTCTCATGATTCTGTGCAGATCCAGTATTGGAGATGGTCCTTTCGGCAGACGATTCTAGACTTGGAGGCGTCTTTTCTATGACCTCCGAGGTCACTAGGGACTAATCTGGGCCTGGGCGACATCAAGTCTACGCATTTTTAGTGATATATGCTCCTATCTGTCTACGTGTGGAAAGTTGCTTACATTGCATGTTGTTAGAACCAATCAGAATCATTCCACATGGCAGTAATGACGTGTCTAGACCTTGAAAACAGTATAACTGTTCAGAAAATTGTATGTACGTTAGACGGAGGCGGGGAGACTGTTAGAGGGAGTGCGGCCTACGAACTCCTCTTGAGCTGGCTTCTGCTGATGAAACTGCAAACTATTCTTCAGTAAAATTTTCTTTAATTAATCTGACTCCTGGTCTTCATTTTTCACTACTGGTCCTGGGTCCTAAGCTGTTACCCCAACACTAGTAAACCTGTCTGTCCTCACAATGCAGTGTGTTTTCAGGTTCACACACTCATGCCCCAGTGTTTCCTCTATAACTAATACACTACAGTGTCCTAGTAAACCTGTCTGTCCTCACAATGCAGTGTGTTTTCAGGTTCACACACTCATGCCCCAGTGTTTCCTCTATAACTAATACACTACAGTGTCCTAGTAAACCTGTCTGTCCTCACAATGCAGTGTTTTCAGGTTCACACACTCATGTCCCAGTGTTTCCTCTATAACTAATACACTACAGTGTCCTAGTAAACCTGTCTGTCCTCACAATGCAGTGTGTTTTCAGGTTCACACACTCATGCCCCAGTGTTTCCTCTATAACTAATACACTACAGTGTCCTAGTAAACCTGTCTGTCCTCACAATGCAGTGTGTTTTCAGGTTCACACACTCATGTCCCAGTGTTTCCTCTATAACTAATACACTACAGTGTCCTAGTAAACCTGTCTGTCCTCACAATGCAGTGTGTTTTCAGGTTCACACACTCATGTCCCAGTGTTTCCTCTATAACTAATACACTACAGTGTCCTAGTAAACCTGTCTGTCCTCACAATGCAGTGTGTTTTCAGGTTCACACACTCATGCCCCAGTGTTTCCTCTATAACTAATACACTACAGTGTCCTAGTAAACCTGTCTGTCCTCACAATGCAGTGTGTTTTCAGGTTCACACACTCATGTCCCAGTGTTTCCTCTATAACTAATACACTACAGTGTCCTAGTAAACCTGTCTGTCCTCACAATGCAGTGTGTTTTCAGGTTCACACACTCATGCCCCAGTGTTTCCTCTATAACTAATACACTACAGTGTCCTAGTAAACCGGTCTGTCCTCACAATGCAGTGTGTTTTCAGGTTCACACACTCATGCCCCAGTGTTTCCTCTATAACGAATACACTACAGTGTCCTAGTAAACCTGTCTGTCCTCATAATGCAGTGTGTTTTCAGGTTCACACACTCATGCCCCAGTGTTTCCTCTATAACTAATACACTACAGTGTCCTAGTAAACCTGTCTGTCCTCATAATGCAGTGTGTTTTCAGGTTCACACACTCATGTCCCAGTGTTTCCTCTATAACTAATACACTACAGTGTCCTAGTAAACCTGTCTGTCCTCACAATGCAGTGTGTTTTCAGGTTCACACAGCGCTTGACTCTACATCAAATCTCTATCAACTTTATACTTTTCAGATGTACAATAAATAAACATAATATTAAAAATTCATCTGGCTTAAACACTAATGTATCTTACAAAACGACACAATACCTGTTGTGAACTTGCTTCTGGCAAACAAGGTGTGGATTGTATCAACCTTATTTTGAAAATATGAACAAGGCTTGTTTTACGGATATTACAAATAAGGAAAACGGAGCAAGAAAAGAACAAGATCTGCTAAAACTCAAAATATCATGCCCTTTTCTAACTAATCCTAAACTAACTTTTCTTCACGGAATAGACAGAAAAGCCCTCTTTGTTCTCTTTATACGGGTCATTCTCCTTCTGATGATTGTGAGTGCGCCGGTGTCTACTGTTGCTATTATCAGAGGCCACTTTATCTGATTGATGGACAAAACGCACAGCTTATATTTTATATAAAATAACAGTGACGTTTTCACGCAATGAAAGCGTTTTATTTCAACAGTAGTGACCGCAGTGACGACTTTGCAGTTGACAATGGCTTGAGCGGTTTGACTCAGAACTATTCCTGTCTCGACAGAGAGCTGTCATCTGCTCTTGTGATCTGTATCTGCTTGCGCGTTACACGCGAATGGTGCTTTTGTGCATTCAAGCGTTTGAAGCGAATTCGCGTCTGACGCCCGAGTTGAAAAATTTGAACTTTGGCATCAATTCGCGGCACGTTAACCAATCAGGAGCCTGCTCGCTGAGGTCATGTGGTAAAGTGACGTGATGAGAAACCCTGCATAATTTAAAAATACTACTATTGTGTCACAAAATTTTGTTTTAAGACTTTTTCAGGTGACAATGTAGTTGTTTAAAGCTCAAATCTGTGGTTTATTTATAAAGAGAGCGCCTATTTAAAAAAAAAATCTTGTGTTTTTGGAATTGTGAGATCCAGGCGATCACCGGGCGCTCAGCGCTCATAACCCCGGCGAGAGCAGCCTTTCCTCTGCCAGTCCTTCTGCCGTCTGCCGCTGGCTCTGATGTCCTGTAGTGGTGCATCTTGTGTAGATCTAACGGGCGATCTTTGGTGTCATGAATCTATAATTTGTTGTCTGCCAAATCGTTTTGACTGAGGGCAAAGAGAAGTTTCATAACTTTATATTTTAAGGATATTTAAATATACATGCAGTGAAGATAATGTAGGAGTCGCCTGGACCACATTTGTGTGGCTATTAATGCTTAATATATATGTTTAATGAAAATGAAAAGAGGCAGAGTGGTTTTTTATGACATATTTCATATTTTATGAGTGCCTTGAGAGCGCGTCAATTTCGCATCCAGCTCTCGATTTCTACGAGAAATGCATTCATTGACGCTCTATTCGCGTTTGGTGTGAACGCAGCATGACACGTGTCAATGAGCTACGTACAGAGAGCTGTCATCTGCTCATGTGATGGCAGTGGCCGTCCTGAGGAGAACGTGGGCTGCTCTAACACGTATCAATGAGCGACGGACAGAGAGCAAGCCCAATCCAGTGAAGGCGGTAAAGAAAACAGTGTGCGTCTGTGAAGGCGAGCTGTGAAGGTGTGGATGACGCAGCACGATTCAAAAATACATGTTTCAAGATCGATTTGTAATCAATGCATCGAGAAAACGAGTGAATCGTTACACCCCTAATTATTGGCACTGGAATCTGATATTGGCTACATTTAAAACAACAATGTGAATAGCTGTACTAAAAAATCTGATCTGAGCACAGACTGTGATGACGCGTTTCAACGGTCATCAATATCGTAAATCCTGCAATGTTTTTTGTAATTTCATTTTTAAAAATATATATACATTTATAACACTAATACTTTGTATTTTATTGCTTTTGCATAAAATGACAAAAACAAGTTACCGCTGCTGTGAGGGTGTTACTAATACAGCGTCTATGGGAGTGATGGTGAAAATTAACATCTTAATTTTAAATTAACATCTTAACATCTCATCACATACGTGTGATGGTACATGTCTTCAAATGCACTATTGTGTTGTCCTCTGACATTATAAAACAGGACAGATGTATGTGGTGTACCTTTAAATCTGTGGATATACGGCTGCTCGAGGTGCGGCTCGTCAGGTCTTGAGTTAATGTGATCTGCGTCTCGTACAGGCTTAGGTCTGCGTCGTCCATTTCATCTGGCTGCAGAATTAAAGGCATAGTATTTTAAACAGAATAAAAAAAGCATACAAATATTTGCAAATACACAAATCTAATATGATACTCACTCTATTTTTTCCCTCTTTTTGAAAGTTGTGAAATCACCATTGTGGCGTTTTTCTTTTGCTATTTGAGTAAATCGGCACACAAAAAAATATTTAATGTATTCATTCACAGCTATAATATTTAACCCAACTATGATGACTTCCGCTCGGAGAAACCTGGAAATGTGAAATGGGTCTATAGAGCACCAAGGCTCGTAGTGTGAACGTCGCCTTAAGTGTACACGCTCAGAAAAGTGTATGTTAGATCAGCGTGTAAATATAAAGTTTATCTGGCAAGGCTTTAAAACGCATGCAAACATAAGCTTTCATGATGGCGAAGATTGCGATGCCACTCTATCGCTGCGCTGCAAAACATGTGTGAACGTAGGGCTGTAACGATTTGACCAAAAATAAAAATCTCAATGAAATTAACATTTTACCTCGATTACGATTAACGAACGATTATTTTGCTCTTCTTTTTTTTTTGCTTTCCTTTTTTGCCCTTATAGTTCACTGATAAGGTTTGTACTGTAAATATTTTCTACTATTAAAGGTGGGACATTTTTTTTCTAATGAAAGTGCATTTCTTTGTGATTTTAAAATACTTGAAGGAAACGGTTGACTTTCAGCAGTTATTGTCTGTGGGGCAGATTTCTGCTTGTTGTACACCAGATACAGATAAATTAACACTATAGGCCTACATTACATTTATCTTAATGCATTAATGAGACAGTGATTGTGTGTGTGAATTAGTCATACCGTATTATTAATTATGAAGCTGTGGTTTGTACTTACTTCAAAAGGTAGACGAATCTATGCCATAACGGTATCTAAGCTACTTTAGTGATGAATCACGGGACGGCGTTGACACTGCGTTTCTGCTGCTCTCTGCGCGCGATCTTCACGGGATGTGTGAGCTTCTGTCTGAGTGTTCGTGTGTCACAATATATCAGGCGTTAGTTCAACATAATACGCATCTGATGGTCTAAAAACGCTTCAGTGTTCAAACTGGCAGGGCTTAAAACAAATACAAATGACAAGCTTGTGAGGACGCAAGTGAAAGTGATCTGGCTTCAGGGCACTCGCGCCGTCTGTGTGTGTGTATCAGCTAGGGATGAAACGGTATGGAAATTTAACATCACGATTATAGTGACCCAAATTATCACGGTTATCAATATTATCACGGTTTTGTTCAAGTTTTATATTTGAAAATCAACAAACAAACTAAAGCAGCTCTATGCACTTTTTTAAGCAAGATTCTGTGGGATTTTCTTCCTTATAATGGCTGTCGTCAATATAGCAACGCATAAATAATAATAATTTCTCGTAAATATAATCTCTAATATTATCTCTGTAAATATATTCTCAAGCAATATTCTCATCAGTGTTCAGCAATGATGCATTTAAATCTAGCATGTTTTGTGTAAGAGCCCAAACAGTATCCTAGAGAAATAATGCATATCCATATTTCCATATGATTTGACAGTTTATTTTATTAAATATCAAAATGACTGCATCATACCTGACACCTAGATGATCACTTTACAGCCAGCTTTATGACTTTCATTGTCTTCAAATGCTATTAAAGTTTCAAACGTGTATAACGTTACCAATGTTGTGTGTAACTTTACAGACGGTCCCTAAATTCACCAACTTTATGCCAGTCACATCAGATGCGCTGTGGTTCTGCTGTGTTTGTTTGAAACTATTTTCGCTGCTGAAATAGAGGTTCATAGAGATGATTTCAAGCTGTTTGAATTACAAGGACATGTCCTAGGTCCTTATAATCCCAAATGTCCTTATAATGCTGGTGTGTAAACTGGTGAAATGTCCTTGTAATACACCAAAACCAACACACACACACACACACACACACACACACACACACACACACACACACACACACACACACACACACACACACACACACACACACACACACACACACACACACACACACACACACACACACACACACACACCTATGAAAAACTTAACCTATGAACTACATTTGGAATTTTTAAAAATCACTGCTTCGTCGAAATATGAAACTTGGTGACTAGCATTCGGTATGTAAACACACCAAAAAATTGAGGGCATGATTCGAGTATGCTAATTGGTCGTAAAAATATACTCCCACTTGTGCTCTTCGGTCAAAAATGACACAAAAATTTCACAGAAAAAAATTATATTTCTAACAAAAAAAACTTTATAATAAATAGTCTTTGAGATTTTTTAAATATATATATTCAAATCCATAAAAAAAATATATATAATTAAATGTGTTCAAAACAGAACTAGGGAATTCTCCATAGAGACCTATAGTGATTACACCCATGGTTGCATGATTTCTTAAATAATTCCAAAAGAGGGCACTAATCTGACTTCAAAAAAATTATTTTGAAGGCCTAGTCTCTATTTTAACCTTAAATACTGCAACAAAAAAAAATTACAAACATTTTTTTAAAAATAATTTTCAACGGCAAAAATAGACAATAATTATTACATAAATATTAAAAAAATACCATCAAATCATCTCAAAATACAAAATTAAAAAGAAAAAATATTATTGAAGAAAAATAAATTGCATTAGTTTTACTGGGCTGGAGGAAGTTTAATTTTTATGTGTCCGGTCACTGGGAAGACAACCAATGCAACCCCTAAACGAAGAGCACCAGAGGGTTAAAAGTGGAAATTGCAAGCTTTCTATAAACATATTTCTAATGTCTGTGAGGCAAGTAGCCTGCTGAGTTTTGGTTCATTTATTTGACGCACTTCAGTTGCAATGCGCTCGCTCAGGCGCCTCCGTCACGATTATTTTCTGCTGTAGTCTATTTGCTTCGGGCGGCAGTGGCTCAGTGGTTCATGTAGGTTGTCTACAAACTGGAAGGTTGGTGGTTTGATCCCCGGTTCCACCTGACCAAGTGCTGAGGTGTCCATGAGCAAGACACCTAACCCCAGCTGCTCCCGATGAGCTGGATGGTGCCTTGCATGGCTGACACCGCCGTCGGTGTGTGAAGGAGTGTATGAATGGGTGATTGTGAGGCAAATGTAAAGCGCTTTGGATGGCCGTAGGCCTGTTAAAAGCGTTATATAAATGCAGTCCATTTACCATTTATTAAATCCAGGCAATTGAAACATTGATTGAAATTAAGATACAATTTATACAAAACAAAATTTACTTTCAAGAAAGGCTTTCTACAAAACAAAACTTAATGAAGTGGTCAAATCATTTCTGACCCTATGTCTTTGACATATCACACATCTTCATCCTAGATGAAATTTAAAAATAGCATTATAATATATAAACATAAATATGAAACAAAATACATTGGTTAATGGCTACAACAAGTAGCCTATAGAAATGTCATGTCTGAGCGGGATTTGAGCGAGCGGGACTTGAGCGAGCGTTGTTTTACCGGTGAGCGGTTCATGAGTGGAGCGCATCTTCATAGAGCGGATTATTGAGCTGAGCGTCACACCGCATCGTTTTGCTCATTACAGGCTCGTTCTCGTCAGAACCCAAAACAGAATGTAGCTTTTGGTCACACTACACTGTATTTATTTTCATATTTATCTTGAACCCCCTCACCGAAAGCATAACTAGTCGATCACGAGTGGCTCAACAGGTAGATTTATAGGCATTTGACCAACCCAGCATGAGAAATCGGGGGTGTGGCATGTGAGTGTGTGAAACCAATCAAATGTGTGTGTCTCACGGCCAATGCGTGAGAGTTGGCAGCTCTGCTTATATCTCGCAATTCTGACTTTACTTCTCTCAATTCTGACTTTATTGCTCACAATTCTGACTTTATATCTCGCAATTCTGACTTTATATCTCACAATTCTGACTTTATATCTCGCAATTCTGACTTTATATATCTCACAATTTTGACTTTATATCTCACAATTCTGACTTTATATTATGCAATTCGGACTTTATATCACACAATTCTGAGAAAAAGAGCCAAAATTGCGAACTCACAATTGTGAGATATCTCACAATTCTGACTTTATTGCTCACAATTCTGACTTTATATCTCACAATTCTGTCTTTATATCTCACAATTCTGACTTTATATCTCGCAATTCTTACTTTATATTATGCAATTCTGACTTTATATCACACAATTCTGAGAAAAAGAGCCAGAATTGCAAACACAATTATCTTTTATTCTGTGGCAGAAAAAAGCTGCCATAGTCATGAGATGTGTATTTTATTATACAACCCCAAATCAGAAAAAGTTGGGACAGTATGGAAAACGCAAATAAAAAAAAAAGAAGTGATTTCTAAATTTACTTTGACTTGTATTTCATTGCAGACAATATGAACACAAAATATTTCATGTTTTGTCTGGTCAACTTCATGTCATTTGTAAATATGCATCCTTTCCTGTCATTCAGACCTTCAACACATTTAAAAAAAAGTTGGGACAGTAAAGCATTTACCACTTTGTAATGTTGCCATTCCTTTTCACAACACTTAAAAGACGTTTAGGGACTGAAGACACCAAGTGATGAAGTGTTTCGGGTGTAATTTTGTCCCATTCTTCCTGCAAACAAGTCTTAAGGTGGGCAACAGTATGGGGTCTTCGTTGTCGCATTTTGCGCTCCACACATTCTCTATTGGAGACAGGTCGGGACTGCAGGCAGGCCAGTCAAGAACCCGTACCCTCTTCCTCCGCAGCCAGGACTTTGTAATGTGTGCAGAATGTGGTTTTGCATTGTCTTGTTGAAATATGCATGGACGTCCCTGGAAAAGATGTCTTCATGAAGGCAGCATATTATGCTCCAAAATCTCTATGTACTTTTCAGCATTAATGGTGCCTTCACAGAAGTGCAAGTTACCTTTGCCAAGGGCACTGACACAACCCCATACCATGACAGACCCTGGCTTTTGGACTTGTTGCTGGTAACAGTCTGGATGACACCCATGTGGTGATATCGCTTATAGATGAATGACGATTCTTCATGCAGTGCCGCCTGAGGGATCGGAGATCACGGTTGTTCAGCTTAGGCTTGCGCCCTTGTCCTTTACGCAGTGAAATTCCTCCAGATTCCTTGAATCTTTTAATTATGTTATGCACTGTTGAATGTGAAATATCCAAATCTCTTCCTATCTTTCTTTGAGGAACATTGTTTTTAAACATTTCAATAATTTTCTCACGTATTTGTTGGCAAACTGGCGATCCTCGGCCCATGTTTGCTCCTAAAGGATTAGACCTTTCTTGGATGCTGCTTTTGTACCACATCATAATTACAATCACCTGTTGACATCACCTGTTTCAAATCACATCATTATTTAACCATTTTACCTCATTACTAGCCCTAAATTGCTCCTGTCCCAACTTTTTTTTAAATGTGTTGCAGGTCTGAATGACAGGAAAGGATGCATATTTACAAATGACATGAAGTTGACCAGACAAAACATGAAATATTTTGTGTTCATATTGTCTGCAATGAAATACAAGTCAAAGTAAATTTAGAAATCACTTCTTTTTTTATTTGCGTTTTCCATACTGTCCCAACTTTTTCTGATTTGGGGTTGTAGAAATATATTTTATAGAAAATATCCTGTTTTCACTCAAAAACCTGAATAAACATCTATGATGAGAATAAAAAAAATAATTAAAAAAATAATGTTACATATATATATATATATATTAAAAGTTGAGTTCCTACGCTTATTTATCTTATAACTTTTTTAGAGATTCACTTGCGTAGCACTAATGCAGTCTGTTTAATACCTGGTCAAACTGGAATGCAGGTGTTTAGTGAATAAGATGCAGGGTTCTGCACACAAAAGTGCTGTGTCCGTTTAGTGAATGCGTCCCTTAACCTTTGCGTGTTCCTTATGGTGTATTACATGTCATCCTAACCCAGTAGGTAAACCTCTACAGATTATAGAGTTCAAAAAGGCTTACATTTGCGTGGTCCTGCATGTGAGAGCTGAACTACTAGAGCTTAGCCTCTACGGTGGAGAAAAAGAGAGAGAAAGAGAGAAGGAACTGGAGCACAGAGGAGGGAATTTCTTCAGCCGTGTTATTCCGGCCTGTTGTCTCAGTGGATTTTGCCACCACTCACTACAGGGATGATGAAAGGGGGGCTCATGCTCTCCTCTGTCTGCCTTCATAGCCCCTCTTCAGCTGACTGCTTTTTAATTAAGGAGGAGAGAGAGTACACTGTGGCAGCTAGCCCTGGAAATTGAATTTAATTTTCTTTTCCTAATTTATGTATCTGTTTGCGACTGGCTTGTCTTTATAGTCTATTCTGTTGCCTTTGTTACCACTGATAAAAGGGAAAACCGAGATGGTCTGAATTGTAAATCATAGTAATGTTCACAAAAGAACATGGCGTGATCACTTATATTCGTAAGTATATTCGTAGTGGTGGGAAAATGTTTGTGTCTGCTTGAGCGTGTACATTTATAAGCACTCGTACGCTGTCGCCCTGGGTCGCTGTTGTGTGCCGTGATTTTGATTAACTCAGATATTGCTCTACTTTTCTGCTTGCACCTGATACACTGATAGCGTCTGTGATGTTAAACTTCTCAAGTGCATCTGGTTTCCGTGTGCAGAGATTTGGCAGCAACTGCTGGTATTTAAATGTAAAATATGGCATGCTTTGTCAAGCTACCCTGCATGCTACCCTGGGGTGGAGTGCCATCTGTTGCTGTCAAAAGTAGCACTAAATAAAGACCATCCTCCGTGTATCCATGGACGGCAGGAATAATTTGACTTATAAAACAGGATTAGTATTGCAAAGGGAAAAACACAAGACTCTGATGCCGGAGATATATAGAGAGAGTATTTAAACGATTCAGCATTGACAGCACTATCAGAGCACTATTTCAAGGTTGAAAATTTTTTATTTGGTTACAACAAAAGTAAGAATAAATTAGCATATATTGTAGAGTTTTGCTTTTCATACAAATAGTCGTTCAATATATATTGGATTTGTTATCAGAACTACAACTCAGAACCAGGTTATATACATAATCCTTTCAAAAGTAACATTGACGCCGCCTCATGGTGTTGATGCAATGGGAATAACAATACCTACGCCACCATACTGAGAAAATGCCAGCATACAGGTTGTGGAAAAATTGCACTCACCCCGAGAGGACCTAAAACCTTGACCACATCTACACTATACTATAAAACCTGATGAATATGTGCGGAGAGGACCAGCCTGCCATAGCACAAACGTCACGTAGAGACACCCCTCATGCTAGCGCCTTAAAAGCAGACATACTTTGGGTAGAATATGACTGAACCCCTAGATGGGAAGCAACCCCGCACACCTCATAGGCCAAAGTGACCGCATTCGAAACCCAGTGAGATATAGCTGGCTTGGAAGCAACGGAACCTTGGTTGTGCCCTCCAAAGCAGACAAAAAGGTGTTCGGATTTACACCACTGGCCTCAGCAGTGGACATAAACCCTAAGAGCCCTGACTGGACATAACTTATTAAGCCACTCCTGCTCCTGAGTTTCAAGCGGTGGAGAAGAAAAGACTTGAAGGACCACAGGATGAAATGGTGAAGAAGGGACCTTAGAAGACTCCCGGAAACGATCGGGTGAAAAGTGTAAAGACACAGCCTCAAACAAGTCCACTTCCACCTGGCCGAATTCTGCCATACGGAGTTGCCAATCCCCTGGCCTCAGCCCCTGCCTTGACAGGATGTAAGCTCCCATATTGAGGTGTCCTGGGATGTAAACTGCTCTCAGGGAGAGAAGTTTGCATCCACCTAGACCCACCCCCAACACTATGCACAAGTACACAAATGTGGACACAGGCCTGTGCATTATCATTGGCAAACTTTAGTAATCAAGGTGCTGATAGAGTTACCGTCAAATATCAGTGCATATTACGTTCACAACCAATTGTGTTATTATCCAGGTAGCTAGCTATAAACATTTATTTATCAAGATTTTCTTCAGACTCCACAGTATTTAACAAATAGAAAACTGACCGCAGAATTTTGTTAATGCCTGTTATAGCATAATATATAATTACATAATATATAATATAATAATACTAATCAAAATCAAGTTTATTCTAGAGCACATTTAAAACAACAGAAGTTGACCAAAGTGCTGTACATCCAGAATCATAAACAAACAACAACAAACGAAGACAAAACAGAACACACAGCTCTCAAACTGAATTAAATCCCAAAGAATAAAAACATGTTTAAAATGTTTTAAATCCAGCCTCTCTGACGGTGGTAAATTATTCCATAGTTTAGGGGCAGCAACTGAAAAGTCCTGATCTCCCCTATGCTTCAGCCTTGCTCTAGGGACAGTCAGGAGCATGTAGTCTGCCGACTTAAGGGAACTCAATGGGACATGCAATTGTATAAGGTCAGAAATGTAGGTTGGGGCTAGACCATGTAAGGATTTATAAGCACTAAAACTTTGTTTAAAAAAGCATTTCTTTTAATAGTCTAGCTTCAGTATTCTGCACCAACTGCATGCGTGAGAGAGATGTCTGGCTGACACCAACATAAAGAGCATTAAAATAGTCCAAGAGATGAAAACATGTATAACCCTTTCAAAATCTTTAACGGGCTTTAACCTGAGAATGTGTCTGTTTATAAAGTTTAAAATCACTGTCCATGATAACTCCCAGATTTTTAACGAAGGATTTAACATAAAGAAGTAATGAACCAGATTCTGTGTTGGGGGTCACATGGGTACTATTTGGTACAAATGTTACGATTTCAGTTTTACTCTCATTAAAATATATATTTAAAAAAAATCATGGCCATCCAAGCTGTAATGTTCTTGAGGCAGTTCAACAATAATTTTAAAGAGCTGGTATCCTTTCATTTCAATGGCAGATAAAGTTGTTGTGTCTGCATAACAATGAAATGGAATGCCATACTTTCTTAAAATAGACCCTAATGAAAGCATGTACAGAGAAAACACAGAGGGGACACAGAGTCTCCAAGGCAGGCAAAACCTTTTCTATCAGATAGATATGACCTAAACCACTCTAGAGCAATATCTTTGATGACAACACAGTGTTCCAACTAAGAGATCAGAATATTATGATCAATGGTATCAAATGCAGCTGTTAGGTCTAAAAGCATTAGTATAGCAGAATCTCCAGACTCTGTGACCAATTAGAGGTCATTAAAAACTTTTAAAAGTGCAGTTTATAGTGCAACACACTATAAAAGCACTAGTCTTCTATATGACATGTGCAGTATATTCCAAGACAGTCAAACGATAGTGTTTTGTGAGAGACTGGATGAAAATGTAATTAATTATTCACAAAATGTTTTGTCTCTGCTTAAGCTCATTTGTCATCGAAAATAGCATGCTGGTGCTGAAGTGGCATTGATACTTGGCTTCGGACAACTTGCAATAAAGAGCACAAGTCATATGAACCACTTTTATTAGGCAATTATAGTGCTATTTTATAGTGCTTTCTCTCTCTCTCTCTCTCTCTCTCTCTCTCTCTCTCTCTCTCTCTCTCTCTCTCTCTCTCTCTCTCTCTTACTATAAGAGAGCTTCTATAGAAATAAAAATGCACCTAGGTTTTGAATAACATGAAAGTGTTGAAAAAAATAAATTACTCTCTTTCATTTTTGAATGACCTATAATGTCAAATGTGCCAAATCATGTGAGTACTGCACAAAGGATCTTCAACAGTCTGAATTTTCTGATGGACAGTCCACATTTTAATTATCGGATCTTTCAGTCTTTTCCCCAACAGTAATTATTATTTATATCACGGCATGCTGAGCAGCAAGGTTTTTAATAAATTTTTGGACACACTAATAAAGTACAAACAATCATTTCTCACAACATGACAAAATGCAGATTAACATACAAACACAGAACACTTCCGCTAATTCATCCCTGAATAATCCTCATATTTCCATTTTACAACAGTGATTTCACGGCCCATAATGAGAAACTTGATTAATATTTGACTTTTTTATTACTCAAGAGTTATTGACGGTAAAATTATTTTCTGTCAGCCCATTGATTTAATCAGGTGCTTGAATTGGAGTACAATTAATTATATTCTATTGGAATTTCTTTCATTGCACTTTCATTGTCCTTTGCATGTGACCTATCAGGACAGTCAAGGAGGATCTTAACTCTTTCCCCGCCAGCATTTAAAGGTCCCATGGCATGGCATTTTTCTATTATTTTATAATGTTTCCTGAGCTGTACTTATATTGTTAGTATGACTTTTACATCATAAAATGTCATAATTTAGAAATAAAAGGCATTTTTTCTATACTGCTGTTTGCCCTGTGGCTGAATGCCCTGCTTCAAGAGGCGTGTCTGCTGTGAGACTTCAGTAAAAACACCCACTGTTGTGATTGGCTGACATCTTTGCATTTTATATGAGCGGAGGGGGCGTGGTTTATCGAGGCACGAGCAGGCACGAGTCTGCCAGGGAGACGGATGGACCTGAGTTCACTTCACATCAGTTCTCAGCATGTCTGAACTGTTTTAGTTACAGCATATACTTTAGGTTATTAGTCTATTTCTAGTCGGAGGGACTGTCACTCATGTCAGAAAGTTAGTAACTTTAGTAAATTATGGATCAGCGCTGACTGGAGACGCGAACCGTTTAGAACGATTCAGTCCGATTTGGTGAACTGATTCGGTTCACTAAAAAGAACTGGTTCAAAAGAAAGATCGTTCGCGAACCGGACATCACTAATGTATCAGAGACTGAGCTCAGCGATTGCTAACAAAGTTATTTATAGTAACTACTGAGTTATGAGAGCGCTGTCAGTCAGCGCGAGTTTATTGTGTTTGTATCTGAGAGTTCTGAATAAACAGTCACACCGAGTCCGTCTCTTCATCATTATTCTACCAACTTTGTAACACATGCAAAGTACCATTACAGCTGTCGAGATGAACGAGTTAAAAGTAAGTGTTGATAATAGCATTATTTTTAAAATAAAATAAAAGCGTCAGTGACGCGCGTTGAGTACACAGCGCAAACAAAGACACAACAGCAGTAATCGGATGTAATCCAGTTTATTGTGGGGCTAGGCTGGCTAGCCCGGATATGCTCAAGCTTACCCCCCTTCTGCTTAATCTCACGCCACGTTTGGTGCCTCCGCTGTGGGCCAGATGCAGTACTGTGGGTCGGGGATGTTGAAGGCCGAGCTTCGGCGTGTGTGAGGTTTATCTCTGCTGATGTTGAGCAGAAACTCATGACTGTATGCACATTTTAGAACCGATAGACGCGACGAGGACGTACAAAAACACTGACTCACAAGATATAAAACACGAAAACACCGTTCTGTCTGGAGAGAGAGAAGCCGCATTGTGTGCACGAATAATAAATAATTAGCTACACATCAGAAATCACTGATCACAGATCAGAAGGAACTGAAAAAAGACTTCTGTTTTCATTTGTACATCCAAACACTGAGAAACTGCCAGCGTTCACTCGTTCACAAGCAATGATGCAATGATCTCTCGACGAGCGTTTGCATGGGCGTGCCAGATTCTCTGGGCGGAGGAAAGGGAGGAAACCGTGCCTGCTTGGACGTCAAACCAGGAGACTTCAGGATTGGCTAGTCTGGCCTGTCATTTTCTCAAAGGCAGAGAAAGACAGCCACAACTCGATTTTACACCGATCAACATTTCTATCCACTTGGGGACAATATTCAGGCTAGGGGAACTCATATTAATGTTGAAAAACCTCATAAAATGAAAATTTCATGCCATGGGACCTTTAATATATATATATATATATATATATATATATATATATATATATATATATATATATATATATATATATATATATATATATATATATATATATATATAGTGAGGAAAATAAGTATTTGAACACCCTGCTATTTTGCAAGTTCTCCCACTTCGAAATCATGGAGGGGTCTGAAATTGTCATCGTAGGTGCATATCCATTGTGAGAGACATAATCTAAATTTAAAAAATCCAGAAATCACAATGTATGATTTTTTTTAACTATTTATTTGTATGATACAGCTGCAAATAAGTATTTGAACACCTGTCTATCAGCTAGAATTCTGACCCTCAAAGACCTGTTAGTCTGCCTTTAAAATGTCCACCTCCACTCCATTTATTATCCTAAATTAGATGCACCTGTTTGAGGTCGTTAGCTGCATAAAGACACCTGTCCACCCCATACAATCAGTAAGAATCCAACTACTAACATGGCCAAGACCAAAGAGCTGTCTAAAGACACTAGAGACAAAATTGTACACCTCCACAAGGCTGGAAAGGGCTACGGGGAAATTGTCAAGCAGCTTGGTGAAAAAAGGTCCACTGTTGGAGCAATCATTAGAAAATGGAAGAAGCTAAACATGACTGTCAATCTCCCTCGGACTGGGGCTCCATGGAAGATCTCACCTCGTGGGGACTCAATGATCCTAAGAAAGGTGAGAAATCAGCCCAGAACTACAAGGGAGGAGCTGGTCAATGACCTGAAAAGAGCTGGGACCTCCGTTTCCAAGGTTACTGTTGGTAATACACTAAGACGTCATGGTTTTGTCACGGGGTAGGCCAATCAGGCTGCACCCACCCCCAAGACCCGTACCACCCTTGGGGAGTCGGACAGAGACCCGGCAAGGACGACAGACAAGGCTTCAAGTAACACAATATTTTATTAAATATAAAAATGGAAAGGGGGATCTAAAATGGTGAGTCTTCTAGGCAGGGTCGTTCCGTCCTGCGGACCCGCCAGAGGCCCACAGAGTGCAATGTCCCAGCCAACATGTCCATGTGGGCCCCACGTGGTTTTTATCTGGGCTATATGGGCGTCATCTGGGCATGGGCTCAGAGTGGGCACTTTGATGGGCTGAATGTGGGCCCCATCTTGGATAAAGTTGTGGGGCCCAGTTAGGTTGCCCATTATTGTTTATTTGAGGGTCCCATGTGGGCCACATTTGGGCTATATTTAGAATTGTAAAGTTTTATTGTTTGCAGTTGGTTTTGTTTTTTATACAATTATGGGTAACAGCCTAACCCTATTTTATATATATATATATATATATATATATATATATATATATATATATATATATATATATATATATATATATATATATATATATATATATACACATATACATATACATACACACACACACACACACACACACACACACTTCATTAAAATAATTTTTTTAAATAATCTAAAATCACTTGCCTCGTGCAGGCATGGCTTTATCATAATCATGTATGCTTTTTAAGAGAGTGTTCTTGTTAATGTTTTGATAGTATTTTAAACTAATTGTGTCAGGGTTCTGCCCTGGCAGCCTTGTCTGTGTTGTCCTTGTTTAATGTTTCTATGTTTGTGTTGTGTCTAAGCACATGGCTCTGTCTGTCTTTGTTTGTGTCTGCCTTGTGTTCCTCTTTTCCCACCTCTTTGTTTCCGGTTACCACGCCCCCTTGTTTAGTCCTTGTCTAGTCCTCATTTCACTAATTGTGCTCACCTGATCCTCATGTGCTTTTCCCTTTTATATTGAGTTCCTTTCCCTCCTTGGTTTGTTGTACGTATTCAGTGTTTGCTCGTTCATCTTGCCAAGTCAGTTAGAGATTTAGTGTCTCCTATATTTTTGGCTTTGAGTTTATTTATTTTCAGTTTTTTCCCTTTGATCCTGAATTTTTAGTCAAGGTTCTATCTTTATTTTGCTCTAGTTTTCTCCAGGCTTTATTTTGGTTTCTCTTTTGTTTTCCCCTTTTTCTAGCTCCAGTTATATTTAGTTTATCGTTTGTTTCTAGTGTTATAGTTTCGTCAGTTTTTATTTGATTGGTTTTCTTTCGTTGTCTTGAGTGTTGTCTTGTGTTAGTTCCTGCCGCCTCCCTGGGATTCCCTGCCTGCTGGTTCCCTCTGCCTGGTAACTGGACTGGTTCTGAGTGTGTGAGCAGCAAGTACGGATCCCTGCTTCACTGTGTCCTGCCCTGTCTTCTCCATTACCATCTACCTGGTCTGGTCAGTCCTCAGAGGTTCTTCAACCTGCTGTATCTTGGAGCTGGTTCCAGCAGTCACACTCATCCGTCATGTCATTGTTCCCCGTTGGCCCTGCTGTTTGGACTCACTCATCCACTACCCTCTTGTGCCTTGTTGAACTGTCCTGTCAATAAATTATCTTTGTTCACTCTGCATCTGGGTCCTCCATTTCAGAAGTCCTGACAAATTGCCTTTTCTGTCTTTTCTTTCATTACTGTTCTTTAGATATGAAACTGATGGGTCTGCCCAATCCCAGGAGTGATGGACTGAAGAATTTTCAATGCTCATGTCCTGTGTGACTTAACTTTTTTTTATTTTCTTGTTTTTTTTTTCTTATGATCAATAAAAAGGTGATTTGCAAATTCTGAGTTGAAAGTCATTTTTTTCACAGTAGAAATTTTTTCATGTAATTTAAATTATTACGGTCCGGTACAGGTTTAGTAAAACATAGATTAACTTAAAGTTGGCAGGGTTTGATAGTTTATTTTGCAAATCAGCACATTAATTTCACTTACAGGAATAAAAAGACATATAAATGGGGCCCAGATCTCACCCACTCGGGTCCCACAAAAAAAACCCATAGAGGGGCCATTTGTGGGCCCAGTGATATCAACCAATTGGGCCCCATAAGGGTTCTGTATGTGGCCCACTTTGGCCCCATTTATTAGAACCCATATGGGACCCATATTGGCCCCTATAATGAATACACAAATGGGCCCCACTTAGAGCCCACTATGGACCCATCATGTGCCCCTATGGGCTAACACACATGGGGCCCATGTGGAGCCGATGGACAAAATTCTATGGGCCCCACTTGGGTTGCCAATGTAGGGCCCAAGTGACAGCCCATCAAAAACCCACATGGGGCCCACATGGCAATGTTGGCTGGGGTAGGGGAGTGCTCGGGTGAGTGGCTTCGCTGTCTTCCAATGGGAGAGATGAGTCGGGGCTCACGACCGGAGGGACTGTGATGGAACAGTTAAGGTACAGGTTTGGGTACGTACTCCTCTTCTTGGCTGGAGGGCTTCGCTGCAAAGCAATCAGGTGAGTATTCAGGTATGAGTTCCTCTTAAAGGACTGGCAGACACAGAGCTTGCCACAGGGAAAGTACACTGCAAAGCAGACAGGTGAATACACAGGTACATAATCCTCTTTCTCAGCAATGACAGACAGAGAATTTACGGCTGGAGGGTTTCACTGCAAAGCAGTCAGGTGAGTATTCAGGTATGAATTCCTCTTGAAGAACTGGCAGACACAGAGCTTGCAACGGGAGAAGTTCACTGCAAAGCAGACAGGTGAATACACAGGTACGTAATCCTCTTCCTCAGCAATGACAGACAGAGAACTTACGGCTGGAGGGCTTCGTTGCAAAGCAGTTAGATGAGTGTTCAGGTATGAATTCCTCTTGAAGGACTGGCAGACACAGAGCTTACAATGGGAGAAGTTCAGGCTGGAGGGCTTCACTGCAAAGCAGTCAGGTGAGTATTCAGGTATGAATTCCTCTTGAAGAACTGGCAGACACAGAGCTTGCAACGGGAGAAGTTCACTGCAAAGCAGACAGGTGAATACACAGGTACGTAATCCTCTTCCTCAGCAATGACAGACAGAGAACTTACGGCTGGAGGGCTTCGCTGCAAAGCAGTTAGATGAGTATTCAGGTATGAATTCCTCTTGAAGGACTGGCAGACACAGAGCTTGCAACGGGAGAAGTTCACTGCAAAGCCGACAGATGAATACACAGGTACGTAATCCTCTTCCTCAACAATGACAGACAGAGAACTTACGGCTGGAGGGCTTCGCTGCAAAGCAGTTAGATGAGTATTCAGGTATGAATTCCTCTTGAAGGACTGGCAGACACAGAGCTTGCAACTGGAGAAGTTCACTGCAAAGCAGACAGGTGAATACACAGGTACGTAATCCTCTTTCTCAGCAATAACAGACAGAGAACTTACGACTGGAGGGCTTCGCTGCAAAGCAGTTAGATGATTATTCAGGTATGAATTCCTCTTGAAGGACTGGCAGACACAGAGCTTACAACGGGAGAAGTTCACTGCAAAGCAGACAGGTGAATACACAGGTACGTAATCCTCTTCCTCAGCAATGACAGACAGAACTTACGACTGGAGGGTTTTACTGCAAAGCAGTCGGTTAAGCATTCACCCACGTGTCCCTCTTCACAATGGGCTGTCAGATAGTACACTCAAATCTCTATGGAGTACATCAGTGTTAGCCTCTTCCTACGTCTTAGAACATGACAGAAAACTCAGGTAAGTAGTGGACACCCGGCGGGTTTAAGTTCACACTTCACACAACAACGCAGTGCATCACATCACTTCATCACTGCAATTCAACACTCAGTGGGAAATACATATATAAATGGCCGTCGCCCATTTTCTGACCTGGCATTCACGTCAGGGAGTCCCATAGACAAGAGAGAGAGGATGGAGACCGATTGGACTACTCACAGTCTCTCACAAACGATCTTACTGTCCAACGATTTCCTCCTTCCGGTTGAGTCGGCGTGCTCTTTCTCCCAAACTCACAATGCCGTGCCCATTTTGCCAGCCCCACTTCCTCTTCTCCAAAGCTCACGCTTCCTCCAAGATTCACAGCCCCCAAAACCAGCCCTGTCTTTGGTGCATCCTCTCTCCTTTTATCCTACCCTAATGGCAACGTATCCCAACGTGCACAGCTGCCGGCGATTTCCACTGATCACCCCATTCGCGGGGATTTTTCGCTAACCCGGAACTAGCCCGGTGTTCCGTTGTTATTGGTCCGGCGGGAGGCAATCGCCTCATGTCACCTCGTGACAGTTTGAAATCATGCATGGCACGGAAGGTTCCCCTGCTTAAACCAGTACATGTCCAGGCCCGTCTTAAGTTTGCCAATGACCATTTGGATGATCCAGAGGAGTCATGGGAGAAAGTCATGTGGTCAGATGAGACCAAAATATAACTTTTTGGTCATAATTCCACTAAACGTATTTGGAGGAAGAAGAATGATGTGTACCATCCCAAGAACACCATCCCTACTGTGAAGCATGGGGGTGGTAGCATCATGCTTTGGGGGTGTTTTTCTGCACATGGGACAGGGCGACTGCACTGTATTAAGGAAAGGATGACCGGGGCCATGTATTGCGAGATTTTGGGGAACAACCTCCTTCCCTCAGTTAGAGCATTGAAGATGGGTCGAGGCTGGGTCTTCCAATATGACAATGACGCAAAGCACACAGCCAGGATAACCAAGGAGTGGCCCTGTAAGAGTCATATCAAGGTTCTGGCGTGGCCTAGCCAGTCTCCAGACCTAAACCCAATAGAGAATCTTTGGAGGGAGCTCAAACTCCATGTTTCTCAGCAACAGGCCAGAAACCTGACTGATCTAGAGAAGATCTGTGTGGAGGAGTGGGCCAAAATCCCTCCTGCAGTGTGTGCAAACCTGGTGAAAAACTAGAGGAAACGTTTGACCTCTGTAATTGCAAACAAAGGCTACTGTACCAAATATTAACATTGATTTTCTCAGGTGTTCAAATACTTATTTGCAGCTGTATCATACAAATAAATAGTTAAAAAATCATACATTGTGATTTCTGGATTTTTTTTTGTTTTAGATTATGTCTCTCACAGTGGACATGCATCTACGATGACAATTTCAGACCCCTACATGATTTCTAAGTGGGAGAACTTGTAAAATAGCAGGGTGTTCAAATACTTATTCTCCTCACTGATATATATATATATATATATATATATATATATATATATATATATATATATATATATATATATATATATATATATATATATATATATATATATATATACACACATATATATATACACACATATATATATATATATATATATATATATATATATATATATATATATATATATATATATATATATATATATATATATATATATATATATATACACATATATATATATATATATATATATATATATATATATATATATATACATATACTTTTTTATTTTTCACAAAATGTTCATGGCCCCCAGAATATTTATCTCAACATGCAATATATCAAAATAAATATATTTTTATCAACACTTGAATGTGGGTAAGTTTAATAAAAAAAAGCATCTGATTCAGAATGATGATCAAGTTTTGATTTATATGCTGTTTAATGTTGATGATCACGTTATTTTACATATGCATCTGCTTACATATGCTATCACTTGTTTCAGCTTCTTCTTCACCTGTGTTTTGATCAGGAGACTCAGTACTCTTTCAGAAGATTTGCAATAGTGCCCCTACCGTATAACAGTGAAAACGTCTCAGGTTATGACTATAACCCTTGTTCCCCGAGAAGGGAACGAGACACTGCGTCGTCGAGTGACGACACTTTGGGAACGCCCACAGCGTTGCGCGTCTGAAGTATGAATGAAATGAAGCCAATCTGATTGGTGGTGCGTCGTGACGTAGTAGATGACGGCATACCCGGAAGATACAAAAGGGAAGCTGATGCAAACACATACCAGCACTTGCGATGAAGCGAGCGCTCTAGCCATGATAGGTGTGGCGACGAGACGCAGTGTCTCGTTCCCTTCTCGGGGAACAAGGGTTATAGTCATAACCCGAGACGTTCCCCTTCGAGGGAACTCGCACTGCGTCGTCGAGTGACGACACTTTGGGAACGTTAATACCCACTAGGCCACACCGATATCACCCCACGTCCCAGTGTGAAGCTGGAACCCCAGGCACACTTAGGACGCAAGCACTCAAGCACCAGGCGTCACCGGGAGGTGCAGACTGTAAAATCTTATGAAGGTGTGCGGGGTGGCCCACCCGGCCGCCTCGCATACCAACAATTGGTCTGACCTTCTCCACTGGGAAGACTTCTCCAAATAAATACTTAAGGCTCTGACAGGGCAGAGCAGGTGAAGTCTCCCCTCTTCCGCCGTCAGGTGGGGAGGGGGATGGAAAGCCTGAAGAACCAGAGACCGGGCTCCCTGAGATGGAACCTTGGGTATATAACCCGGTCTAGGGTGAAGGATGGCCCTCACTCTGCCAGGGGCAAACTCCAGGCAGGTTGGCGTGACCGCCAAGGCCTGGAGATCTCCCACTCTCCTGAGAGAGGTAATGGCGAGGAGAAAGGCCACCTTCAGGGTCAGGTTCTTCGGCTCAGCCGACTCCAGTGGCTTGAAGGGGGCCTCAGCCAGCCCTTCAAGAACCACCGCCAGGTCCCAGGTTGGGACTCTGGAGCGAGCCGCTGGCCGCATCCTCCAAGCCCCACGGAGGAACTGTACAACCAGATGGTGCTTCCCCAAGGGTCCATCACCTAGAGGTGCGTGGAAAGCCCCAAGGGCAGCCACGTACACCTTCAGAGTGGACGGGGTAAGACCAGAGGAGAAGCGATCTTGGAGGAACTCCAGCACTGAAGCCAACTGGGCAGTTAACTGGGTCCACCTAACGCTCTCTACACCAAGTGGAGAATACGTTCCACTTGAGGCTGTACAGTCTCCTGGTGGAAGGAGCCCTGGAGCTGAGTAAAGTCTCGACCACCTCTGCTGACAGGCCCCCCTCTAGGTACCGAGCCCCCTCAGGGGCCTGACCCAGAGGCTCCATAACTCCGGCCGTGGGTGAAATATTGTTCCCCCTGCCTGCGATAGCACATCCCTCCTCAGAGGGATCCGCCACGGAGAGCCGTCTAGCAGAGCTATGATGTCCGAGAACCATACTCGAGTGGGCCACTAAGAGCAGGCTGATGCCCTCCCGGCGGACCCGCTCCAGAACTCCCGGGAGCAGAGCGATCGGGGGAAATGCGTACAGACGTAGCCTCGGCCACGTCTGCATCATGGCGTCCAGCCCTAACGGAGTGGACAGTGGGACGTCTCTCGAGACACGAACAAGACCACTTCCACTGGGCCGAATCTCTCGCACATGGCCTCCACCGTCTCTGGGAGCAGACAGGACGTCTGCTCCCTGGTTCTGGTCCCTGGGGACGTACATCGCTCTGAGAGACGACAGTTTCCCCTGGGACCACAGGAGGATTTGATGCGCCAGTCTGCAAAGAGGGCGCGACCTCAAACCCCCCTGGTGATTGAGATACGCGACAACCGAGGTATTGTCTGAGCGTATCAGGACATGGTGGCCGCGGAGGTCCGGGAAAAAGCTCCTCAGAGCTTTGTAGACCGCCAGCATCTCCAGGCAGTTGATGTGCCATGAAGAATGCCGGGTCTCCCACAGACCTCTCACAAAGCGGCCGTCCATGCCCGCGCCCCAGCCAGTGAGGGAAGCATCTGTTGAAGCGGCTCTCCGGCAACATGATGCTCCCAGCACTGGTCCTTGGGACAGGAACCAAGGTTTCCGCCATATGACGAGGGAACGAAGGCATTTGCGCGTTACCCTGATCATACGAAACGGATTTCCCCTCGGGGAAAACCCCTTGGCCCTCAGCCACCACTGTAGGGGTCTCATGTGCAGCAGGTCAAAAGGTATCACCTTGGACGCTGCTGCCCTGAGCCCCAGCAGTCTCTGAAACTGCTTCACAGTGAGGCTGCGGCCTGGCTTCACTCAGGAGACCATCGCCAGTATGGACTCCACGCGTGCGGGGGACATTTGTGCCCGCATCAACATGGAGTCCCATACAACCCCCAGGAACGTAGTCCGCTGGGAGGGCGTCAACACGCTCTTGTTGGTGTTCGTGTTGAGTCTCAGCCCCAAGCACCTGATGTGGGCCAGAACGACATCTCGATGCCGAACCGCCATCTCTGCGAGGGGAGAGTGCCAGGCCGAAGGGAAGAACCCGATATTGGTACGCTTCACCCCCGAAAGCGAACCTCAGGAACCTCCTGTGACATGGAAGGATGGAAATATGGAAGTATGCGTCCTTTAGATCTATCGTGACGAAGCAGTCCTCGGACTGAATCTGACTCACGATGGCTGGAATTATGAGCATCTTGAACCTGAATCTCCTCAGAGACCGATTCAAGAGCCTGAGATCTATTATCGGACACAACCCACCATCCTTCTTGGGAACTATGAAGTACCAGTTGTAGAACCCGGACTCCCTGTCTGCCAGAGGGACCCGTTCTATGGCCTCCTTGGCTAACAGGGCTGTACTTCTTGTTCCATAACCCGAACCTGCTCTGGGCCGACCACAGTCCGGACCACCCCGTTGAACTTCGGGGGAGGAGAACCGAACTGAAGCCTGCAACCCAGCTCTACAGTCTGCAGGACCCATGTAGACACACTCGGAAGGCATGACCATGCGCCGAGATAATCTACTAAGGGAACCAGCCTCTCGAGGCTGGCCTCGGGTGTCAACCGAAACTCGTTCCCAACCCCCTGAAGCGGCTAACCGGCAGGGAGCAGTCGAGAACGATTTTCGGTGGGCGCACACGTTCGCTGCCCAGTCGCAAGTCCTATTTGAGGCGACGAAGGCGGCGTGTGTGCGTGGGAAATCAGTGAGGCCCGAAGCGTCTTTGACGGTGGGAACACAGCACTGATTTCCCGAGAGCTCCTGGGGGAAAACGACCTCGGTCGCTCCTACCCGGGAGAGGGGGCTGGCCAGCAGGGGCCTCATCTAAGGGAGCAGCTCGACAGGGCCGCAACACTAGGGCGGACACTGCGCTTAGCAACCGCCTGAAACTGATGAGTCCCGCAGGCCACAAGGCGGGGAGAACGACATCAACTTCAGGAGGGCTCCCTCTTAAATGAATATCCAGACAAGTCAAACACGCTTGGGTGACAGACCGATTAAAGTATCTAACTTATCAAAGTCAGATAACATGACACTCAATTCCTCAGAATTAAATGCCATCATAATCACCCATCCCGTGCAACCTAGTCTGAATGATAGGCTGAGTAAAAAATACATCAAACTCCTCACGTTAGATAATACTTTAATTTAATTCCTCAGAATTAAATGCAGCCATAATATGGTCTGAATGATAGGCTGAATATCTAACTCCTCAAAGTCAGATCATATATTATTTAATTCCTCAGAATTAAATGCAGCCCTAATCATCAGACGATACTGTTTTATTGTATTTATATGGCTCGTAACCACACGTTGCCTCAGCAACGTGGCTCGAGCCGTTATAATACAATTGGCTTTCATCCCTCGGGAAAAAAAGTCAAACAGGCGGGAGGCTGAAACACCCGAAAGGGGAACGGTAGTACGCGTCGAGATATTTCTCAATAAAAACAGCCAGCACCCTCAGGCACTGACCGCATGCCTCGCACCCATCAGTATCACACAATACAGTGAAACATGGTCCGAAATGACAGGCTGAATATCTAACTCCTCAAAGTCAGATCCCATTTAATTTAAATCCTCAGACTTAAATGCAGCCATAATCATCAGACGATAAGTCCCCCTGACAGCCCATCTGCGAGTCCCATGATTGATCAACCTTGCTATCCTTTTTTTTTTTTCGACAGACAGACACAGGACCAGCCACGGAGTTTGCGAGCCCTGCTTGTGAACAACGTTGGTAGACAAACAACATCAAATAAGACTGACAAAACACAGAGCGCTCCGCTGAAGAGCAAAAGCTGGTATGTGTTTGCATCAGCTTCCCTTTTGTATCTTCCGGGTATGCCGTCATCTACTACGTCACGACGCACCACCAATCAGATTGGCTTGATTTCATTCATACTTCAGACGCGCAATGCTGTGGGCGTTCCCAAAGTGTCGTCACTCGACGACGCAGTGCGAGTTCCCTCGAAGGGGAACACGGAAAGCCAGAAAATGTTGTCAATGCATGGTGCAAGTGTTGTCTCATAAATTGTGGAAATTTGTCAATGGCGGGGAAAGAGTTAATTGGATGCGGCACATTGATTGCCAAAATAAATCATTTAAAAATATTTTTCTTAATATGAAAATGACAAATGAGGTGAGATGTGCGCAATGCTGCCAAGTGTCCTAGGTGAAAAGGACATCAGACATTTTCAACTAGTAATCATTTTCCAGGTAGCCTATTGAATTTCACAGTCATTGCCAACTCTTTGAAAATCAAAACTGTTAAAGCTTGTACTCCATGTTACCTTCAGGGCCATCTATAAGCTAGATTTCTCATAAAATGTTGACTTTTAGTCAAGTCAAGTCAAGTCAACTTTATTTATACAGCGCTTTTTACAATGCAGATTGTTTCAAAGCAACTTTAACAGTGTTAAACAGGAAAATAATGCAACAGAATTAGATTTGGTTGTACAGTCGCTCTGGAGAAAACAGTGATGTCATCTAGCTCATTTAAATTATCATACAGTGACAATGTGGGCAGATCAGTTATTTAGTTGATGTATTTAATTTAGTTTAGTAATTCATATTATTTAGTTAGATATTTAGTTTAACATTTAGTGTCCCAACTGAGCAAGCCAAGCCAAAGGCGACAGTGGCAAGGAACCAAAACTCCATCAGGTGGCATAATGGAGAAAAATAAACCTTGGGAGAATCCAGGCTCAGCCGGGGTGCCAGTTCTACTCTAATTCTAAATGCTTTATGGACAAAAAAACATTGTATTATGGACAAAAATAATGATGACATTCATAGGGGGTGTCCACATTTCTGTGCAATAAAATGCTCTCTAGAATGATAATATCCCCTCTTCCATAATATAAATTAATATAAACTTCATGGCTGTGACATTAACAAAATTATACTGGCTATTAAGAAAAGAAAAGAAAAGAAAAGAAAAAAAGAAAAGAAAAGAAAAGAAAAGAAAAGAAAAGAACATAATTATATTATGTTCTGCACCAACTTCCTGTTGGGAAAATACAAAGTAAATGGCAAAGAAAAATGTGGTCATTAAAGGGATAGTTCAACCAAAAATGAAAATTAGCCCATAATTTACTCACCCTCAAGTCATCCTAGGTGTATATGACATTCTTCTTTCAGACGAATAAAATCGGAGTTATATTACAAAAGTCCAGGCTAATCCAAGCATTAGAATTGGATTCATAGTTGCTCTGTTTTTGAAGTCCATAAAAAGTGCATCTGCCCATCAAATAACGTGCTCCGCGCGGCTCTGGGGTGTTAATAAAGGCCTTCTGAAGCGAATCAATGGGTTTGTCTAAGAAAAATATCCATATTTAAAACTTTATCAAGTAAACTTTCGGCTGACCGCCTTCCCTGTTCAATTTATGGAAAAATTGTTGAAAGTTCCCCTGCCGATCGAAAGACTAACACGACCAGGTACGCTCGTCATGACGTCACGTACACATCTTGAGTTTCACTTTCAACATTCAACACTTTTCCACGGAAGGCGGTGGGCCGATAGTTTACTTAATAAAGTTTTAAATATGAATATTTTTCTTACACAAACGCGTCAATTCACTTCAGAAGGCCTTTATTAACACCCCGGAGCCGTGTGGAGCATGTTATTTGACGGACAGATGCACTTTTTATGGACTTCAAAAACAGAGCAACTATGAATCAAATTCTAATGCTTGGATTAGCCTGGACTTTTGTAATATAACTCAGATTTTATTCGTCTGAAAGAAGAATGTCATATACACCTAGGATGACTTGAGGGTGAGCAAATTATAGGCAAATTTTCATTTTTGGGTGAACTATTCCTTTAAGGTACTTCATTGGGTCTTTAAAGGTCATTATATATGTATTATGAATATTCACAAATATTCACAAAGCTTTAAAGTGAAACAGGCTTCCAGTAAATATCCCCTGAAAAAGCATGTACAGTCTATACATTAAACAGAAAAAAAGAAAGAAAGGAAAGATCAGGTTTTCCAATATCTACAATGAAACAAACAACTGAGGATGTGGAATACTGCATTCATCAGGTATTAAACTATAATTAAACTAGTTCCCTTGTGACACCCTAATTTAATACCGTATGCTAAGCCCAGAAGCTTTAGTCAAACACCTTACATGGCCAATGGAGAATTATTTGATAAGGGAGAGCATGTATTAATTTGTATCTCATGTGGGATGTGGAGGCCTTAGGCCACATACTGTTCTCTTTGACATGATAACATTTATTAAATGGACCAGACATGAACACATCAAAATTTTGACCTACCTACTGATCGAAAATTTGAATCACGATCCCTTGTGACACCTTAATCCTTGCTAGGGGCTTCCTCTCATGAAACATGATTAAGTCTATAGTGTACTCTGTTGCTTTGAGCTGTGTCATTTCTCCACTGTCTTCCAAGTGTGAAGAATAGTTTAGTGGCTTTTGTAGACTAACCAGCATAACATTAACCTAATAAAGGTTAATATCTATATTAACTAAATTTAAGTCAAACATAAGTCAACATTGCTGAATCAACCTTAATACATTACCAACAAAACACATTCTTATAGGTACTTCAGGTCCATCAAGTTATGACTCTTTTATAAGCTCATCATTCCACCAGGTCAAAAATGACCCAGGAACCCCAGCAGTCAAAGACTTGTGTCTGACTTGGGTACATGGACCAACAAATGTAAAAAATGGCACAGATGAAAGGTGAGAATGGATTCTGTGGATGTTTCTTCACTTTGAGGTATAACATAAATGCTTTGTTCGTTATCATGTTAAAGCAGATTGCACGGATGAGAGAGAAACAAAACCTAGCTGGGACATATCAATTGTTAGCAGAATTTCAAAGGTCTGATGCCGATTTAGAAGAACGCTTTCATTCAGTCCATCTGAGCTATAGGAGTTTTGGACATTGCACATTAAGACTAATAGATATGTCTTCACATGTTTGTGGACTTTGTATTTGTTAAATACACATTATTTGTATTTTTACACAATGTATTGGTTTAGGTTATTCCAAAAAACAAAACAAAAAAAGACCTCCATTATTGTATGCAATGGCACTTTCCACAACGTTTTTCTCATTGAATATCCAATTTCACTGAGTAATACATTACAAATACATTAGATTATGAAAGTAAAATTTACATTTACATTTAATCATTTAGCAGAAGCTTTTATCCAAAGCGACTTACAAATGAGGAGAGCAATAGAAGCAATCAGACCAACAAGGGGGAACAGCATGCAAGTGCTGTAACAAGTCTCAGTTAGTCTAGTGCAGTACACATAGGTAAAAAAAAAACAAAAAAAATTTATATATATATATATATATATATATATATATATATATATATATATATATATATATATATATATATATATATATATATATATATATATATATATATATATATATAAACAAACAGAAAAACGAATAAAATACACTGTTAGACATTTATAAGAGATTTTACAGTAACTTACTGGCAACACTGTTGCCAGTAAGTTACTGTATTTGAGATTTACAGTACAAGAACCGCATTTCAGTTTACAGTAACTACATGTTACTGTAATTTTGTAATACAGTACCGTTACTGTAAACCTTGGTTAACAGTGCATTAATCCTAATCCTATTCAATCATTAATACTTACTGAATTACATTAATTCTTACATTAATCTATCCTACAGAAGTAATCCAAACAGACAATTATTATGAAATATAAAATTCTTTATTTAAAACATTTTAAGTGCTTTAACTTAAAAAAGTTCACTTTAAAACATCCTCGAATCAAATCTTATTTTCAGAAAATCATGTATAAAAGTAATCAGATTGCATTCAATATCACTTATTATTTAAATTTACATTTATGCATTTGGCAGACGACTTGCATTGCATTCAAGATACACATTTTACATTTTGTCAGTTCTTGCTTTCCCTGGGAATTGAACCCATGACCTTGCTAGCACCACACACTATTGTTTGAGCTACAATTTTAAAAACTCTGCAGAAAATAGTTGGTAGAATACTGTAAATAGTTGGTTGAAGAATACTGTAACTTTGGTGCAAAATACACATATACATGAATAAAATATAAACAAAGAGCAAATTAATTCTGAAACAAGTTATCACAACACAACACAACACAACACAAACACAAGTTTCATGTCTGTACCGATCTGTGCCATCTTCCACATTGGATGATTTCAAACAGGAACCAGGATTCTGCTCCATTATGGCAAGAAGTCCCTCTAGATAAGAATGATATGAAGTTATTCATACAATTTGAGTATACACAAACTTTTTACACTGTTGGAATTTAATAAAAAATAATAATCCCATTACAATTCATCATAATGGTAAAATACTATTTTATAGACAGTTAACACTTTGAGGTGCACCTAGCTCAACGTATGCTGTCTAGTCTAATCCAGTCCTGCAATGCCTTCATGAAGATGTGAAATGAAATGTTCAGTTTTTTTTTAGCTGGTGATTCAATGTTATGAATATTTTGAAGAATGTACTTTGTAGTTATGCTGAACCTGATTGCATATTAGAGAGGTGTCTCTGTTATTTAGCTTAACAAAATTGATATTGAGTAAAAAACTAAAGAAAACTGTCAGTACATAATAGTAGCAGCAGCACAAACTACATGCTCCAAAAAAGTAATATTACTAAATCACCTCAACATGATTTCACAAACTATTTAATCAAAAACAACAATGTAAACTTTTATTGCAGGATGGATTACATGTATACTGCATTAGCTTTAGTAAGGTATCCTCAAACTTAATGCTGCATTCACACGGGGCGCCGGCGTTAACGCTTCTCATTTACTTTGAATGGGTGACGTCATGCGTTGCTGAACTGAATTGTGGGTTCCGTCGCGTCGCTTCACTCACGTTGCAAGCGGCAGAAGTTGAAAGGTGTGTTGGACATCAGCTGTGGCCGGATGCAACCAATCGGCGAGAGTAGCCACATGCAGGCGGGGAGGAGCTGCAAACACAGACGTGAAGTCGGACACTTTCTGCTTCCCGCAGTGACGCTCGCGCGGTGTTTGCACACTTTATCAGCTGAAGTGAAATAAATGCAATATTTGTCAATACACAGATGTTTCAGAGACATTTTTTGTCATGTAATACTTTATGCACTGATTAATACAGCGTGTGTTTGTACAAGAATAAAGTTAACATACAAGCCTAAACTATCAATGAAGTGGGGGTCTACATTTTTCATCTATTTTATTTTGATAAACATGACAATATAACATCGCAACTACATGAAAAGAGGTTTAACTGTTATAAAAAACAGATTTGTGCACATTAGAGGAACTGAAGGTTTTAGAATAAACACGAAACACATGTGATCGCTGTCATGCGGAGAATCTGGCCAATCGTGGAACAGCTGTGTCATCATCAAAGTCTGTGCAGTCGCTCTAGAGAAACTGCACCGGCTGTATTAGCCGACTGCTCTCGAATCGCTCTCGAATCGCTCTCGCGTTGCTTTGATGCCATACGTCACTGTCACGTGGCGTCGGCGCTGTCAGGTCAGACAAAATTTCTAACCGGCATGACGCCCTGTGTGAATGCAGCGTAAGTGTCTGTGTACATTACATATCCTATTAAAAAAGTGCCTCACCTAGTCCAAGTTTTTCCATTCAAACTCCATTAGGTGGCGAAGGAAGGATGACACTCTGTTGTTGATTACAGTTGTCTTCCTGTTCACAACTTCCCCGGTCTTCCGACTCACTCCGGTTTAGGTGGTGCATCTTGTTCCCACCTCTGGGTTTTTCCTCACGAAAAAAACTTAAAGCAAGAGAAAATTAAGAGAATAAAGATATTTTAAATTTCATCACCCTTAGTGCCTTTGCTTTAAATGTTTTTGGTAACACTTTAGAATAATGGTCTGTCATTAAACGGATAGTTCACAAAAAAAAAAAAAAAGTAAATTCTGTCATTTACTCGCCCTGTAGTTCTAAACCTTTTAAAGAATGTTTGTAACCAGATAATTTTGAGGCACCATTCACTTCCATAGTAGGAAAAAATTACTATAGAAGTGAATGGTGGCTCAATCTGTTAGGTTACAAACATTCTTCATCTTCTTTTGTGTTCAGAAATGTATTCAGGTTTGCACTTGAGCAACATTATTCTAAAGTTTTGCCATGTTTTTTTCATAAATTATATTTCATCTGCCAAAATCATCCAAAAATTGTCCAGGACTGCTTAAATTCCAGAAAATAAAATTATAATCTGTCAGTCCTGGACAAACACAGTCTTGGATTATTTTAGTATAATATAATTTATGAAAAAAAAACATGGTACATGGCTAGTTACAGCTAAAAAGAGGTGGAAAAACTAAATAATTTTGTGATTCAGTTAAACAGACCCGACTAAAACATACAAGAAAAACTTTGAATTATCAGTAATATGTGGAGAAACAAAGAGGAGTAACGTTACTTACCGTTGTATGAGTTCCAGTGTCGCACAGCACAGGCAGGCTCCTGGTATTCTTATCTAAAATGTTAAATAAATAATGTCAATCCAAATGTAAACTTTGCTTGTTAACAACATTATTTTTTGCAACTAGTGGCCAACGTTAATTTACTAACTAACGTCGTCCTAATGTACGCTTAATATGCTCGATAAACAACATCTTCATTGTATTGGTAAAGTTAATTCAATAAACTCACTAACGTTAAGTCTTTTTAAAAATAAAACGTTAGGTTTATGTTACCTCAGTTTTAGTACCAAAGCTGAAGCAAATGATAACCTAACGTTATGTAAAGTATGTTGTCCGGGCCGTGAGCTCTCCCCTCGGGCAGTAACGTTACACACGACGCTGGCTGCACTGGTTCTTAATCTAATTCAATAAACTAATTTTTTTTAAAAAGAAAACGTTAGGTTTACCTCAGTTTTTAGCAGCAAAGTTTAAGCAAATGATAACCTAACGTTATAAAGTATGTTGTCCGGGCCGTGAGCTCTCTCCTCGGGCAGTAACGTTACACACGACGCTGGCTGCACTGGTTCCTAATCTAATTCAATATACTCATTTTTTTTAAATAAAACGTTAGGTTTACCTCAGTTTTAGCAGCAAAGTTTAAGCAAATGATAACCTAACGTTATGTAAAGTATGTTGTCCGGACTGTGAGCTCTCTCCTCGGGCAAAACTTACAACGCTGCACCGGTTCCTAATCTAATTCAATAAATTCATAAAACGTTAGGTTTACCTCAGTTTTTAGCACCAATGCTGACAAGCTAAAATTGGGGTGCAGACAACCGCGGATAGTACAAATCACACTTACCTTGCTTGTTTGCCGTTCTCACGGGGGATGAAAAAATCTTCGCAGGGTGTCCGGACACAGCTCATATGTTCTCTGGAACCGTGAGCTCTCTCCTCGGGTGAAACTTTCAACGCTGCACTGATGGTTCCTAATATAAATCTCAAGCAAATCCTGTCGATCCCAATTGTGCCAAATAGGCCGTTGTGGTAAATACAGTATTATACTTTATTTTTTAAAAATACAGGAAATCACTGTATTTGGTGTTTGACGTCATAGAAAATACCCATGATGCAACGGGAATTACAGTTATTTACTGTAAAGAGAATTTACAGTATTATACTGGGTGATATATAGTAAATAACTGTACAAATTACAGAAATGTCTAACAGTGTAGTTACATCTAGAGCTACACTTATGTCAACAACCATTCGTGGACTGGCCTTGTCCATACGTGTATTCGATCTCCGCCTGGAGCACAGGGGAGTCCTCCTTCGACACGGAGGTGAAGTGAATGCCCCTGAGCTTGGGGGAGCGGCAGGCGAACTGAATCACACAGCCGAGTATGATGGTACGGACGAGCCGGCGAGACGGGCTGGGAAGCACTAGCCAGGCTCCCAGTGACCGTGCAAGCTGACCAACAGCACCACAGACGTACCCGCAAGCGTAGCGGCGTGCAGGGACCCGACTCGGACGGCATGATAGCGGTCCAAAGTGGGGTCTGAGTGTGCTGTGCAACACTACCTGCTTCCGCTGAGGGGGTGTGCTAGTGTGGGAAGGCCGCTTATGTGCATCCCCACAGCCAGCACCCCCTGCTGGCGATTTGGAGAGGCATCGGGGGGTGACAGCGCCTTGGGAGCGTCGTACACCAGCAAGAGCACTCTCCGATTGAAGGAGGGGCTGAGCGTGGCAAGGCTTTGTGGCGTCGCACACGGCCTCAGAACTACCCTCATGCACTATGCAGGGCAGAGGTGGCCTGCCAGTGGCACTGCCACCCCACCGATGAGGGTAGTGAGAGAGAGGGGAAAACTTTATACAGATGATGGCCCTTTTGGTGTTCCATATTTTGGCACCAAGTAGTCCCACAATGCTAAAGCCTTCCAATGCACTTCTGGGAAAGGCAAGGGGCGGGCAAGACGATTTACGCGTTGCACTACGCCTCAGCCACCCGGGAAAGCATGGCTGTCAAGTATGAATCTGATTCAGCATGAGCGCCCACTATTATAGTAGGAATCTCAGCATCACCATTTCCAACATATAACAGCCCTCTCTCCGATGCAGCAATTGACATCTGTCCTCTGCTAGAGCCCCAAATGATTTTTTTTTTTAAAGGACCAGCAATCCCATCTGTAAGCTACCAGCAGGCATGTGAGATAGTGGGCGTGGCCGCGAGACGGCACACGGTGCGCTGAACACTCAAGCCCTTATGAAAAAGGCAAGATGAACAATGCGCCGACGTGGTTATGCTCTCATGAGAGAACATAGACCACCCACAAACTCCGTCTCAACATGCTTGCGATGCAATAGAGGAGTGGGGGGCCCACGGAGATGTACTCGGCGGGGGAAGCCTCACTGTAAACCTCAGGTCACCCAGGCTTATCAGCCAAAATAGCCCCTTTTCTGGTGCACCAGAAAAGAAACTAGATCGGGGTATAAGCGAAGGGACTCAACCCCGTTTGCGGTTTCATAGTCTCGACCACGCATCAGCGGCGCCGAGCGACGCATGCTGAGTTGCCGTGGCAACCCGCGCTGTCACCCGGCAGCTAGACAGCACACGGCGCGCTGAACACTCAAACCCTCACGCGGAAGGCGAGACGAACAGCGCATCGACGTGATCCCGTTCCCCTGAGAGAACACGGATCACCCACGAACGCAGTCTCAAAATGTTTATGCGAGAGTTTTGCTTTATGACCGGGTATGAAGTTTAAAAGACATTTTGTAGAATCACGAGTTCATGCATTCATTGGTTTCATGAGTGTGTTCTCGTTTACCACATAATTATCTAATGGTAGCCTGTAGCCAATAGTTTTATTTTCCTCATGTCTTATATGTCTAAAACAATAGGTAATAAGGAAATTAAGTCATTTGTGTGATATGTGCGGCATGCGACTGTTGAACACGGTGCGTTTGGCGTCGGCCTCTTTCAGGGCTTAAGTTATTGCCTTTTAATATCAAACACGTCAAGCACGTGATTTTCTGATGTCCATTCATTCGTCTCATCCTCATTATATAATGAAGAAACTTCTGTTCTGTCTCTTGCCAGATGTGATGCAGGGGAGCTTTGTCATTAATTTTATTTTTTATTTTTTATTTGCAGATTTTTAGCATGCAGTGCTGCGTTTTCCTCATCACATTAAGACAATGTTATGCAGAAGACTTCTTGAATGTATTCAGAGTTTTTCCTTATTGAAAATAAGGTATTTTCACCCAAATATCCTGTGTTGGAATTTACTTGTTAATAAAGTAATGTGATAAAATGTCAACCCTGTTGTCTGTTTCTGTATTTTGCTTAATATATTTATGTTTTTAGTCATTTTTGTCTTTTGGGACAGTGAGAAATATACAATTGTTACTGCAATTTAAAATATTTAATTAGACCAACCACACAGTTTCACTGTAAAACATTTCTCCAATTCAAAATTTTCTAGTGACTGATCACATCTAAATTTTTTAGTTGGCCAAATTGAAAAATTTAGATGTGATCGGTCACTAGAAAATTTTAAATTGGAGAGGCCTGACATTTTTTACAGTGTTGGTAAATTACATTTTTCCATTGGCTCAACATATTATTTCTAATTGAGCCCATGTTAACAGACTGTTGCCACAATGGATACAATTCAATTCACAGAAATTCAATTTGGCCAATTGAAAATTTTAGATGTGACCAATCACTAGAAAATTTTGAGTTGGGAAGATTATACATTTTTTACAGTGTATGTGAGAGAGCGTGAGTGAGAGATGCAGGGAAAGGAAATGCAGCTGAACATTATTTGCTCTATGAAAGACATTGATAAAGACGGAAACTAAGGACATTTAATCTATAATTTTATTTTAGTTAGTTTTGCCAAACTAAACATTACAGTTTTGGTAAGTTATCGTTTTTTTGTAATGCCAACCCACCTAGTTTTCATTTTTTCGTTCGTTTACGATTATAACCTTGGTAACGACGAGACGAGATGAATCTTCCAGGCAGTTACTTGCAGTAGTGCTCCGGTCTGCAACGCTCTGAAAGCTGCCACAGTTCACACCAATGCAACGAGACTCGGTGCATCATCTTGATAGCACAACGACTCTTTGTACTTCTGTCCAACTTCCGACTTTTCGGCTATTTTTTTGTAGCTTGATATATATCATTTGTTGCGTCTAAATATGAATGAGGATACTGTTATTGATAAATCAAATTGTTATTGTTGTTCTTATTATCATTTAGGGGGGCTTAGGAACATTTTGGGGTAGCTTCAGCCCCCCTACAATAGGCCTAACAACTTCCCTGGTTGAGACCACAAGCAGTTCTGTCTTAGGAAGGTTGAGTTGAAGGTGATGGTCCTTCATCCAGCCAGAAATGTCTGTCAGACAGGCTGCAATACGAACACCAACTGTAGGATCATCTGGTTGAAATGAGAAGTAGAGTTGAGTGTCATCAGCATAGCAGTGATAGGAAAAGCCATGTTTCTGAATGACATATCCTAATGATGACATGGAGATGGAGAAGAGAAGTGGTCCAAGCACTGAGCCCTGTGGAACTCCTGCGTGAACTCCTCATGAAAATGGGTATTGAATGCAAATTAGCAATGCAACAAGAGATAAGTGCTGGTGAAAGTGTCGTGCAATCATCTTAAATTATCTTCTCAACTCAAACAAATAATTTTGCTATATTAGTCTATATTTCGAATAATTGGTTAATCAATTTCCAGTGGCCTTATTTGAATTGAATTTATCACCTCTTTAATTAGCAGACAACTGATGGCAACACACACCAAAGCAGCTTCAATTAGCCAGTAATTGCTAGGCAACCTTTCAACTTTCCACAATTCTAACCAACATTAGAAAGGCCAAAGAGCGTATAGAGGGCGCATGGTTAACATACATGTCAAGCTAACAATTAATCTGCCGCTGCTTTGAAATACACAGAATATCCCCTGCTCTGTCTGATCAAGAGAGGCTAAAGGAGCACTAGATCCCACGCTGTGAAGTACTTGGACAATTAGCCTGTCCATCTGCTTTGAAGTTCAGTAATATTGTCCAATGACCAACAGATTGGTTTCATCAGGCCAAATTAGCATGAGAGACTTGTTCAGAGAGCTGACTCTGGAGTTTTGTGGAAGTGCTTGGCTGCATCCTAATTAACATGCTATTCGTTCTACAGTATACAGTATAGCACAAGAGAATAAGGTTAGGGCGTCCATAGCACAATAAAATAAATATGTCAAACATTTCTACATTGGGGGGAGAATTTATTTTTTTTTAATGAGGGAAACATCAAATGGGGTCTGAATTACTGTGATATCAAAGTGTGTATATCAAAGTTAAATGGCTTCTCAAACAAGAAAAAAAAAATAGGGCAGAACCCCGTTCTTCGTACTTGGATTACTCTGTTATCTGGATTTTACTGTTGACAATGTGGCATGATCTTGGATTGTTTGGTTCTTCGGAGCTCATCCTAGAGTTGTTGTCAGCAAAAGGTCCGTTAACTCAAACCCACTCAGTAGCAGTTTATTTCATGTAAACAGGATCAGATTGCATCTTTTTTAGCAGAGATGATACTTAAAGTCTGTCCCAGTCACTGCTACTTTCTTACAAGAGTACCTTATTGAATCAGGGACAGTAATAATTTAATAAAAAATTTAAAATAAATAGACTGTTTTACTCAAAAAGAGATTTATTGGTGAGGGAATAATTACCTAATCATTTTAGTCTTACACACATGGTGTACAGTTAGTCTGAGCCGTGCATTCATTTGAACAGCTATTATGGGAGTGGCTTGATGCAGCGCAGGAGAAACACAGCCTTCTGCTGTGCCTTCAAAAAAATGTTCTTGACCCTTAAGAAACTTTAAAGGGTACATAACACACAGTTACCTTAATACCTTAATAAAAACTGCAAATTAATTTGGAGAACCAAATTAGCCAGAGATCAGTTATCATGATTAGAAGATCTGGCATCTGTCAAATCATCTCAGATGTATTAAGCGAGGTACTAAGAACGGACCCCAAGACTAGATTTTGTCCATGGGAAATTGATTGGATGGTTGTGGTTTGCTTACGGTGGATCTCATGAGAGTGAAAGGGTTGTCCCGCCCTTATGTCTGTAAACACATCATCAGAGAACAGAAAAGATGATACTGTAAGAGGGAGGGGAAGATATGTTGATTAATGATTATGAGGACACATGAATAAAAAAATAAAAAAAAACTAATGATGTGCATGGATAAATAATTTATAATAAATACTGCAATATTCCATAAAATTGAATTTGATTTAATGGTGACTAATGCTTTAAGTGGTGAAAGGATAAAGAAAGCAAATTAACATTGACAATATTGTTTAATACTAAAATACAAAACTATACAACCACTAGCAAAACTAACAGCTATACTTCTCAACATTCACAACATTTCTTGCAAAGTCAGCACAAGCACTCAGTCAGAACCAGTGTTGGATCCTGGAACTGGCGATATACAGCAGGCAAGGACGGCAGCACTCCCTGGGGCGGTGTCTGCATACTGCCGCGCACTTCACTGTCTATGGCTCATCTGCGACAGTTTCACGGCATTGTGCCCGCTATCTCCGTTCTGCCCGACCGCTCCGCTCATATCAAAATGAATTGTGACCTACAGCTGGTAACTTTTTATGTGTGGTTCCCTGTGCTGTACTTCACTTGCTCTCAATTCTGATGCTATCTGTCTATCTTCCCATAGAAAGAAAAAAAGTCTTCACATGCTAGAAGCCATGTTGACACTGAACAGTTCAGTTTTGGTAACACAGTTTCAATTTTGCACGTTATACATTCTAATAACTATAAGTAACTTTGCAACTATGTCAACTAACTCTCATTGGAGTATTAGTAGAATGTTAGGTTATAGTTTGGGTAAGTAGAATAAGTTGACATGTACTTGCAAAGTTACTTATAGTCAGTAGAATGTCTGTTGGAGGACCATCAAAATAAAATGTGTTCAGATATTAAGCAGACAGTCTACTAATACATGAGAGTTAGTTGACATGTAGTTGCAAAGCTACTTATAGTACTTATAGCCAGCAGCCATATCACCTTGTAGCCCAATACTGGTTTCCAACTGAAGCTAAGCAGGGTTGAGCATGGTCAGTACTTGAATTGGTGGTGGTTGAGGAGATTCCCCCTTCTATATGTAAAAGCGTTTTGAGTACCCAGAAAAGCGGTATATAAATGCAACAAATTATTATAGTACATATGTAGAATGTGTAAAGTGGACTATCGAAATAAAGTGTTACCTGCTTTTTCAAAGCTATTTAAGTGTAACATTTATGGGAAAGTTCATGTCACATTTTGTTGCTGAAATGAAATATGTTATTTAATTATGAATTTGGTAAGCAGTTTTTGAGAATTCTATATTTCCCCATCCAAGTAGACATGAGTTTTTTTTTTTTTTTTGCATTTTACGTAGGTATTAATATGTAACTTTCAGAGAAGCACTAAAACGTACAATATGGACATATTGGCAACATTTAAATGTAGCATTATTGCATTTTTACAGCTAAAAAGCTTAAACTATTTATGAATCCGTCATGAAATCTTTTTTTAAGAATACAAATCTTTAGCCAAGTTTTTTATATCATAGACATCTGTATAATTTCCCTTCTATCATTTTATAGATTATTGTAAGATCCCTTACCTAAATCTAAACATACCCATTTGAACATAATATAAAGAGAATAAAACGTAATGGACAGAAATGTGTTGGAAAATTACAATTTTAGTAACAATATAGCATTAAAAATATATTTTGAATAGCTATTCCTAAACCTACCCATAACCATTTTAACATAATATAAAGAGAATAAAACGTAATGGACAGAAATGTGTTGGAAAATGACCATTTTAGTAACAATATAGAGATCAAAAATATATTTTGAATGGCTAATCTTAAACCTACCCATAACCATTTATTAAAACTATGTACTGTTATAAATAAAAGCATAACAGACAGACAAGTGTAATCACAATAATTTATTTATTGCAAAAATGTCAAAAGCGGTACCAAAAGTTGTTCAAATTATGATGTGTTTAATGCAAATATTAATCCGGCTTCACTCCATGAAGGCGCGCATTTCCCCATTTCAAAAACACATCGACTGAAACACGGCATGTCACATTCTGTGACGAAGCAGGTGAGAGCCAATGAGCATTCAATACCACTGCCGTAAATAATGTTGTAACGCTTCATGAGAGTGCAATTTTTGAATTCATGATAATGGGCGCATGATTTGACGTTTATGGTCGCTGCTGAGAATGAAGATCACTGGGCTGAATTTGGATCTGTTCCTCGCAAACATATGATTTCTAAAGATTTGGAACAAATAAAATGTATGCGTTTTGTGAATTTGTTGTGTTTTGGTGTATCTTATGGTTGCATCGTCAGTCGCTGCATATGAGAAAACGCCTTTTGTGTCTTACGGCAAACAACCTAAACTTACAGAAATATTATTCATCTTAACAGTGTTTCCCACAGATAGACTAATTCGTGGCGGTGCGCCACAGAATTAACACTGGCCGCCACATATTGCGTATCGTTATTTTATTTAATTTTTTTACGCTATTTAAAACACGCAGCGTTTCCGTTCAGCTGCATTTCCTTTCCCTGCTCTCCCTCCGTCTCTCTGTGACTCTCCTACTGCCAAACCTGCTTTTGATATGAAATAAAGTCTAAGCTTTTAAAGTTTTAATACGAAATTCAAACAATAAATAGCGTTTTGGCGCTAATGTGGCATAACAGTTAAAGCCAGAGGCGTTGAAAAACAGAGTTGCGACATCCTCTCATCTCCCGGCGGCGCGCGCGGTCACGTGGTTCACGAGCTCTCAATAGTTCCACACAAACCAGCGCTGTCAATACATTTGAACCAGCTAAACTATACAGGTGTTTGCAGCAAGTTTTGGTAAACAGCACAGCATAGAGTGCATTGATTATTATGTCAACCATATTTACAGTATCATTTTATTATGGAGAGTGATGGAGATGCAACATTGTTAACATTAATGTTATTGTTTTTATTGTATTTAGCCCTCAGGTATTCCTTAATAATTGGTCACTCATACTCATTGGTGGTCAAATGTGACCATACACCTTTTCAATTAAATAGATGTTCTATATTTTAATTCAATAATATTTATTGAATATTTTGAGGACATCTTTTGGTACTAAATAGCCCCACTATTTGTGCAATAATTTGGTCCATTAATGACCATTTAATTAATTAAAATATTTTTCTTCTAATATTTTTCTTATTTATATTACAATTAGTGTAGTAAGTAAGGTTAAAATAGAGAATTCCAATGCAAAGAGGCAAATCAGAGTAATTTTGTGGTAGAAAAAATAATACATTTCATTTGCAATGCCATGGTTTGCCCACCTAGGTACCTGTATGGCTCTTTAATAAATATACATGTATCTAGTTGCTCAAAAAAGTATTGCAGATCATAACTGCTCACTTATTTTTAGGTTTTGCATTTGAATACATATTTAGACATGATCAAATGATCAGATTTCTTTAAATGTGACATTTTAAAACGTTAATAACTTACATGACATTTTTAATGATACTTATATAAGCACACACACAAGTGAATATTAATGAATTCAAGCACATATAATTTAACCCAAAAAAAGTTTAAAATAGTACTAAAAAGGCAAACTTATTTTTACTTATATTTACAGTAGGCTATATACATATGAATTGATACTGAATCAAGATCGAAATCGACATTTGTGCCAATCACCAACCCCAAATACCCCACCCCACCCCACCCAACTGCCACCACAAATTGGTTTCTAATCTGTGGGAAACACTGTAAGGTTTTAAAATGCAGTCTTTAACATTATCTAATCATTCAAAATGAGTTTGCAGCAGAAGTCACGAACAGAGCAAAATTTTATTTTATATTAAGTAGATTAGTAAAATGCATTTAATAAATGCTACTGAAAACATCTATTGAAATGACAAGTGAATACAATAGAAACAAAACATTAATGCCACGATTTTAATATCCATAGATGGGAATTGGTACATGTTCACGTTCTTGGAGACTTACATAATTTACGTTTTAGTGGTGTCAATATGTCAATATTGTATGTTTTAGTGTGCATGAAAATGTTAGTAAATGTGGTAGAATCACACTTTACGTAAAATTACACACGTATTCTCATGAGATCACGTTGAAATACCAGCCTGAATGTATTGGAAATAGTCACTTAAAATAGGCAAACCAAGTTAACTGAGTTTCCTTGAAAGTGACTTTGTATACAGTATATAAAGACTAACATATTGTTGAAACAGTAGTAGTGACAAAAGGCCATATATTTTTTGAAAAAAGATACAGTACTTTATATACTGTATATATATATATATATATATATATATATATATATATATATATATATATATATATATATATATATATATATATATATATATATATATATATATATATATATATATATATATATATATATATATATATATATTGTAAAAAACAAAACAAACCATAAAAAAAGTTAATTTGATGCCAAGTGAAATGTACTAAATGCTAATATCACCATTATCCTAAATGCAAATAAATGACGCAAAATGGCATGCAATTTCTTTCATGGCCTGCTATTATTCTTGTCATTTCTCAATTGCCATGTCATTGTTTGGCCCTCTGAAACACGGTGATATTGCAGGTGCAGTGCCTCTATGGCTCTGTTATCCTCCAGCAACACTGCGGGTCAAATGACAAATGTGTCTCGCTTCTGATGTTCATTGTTGAATCTGCTGAGTTGTGCTGCTTTGATAATGTTAGGGGCTGCAACGATAAAGGAACAACAACAGTAGATACAAGAGAAAATGAAATGGGAAAGGAGAATGTGTGGGTGTGTGTGTGTCCTAGACATACACTCGGCTGCATATGAGAGAAAACTTTGGATACATTCAGATGTTTCAGTAATAATTTATTTTACAGTGTCATACACGTTACATGTAGTATTGTAATAACTATAAATAATTCATAATTACATGCAACTAAGCCTAAACCAAACCCTAATCCTTCCCTATAGTACATGTAGTTAATTATTATTCAGCAGTATAATTAAACTGAAACATGGACACCTTAAAATAAATTGTAACTTACTTGTCCACTGAATTCTACAATACTAATTTTAGACCTAGGGCCAGATTTACTAACAGCTTGCGCCAGCGCAAATCCTCTTTTGGTGTTAAGTAACTACTATCAGGATTTACTAAGGACACGCAGTGATAAATTAGCCGCTGGACACCGCTATTTTTGCAACTGACTTTATTTCAAATGTATTTGTAGGGGTTTCCCTTTCAGATGCAAAATTGAAATACTCTCCTCCCTTAAATGAATCATGCAAGGTGATTTACTAAGAATGTTTGTACTTGTCAATTTACTGGTATTTGCACCATTATTTACCACCCAAAAAGCATGTCTTAAACCAGACACTAATGTCACTAATGTCTAACCCATGTCACTTTAAATGCTGTCTGCTTTTAGACTTCTCAGTTGACTCTGGTGGAAAGGAGGTTAGTCCAATGACTACTTGTCAATTTCCAAGTTATTTTAGTAGAAGAGCTTGCTTCTTACATGCAGAGTTTACCAACAGTTTACTAATCCTGACTATAAAGGTGATGATAACACAGGGCAACTTTTTGAGCAATGTTGCTGGGCAATGTTGGCGTCAATGGGCAACCAGGTGAGACACAGGGCCCATGACAGATCTAAAGTATCCAGATAGAAATGTGTTTGCTATTCTCAATGGGAAAGTGCCCAAGCAATATCGCTCTGCAAATATATTTGGGCAAAATATTTCCCAAAAAGTTGCCCTGTGTATCATCAACTTAAGGAAACATCATCAAATCATATCAGAGCACAAAATGTGTGTTTTCCGCATGCATGATCATCTAGCTACTGGGGTTCCTCAGGGCTCAGTGCTTCGGCCACTTCTCTTCTCCATCTACATGTCATCGTTAGGATCTGCCATTCAGAAACATGGCTTTTCCTATCACTGCTATGCTGATGACACTCAACTCTAAATCTCATTTCAACCAGATGATCCTACAGTTGGTGTTCATATTGCAGCCTGCCTGACAGACATTTATGACTGGATGAAGGAGCATCACCTTCAATTCAACCTTGCTAAGACAGAACTGCTTGTGGTCTCAACCAACCAAGCACTTCATCACAATTTCTCTATTCAGCTAGATCATCAACCATAAGTCCTTCCAGGACAGCCAGGAACCTCGGAGTTGTGATTGATGATCAGTTAAACTTCACTGACCACATTACTGCAATAGCCTGGTCCTGCAGATTTGCGTTATACAACATTAGGAAGATTAGACCCAGAGCAGGCCACACAACTCCTGGTCCTAACTCTTGTTCTCTCCAGACTGGACTACTGTAATGCTCTTCTAGTGGGCCTTCCGGCATGCACTATCAAACCTTTGCAACTGATCCAGAATGCAGCAGCGAGGGGGGTCTTCAACGAACCGAAGAAAGTGCGTGTCACGCCTCTTTTAATCAGTTTGCACTGGCTGCCAATAGCCGCTCTCATCAAATTCATGGCACTGGTGCTTGCCTACAAAGCAACTACAGGCTCTGCACCAATATACCTAAACTCGCTTGTTCAGACTCCAGAAGCTTGCGTTCTGCAAATAAACAACGCCTCGTAGTGCCACCCCAAAGGGGCACAAAAATCACTCTTACTGACCTTTTCCTGGACCGTTCCCACCTGGTGGAATGACCTGTCTATCTCAATTCGAGCAGCTGAGTCTGTAGCCATTTTCAAAAAATATCTAAAAGACACATCTTTTCCAGCAGCACATGACCAATTAAGACTAGCACTTAACTATTCTATTTTTTTTTTTTATTGTTTTGTTTTTCAAAAACCACGCAAAAACATTATTCTCTCAAAAATACAAGCATGTATATACATGTTGCTTCGATATTATGGTAGCCCAGTTTATGCTGAATACAGTGTAATTACACTTTTGCCATTAATATGTGTATAAGCAACTGAAAAAGCACAAATGTCAGAGCATGTCAAAACTTCTAAAGGGCCCCAAAAGAGCTCAGACTTCTAGGGGTAAAAAAAACCCCCAAAACAAAAACAAAAAAACTGTGTACTGCGCTATTCTAACTGAGACTTGTTACAGCACTTAAATGCTGTTGCCCCTTGTTGGTCTGATTGCTTCTATTACTCTCCTCATTTGTAAGTCGCTTTGGATCAGACATGTTCAACCCTGTGGTCCAAGTCAAGTCAAGCCTCAAGTCTTTAGGGTCCAAGTCCAAGTCAAGTTTCAAGTCTCTGAGGTCCAAGTCAAGTCAAGTCAAGCCTCAAGTCTTTAGGGTCCAAGTCAAGTCTTTGTTGTATTTTTAGCAGCTCCATTTTTTTCAGCTAGTTGTTATAATTAACAGTGTATTAACCCTTTACCTGTCACCCCCCTTTTTGAGCATTTTGTGAAAATGCACTACCCAAACTTAAATGGTTGTAATTCATGAACCCTTTGGACTAAAGACTTATGGTTGGTCTCTTTTAAAAGAAGACACTTTCAAAATTATAGAATTAAATTATATAAAAGTTATTGAAATTTAAGTTTATTGTTATAAAAAGTTTTTTATTAAAAAATATATAAATTAATATAGGTTTCAGCCTAAAAAAGACAGAAAGTCAAAGCCAAAATTCTAACCAAGTTGTGTTCAAAATTTTAGGTCAAAAACTCAAAAAATTAGTTTTCTGTAATACTTTTAGCTGCATAACCTCCAAAAATCCACTAGGGGTTAGACACACCATATTGGTGATTCCTAAAGATTGATCTGGCAGATATTCTCTATATATAATATTATTTTCTGAATATTTTTGGCTAAATACTAGAATCAATGTTTATGTTATGAACTTTTAGCATGAAAATCAAAGTTTGAATGATTAAAAGTGTGGTTGTTGACTTTTTGTTACAAAGGTGAAAACTCCTGTAATGATACAGATTTTTTGATGCACACTCTTGTCACATATTAATCTATTACTCTTCCAAAATATATATTTTCTGCAAAATCATCAACAAATATGTATTCTTGAGCCTTAGACCTTTCCAATGATATATAGTTTGTCATGACTAGATTATGATTTAATAGTAATATAGTGAAATAAATGTAGAATGCCCGTATACGGGCAAGTGACAGTTAAGGGGTTAAACAAAAATTAAATCAAAATGATTAAATCAAAACAGATTATTTTTACTTTAAAATTACATAATAAAGCACACAAAATACTACTTAAATCATTACTATTAATTACATTTTTTTGTACAAAATTATACTATTTAGAATAGTGTGTGTGTGTGTGTGTGGGGGGGGGGGGGGGGGCTGCTGTGTATTTTGAGCTATTTTTCTGTAGTTTTCTGTAGATCTCAAGCAATGCTAGATGATGTAGTCTTCCAGTGAGCGCCGGCGGTAACAAAATCTGTGTATGGACAAGCGTTATAAATTACACAAAGAACAACATTTCCATCTGCGTGCCTCGTTTGTGGAAATGAGTCGGACAGGGTCATACATTGCGTATGAAAGTGTTTGTGCAATCAGATGCAAATATGTTAGCATAGCCTACTTTGGGGAAAAACATGAAAAGGACGTGGAAATATGTAGCCTATCTCTTAAAAATGGACCCCAAGCAAGCCTCTGCTGCTGTGCAACAAGCAAGCTTCCCTTCGGATTAATTGATTGCTTTTCAAATGAAATAAAGTTTTGTAAGGTAAAGCTTGACAATATTGTTACTATTTCTTGCTCATTTATTTAACAGCAGTTTTCTAATGGGTGATGAATTAGCGTGCCTTCAGATACATCAAACGCTCGCTGGCTTGGTGCGTTTAGAAATGTTTTGTGATATTCGCTGCTGCAGCACATATTTGTGAATGAATGAATAGTAAACGGTGGCATTTCGTGCTGTCATATGGGGTACTAAATACAGAATGTAATCGGAATGCCGTGCCAAAAGACTTGAATTTTTTCCACAAGTCTCAGTCTTCAAGTCCATGTCCAGTCAAGTCTCAGTTCAGCTGTAACGGTTGCTCTGAAGATTACGGCACAAAGACGATGATGAAAGGTTCCAATGATGCATAAAAAAAAAAATCAACGAAGTAGTATTACATAAAGACAGGCAATGCAAACACAACCATACGTGTTTGAAACCAGACGATGGACATAAGAAAAGCAGGAACTTATGTAGTGCATACAACAAGGTGATAATTAAACACAGCTGAACCTAACAAACTCATAATGATGTGTTACCATGGAGACAGAAGACAGGCGGGAACTCAACGGAATACATGTGATGAATAACAAACTAGAAATCCATGAAAACGAAACTAAGAATGAACATAACTGAACCTAACCGTGACAGCAGCTAATGACTCTTTTATGACACTTTGTCATGGTCCTTTTATTAAGAAAATAAGTGATGCTTGCTCATGCAATACCAACCACTATGTTGATAGGGTGTTTTGGGCGGTTGTTTACTCGCCTAATTCAAAGGGGTGGGGGGGGGTGGTGGTTGGGCAGTGCTTTAACTAAGCTTGTTTTACTGAATGCAACACTGTTCTGCAAATGTCGCATATTAAGTATCTGTTGAATGCATGACAAAGTCATTTGAGACTAGCATTTCAGGCTAAATGCTTTCACTTTCCTTGATTCCCTATTTAAGGAACAATCAACACCTCATTTTTTAAAGGCAATTATCCTTTAACCCATAGTTTGTTAATTAGAAGATAATCCCTCTTTTGATTAACTGCTGACCTTTGAAGCTTGAGATAACTTGGACTTGCCTCATGCCTGCATTACACTATCACTATATTACAAGTAAGCTTTGCTTAGCAAAGCATAATTTGTGTAAATAAATGTGTAATTGAAAGCCATGCATTTCTTAGAAGCACAAAATGCCCTCATAAGCTGTTAACATATTAAGGCTTCTCAAAAAAGAATTCAAAAATGGTTTGTCATTCAAATGTGTAATGCTGTTTTTGTAGAAAGGTGATTTAAGTGACTTTGAACATGGTTGTCAATGCCAGGCGAGCTGGTCTGAGTATTTCAGAAACTGCTGTTCCTAGAGTTTACATCTCTAGGGTTTACACAGAATGGTCAGAAAAAGTGAGCTGCAGTTCTGTGGGCGAAAATGCCTTGTTGATGGCAGAGGTCAGAAGAGAATGGACAGGCTGGTTTTAGCTGATAGAAAGGCAATTTAAAAATATATAATAACATTTTGTTTCAAAATGGATGAGGAAAATATAATGTCTTGAAAATATCTGAAGTTCTTCAAAAATAAAAATGTGGCATCTGTCAAACGAAGGAAGGCTATTGAAGTTTCCAATACTGACAAAAAGTATGTTGAAGTAAAATAATCAACATGTTAATTCTGTATCTGAATAAATAAAATGAATATCATAACAGCACAATTTCATGAGCAGAATCTGGCTACTTGACAAAAGAAAATCCCAATTTTGGTTATAAATGAATTTTTGAAAGTGTATATCTCACAGCTTAGACAACATATACTTACATGTTTATCACTTTTAGCAATGGTTTATGAAACTTCAAAGGGTTTCCTTTAAAATTACACCAACATTGTGTATTTAGCCCACTGAATGTGGGTATGGGAAGCTTTTCAATTTGGGTAGGCCCAAAATGGTCCCAGAGCGTAATTGGTTTATAAAAAAAAAAAATTGTATACATACAATTTATTAACAGGCAATGTAATAAAATGGTATCTAAAATTATGGAAATAAATTGGGTTGAATCCAAAAAGCTCTAAATGAATTTTAGAATTGTTAAGATGGTGTTACAAACTTGGGTGTTGATCAAACTTGCGAAGGAGAAGGAGAACTTGGAACAGGAACTTTCGTTACAAATGACTCAGGAAACACTCAAACACACCAGTACACATGAACAAGAACCAACAAACACTGAGGGAGAACTGAGGGCTTAAGTACACAAAGCAAACAAGGTAATTAACGAGACACAGCTGAAACGAATGAACTAATAATGACAATGACTAGGGAGTGGCGGGAAAACTGGAACAAAGGAACATGTGACAATCAAAAACACAACTGAAACAGACTAGACATGTAACAGACGGCAGCTCTATGGACCATTAAAAAAAGTTAAACACCTGGGGCCTCATTTATAAACGTTGCGTACGCACAAAAGAAGGCGTACGCCGCTCTCTACGCAATAATTGGTATTTATAAAAAGCAAACTTGACGGGAAAATATGCGGTCTTTCACGCAAGCTCTGACCCAGGCGTACGCACAAAAACGGGTGAAATGAGAAATGGCGACACCGTCGGCAGATGGAAGAAACACGTGAAAGTGTGTGAAACTGTAGACCGTTGTGTAAAAGAAATGGCTATGCCTCTCATAAATAACATTAAGACTTCACAAAGCAAGTCTTACAATGAACAGCCTACACGAACACCCGTTTGATCGATCTGCAGTGTAAAACAAACAAAATCAAACGAAAATTAGAACATAAATGCAAATTAACACATATTTGCAAAAAGAAAAGTGAAATATGTTCTGCAATAATATTGGCATGTTATGCATTGCAATTCATCCTCATAAATATGGTAAACAACGAAATAGCTAATGTACAAAACTGATATTCTCGTCAAGTGTCCGTCTGGCGGAGCAGATAGATGCAATTAGACAGATAGATAGATAATTAGGGAGATATATAGATAAATAGATAGATGTATTAATTGTCCACTGGGGAAAGTTGTTTTCATAGTAAAATTTCTTCATCAGCTACGTTCATGGTATTCATGCATATGCCTTTAGTTTTATTTTTGATAAAATGACTTATGTCTCAACCATTCAGAAAGCTGCAAGACATTACATTTGCACGGAACTATTTCCCATTTCCATGTAGATTATAACCGACATCTGTAGCTTGTCAGATTCAATTAAATGGATGGAAATAAAATGCCCATCTCAATGCGTAATGACGCACAATGGCTGATCTTGTGCTCTAGAAGATGTGGCGAATGGAAGGATTCGGAGTGAACGCATCTTCAGACAGCAAGAGGACACACTCTGGCGATGGAGCACTAGACGCTTTTTTGCCTCGACTTTGATGTCCGATCATTTCTTTTTTATTTCGGCGATAGTCCGAGGTTGTGAGGCTACAGCATTTACGGCGTCTGCAACCTTTTGCCACTCAAGTGTCTTTTTGGCATTAGTAATGCCCACACTGTGCCCTCCAAACAACACTTTTCTTCTCTTTTCAACCTCGCCAACGATAACTTCTACCTCACATTGAGTGAAGTTACGTTTTTTTTTAAATTTCCTCTCTGTGTTTGCCATGATTTCGCAACCTATGAATATTAACTTGTGGGCGTTTCACGGACTATTTATGGGCAACTATGGGCGTGACATGAAGCCGCAAAAGCTGCGCTACATTTAGAATTGATTGTGATTTATTAAGGGAAAACTGCGTAGGATGTGCGTGCGCACGGTTTTATAAATCTGAATATTTCTGTGCGTACGCACGTCCTATGTTTCATCCGTACGCCAATTCTGACGCAAATCCTACGCAAAGTTTTATAAATGAGGCCCCTGATGTTTAACATGTTCAAGGCATATTGTTGCTATATGACCAAACATTTTACTGTACCATACTTTTTTATGGATCCTAAAATTTTGCAGACAGGACAAATGAGCTGCCCTATGTACAAACTGTGATTAATATTTCCTAATTAAGTAAATTTGTGAAAATTGTAAGCAGTAAACTCTCTGCATTTTACAAATATTTAGAATGCAAAAGATGCAATATAATTTGTGATATACACAAAATTATGTATGGAAACGACTCGAGGGCAGATTTAGCGATTAAGCGTTACATCAAAATGCACAAAAAAAAAAGCGGGATGACATCATTACGTTCACCATGTTATCGGTAAAATGGCAATTGGATAGAAACAGGTTGGAGACAACAAATTTCGCAATCTTTTTTTAACGCATATTCACTTTGTTGAAAACAAAACAGTGCAGAAAGTGGATGGAAACTTGGCTAATGTCAGCTAAGCATGGACGTTTGCTTGGTCTAATGCGTCTCGGTTTCTGCTGCGACAATTTAATGGTGTGGGCCTTTGTTTTGGCGTTGTTTAAATGCCACAGCCTACCTGAGTATTGTTGCTGAGCATGTCCTTCCCTTTACGCCATGTCACAAAGCTCAATTTATCTCAAATTGGATTCTTAAGCATGACAATGAGTGCACTATACTCAAATGGCCTCCACAGTCACCAGATCTCAATCCAATAGAGCACCTTTAGGATGTGTGGACCGGGAGAATCGCATCATGGGTGTGCAGCCAACAAATCTGCAGCAAATCTGTGTGATGCTATCATGTCAATATGGACCATAATATCTGATTAATTTTTCCAGCACCTTGTTGAATCTATGCCATGGAGAATGAAAGCAGTTTCTGAAGGCAAAAGAGTACTAGCAATGCGTACCTTATAAAGTGGCCATGGACTGTTATCGTCTTATGTTGGCTGTGGTTAGACTTAAGTACTCAACTGAGACCTGTCACCTGATTCCAAAGTAAATCTATGTAAAAGGATTCAATGCATTCCTCTTAGCTAATCAATGCAGCTGCACATATGCAGTTGTCAGACATGAATCACATACATCAAACATGCACATTAAAAGAGGCAAAGTTGCGAGCTTCTCAGATGTGGAGCCCCTACACTGTGACAGGTTTATAAATCAAAGGAGACGGTAAAGAATGACAGGGCATTAGGGCATGTTTCACTTACTGAGTAAAGATGCTTTGCTATCACATTCTCTGGAGACTCTCATGAGGAACAGAAAATTCCTTTCACCAATTAAAAAAATATATTTTCTAATATATTGAAGCTGTCACCGCTGCAAAGACTGTACAAAGCAAGTAATATGTTCCCTTAACCCTTGTGTGGTGTTCATATGTTTGTTATTCAGCCAGTGTTCGTGGGTCTGGTGGACCTGCTGCATTATTGGGTTTTTAATTCAACACAATCAAACATTTTATGTTAAAATACTCGCAATATAAACAGCATATATGGTTAATATTTTCTCTTTACCTTTGTTAGATCACATTTAAGAATTGCAACCTTGTGTGGGAACGGCAGGGGTAGAAACAAAACTCACTCTTGCACTCTCTCACACTTACACACAATCTCTCTCTCTCTCACACGCACGCACACACACACACACACACTTATGCACGCACACACACACCCATAACACACTCACACACAACACACACACACACACACACACACACACACCACACACATACACACACACACGCACACACACACACACACACACACACACACACACACACACACACACACACACACACACACACACACACACACACACACACACACGCACTCACTCACTTGGATATGTGGTGTATGGTTACTCTCCATAGGCATAATGGTTTTTCTAATGTACAAACTGTATAATCTATCCCCCTACACTAACCCTACCCCTAAACCTACCAATCACAGAAAACTTTTGGCATTTTTTGAATTTCAAAAAACACCATTTAGTATGTTTTAGTATGAGGACACAGATGTCGTCATGAACCATGTTTACGTTGTAATACCATGTCATTATACACATTTGTGTCCTCATAAACCATATACATGAACATACACACACTAACAGTAGGCTCTGACAGGAGGAGGACAGAGTAAAGCTACACAGGACCTACAATTTCCACACTTTTATTAGCCCCAGGTCCAGTGGACCCGAACATCCTGCGTGTAATATAAATGTGTAGGGGGGTGTACAGTGTGTGGTCATTGAAAATGTGTTCTGATATATATTCCTCACAGAAAATGAGCCAAGGCCAATGAGTAAAGTTTGGAAAATAATTAATCGTATCATTTTTCTTTTGATAAAAAATGAAAACGGGTCCAACAGACCCGAACACCATACAAGGGTTAATTGATGAAGTGTGTAATTTCATACATGGAACATGTGAGGAGGTTGGACTAAGAGTTGCTGAGGAACATAAAGCAGCAGGGATGGTAGGGTCCAATTAATTAGTGGTAAGGAAAGTCTATTGAGAGTTGTGAGTGCAAATTATGCATATTATGCATTATCCAAACTATGCTCATTTAGTTAATAATTTTATTTACGTTTATTTTATGTTCATATTCATGAATTTCCAAACGTAGGTTCGGGAGGAGCCTAAAAATTCAGTCCTGTCAATCATCATTATGTGCGTACTATATAAGCAGCAAACACACAATTTTTTTTCCGGCAAACCTCCTCCCCCCTGTTCTCCTCCTCTAATTATCTATTTCCTCCTAAGCGCACTTCCATGGTGGGGGGTTTTTAACTCGGAGCTCGAGCCGAGCTTCGGGTTCGAGCCTCCTCCACGGACAGCAAAAGTGCGTTTTACTATTATCCGTCAAGATAATAGATTATCCGTCAGGCGAACTTCTGAAATGCTCAAACCCGGGACACACCAACCCCAACCATCAACCTACCCATTTGTGTAGTATATGATATAAATCACACAATCTAAAAGGCAGATAGAACTACAGGCACAATTTATTAAAAAAGAACAAGTATTCCAAGTGTCCAAACTATTGATTTGTGTGAATAAGAGACTCAAACGAGATAACTGTCTCCATCTGCCGTAGATCCTCACACATTCAAAAATTGCCGCCTGAAAAAGCATTGCATCAGCTTCGATAGTGAAATTGCATTGGCTCTCGTATGTCTCGTGACCGATAACGTCATGCTAAAGAGTCGGGTGTGTCTTTTGAATGAGGTGCATTCACAGAGCAGGATAATTTCAGAGATTAAAACATTAAGATCCACTCTGTTCGTCACATAAATATATTGTATGGCTCCAGAAGACTTTGAATGCAACATGAGTTATTTGCAATACTTTTATACTGTTTTGGTCCGTTTTTGCAATAAATACATGTGACTGTACTTTTATTATTTCTTTTATCATGTGTTTTATATTGTTGAGAAGTGGGCAGTCATTTCTACTTTTACAATTGCAAATAATTAAATGATGGACACATAAGACATACAACTGAAATCAATGGAGTACCCTGCTCGTTTAACAATTATGCTAAAGGAAAAGCCCAGTCTTCTCTGACTGGTCAACTGGCTCCAGTCTTTTGTGACTGGTGCAAGCGTGTGTCAGAAATGTAATGGCCCTTATCATGATAGTGTTTCAGCTCGAGGTTCATTATCAAGCTGACGTTCAAGTGTACAGAATGGCTGCGATCATCCAACATATCGAAGCATTCGACGAAGCGAGGGAACAATGGTCTAAGCATGTAGAATTATTTGATTATTTTGTGGAGGCGAATGGCATCAGTGATGAGACAAGAGTGCCAGTGTTTCTCAGTGTCATGGGGGTATCAACATACTGAGTCTTTCACAGTCTCATTGGACTGGTTAAGCCTGGGGCTATGGAGCATGATGAAATTGTGAGAACACTGCAAGCACATTTTACCCCCAAGCCCATTGTGATCGCCGAGAGATTCCGATTTCGGCCGATATCGCTCAATACGTGGCTGTGTTACAGTGATTAGTGGAACACTGTGAGTTTGGCGATAATTTGAATGACACACTTCAGGACAGATTTGTGTGTGGTTTGAGTAGCGGGTCTATATAAAGGAAGTTGTTGACAGAAACGGCTGTCACATACCAAAAGGCTGTGGACATAACAATGTCGATGGAAGCTGTGTCTAGGGAATCACAGCACCTGAGTAGCTTTGATCTTTTCTGGGACTGGTAAATTATTTTTGATATCTTTGAGCAAGTCTGAGCAAATTATGCACAGTTAGAAAGTGAAGCACTAGAAATAATTTTTGGAGGCAGAACATTTCACACTTACCTTTACAGATGGCATTTTACCACCGTTCACTTACTACCATCCTCAGCCTTAGTAAAGCCACTCCATCCATGGTTGCTGCGAGACTCCAGAGTATGTCTCTTTTACTTGCAGAACACAATTACATGATCTAGTAGTGGAATACCAGTGACCATGGAAATGCTGATATCCTGTTTGCCATTGCCTGTGTTGCACAAGGACAAAAATGATTCAGTGGATGCTTACCTCATTAACCACAGAGAAGCTCTACCGGTGTGTAGTGCAGACATTTGCAAAGAAACCAGAGCAGACCCTTTTCTTTCTTGTGTGGTGGAGATGGTGTCCTCAGGGCGGTTTCCATCCATCAAGGACTCTGAAAATGCATTGACACCATTCCTTATCCAAAAAGAGGAACTCTCTTTAAAGCAGGACTGTTTAATGTGGGGACAGCAAGTTATTGTTCCACCCAACCTTAGACAGTCTTAGAGGCATGCGGGATACCCGGGTGTAGTGAAAATGAAAACCCTACCATGCAGCTACATCTGGTGGCCCAGTAGTGACTCGCAAATTTAAGAGAAATCCAAAACCTGCTTGTCATGCCAGCAAAACCAAACATATCCCTGTCTCTCCCTTGGCCATGGCTCGGAGCTCCTTGGCAGTGTATTCACATCGACTTTGCTGGTCAATTTGAGGGGTGGGTGTTCCTGGTGGTTGTCGATGCTCACTCAAAATGGCCAGAATGATGGATTCCACAACATCGTCCAAGACCATTCAAGTACTGAGAGGCTTATTCAGTAGCTATGGCATACTTGAAACTCTGGTAAACGACAACGGCCCACAATTTACATCAGATGAGTTTGGCTCTTTTCTAAAAGCTAATGGTGTGAAACATGTGTGCTCTGCCCCATTGCACCCTGCCACAAATGGTCTGGTGGAGTGTTTTGTGCAGACATTTATACATCCTCTGAAATCCCCCAAAGAGTCATTGCAATAGAGACTGGATACCTTCTTGCTACAGTACAGAAATACCCCACACAGCACAACAAGAGAAACCCAGTAGAACACAGGTACCCTCTTACAGGGTGTTGGAGAAGTGGAGACTGGACACGGGCAGGATTGGTGACAAGGAGAAGAACACGGTGGCAGGTATCATTTTTAACATCTCATAATATCACAAAAGGTCTTTAACGTTGTTTTTTGTGCCATTGCTTTGGCAAAGTATCTGTCAAACGAACTAAAATCAAGAGTGCAATATGGCTTATCCCTTTATCAAATCGCAAAAGGCTGTAACTTAATTAAATAAGTCTGATCGTGCTGTGAAACACAAATGCACTTTGCTCATACGATCAGTTTGTCATCCAGTGTTTTGCGTGTCTCAGAACAGCTCAGTTCTCTCTTGTTTTTGTATGTGTTAATAATTTATTTGTATGACAACCTTGCCAAAAAAATAGGGACATCACTTTTGGCCACTACAGTATCACTAAATGTAACTGTGTCACTGTTGAATACACAGCCATCTTTTTTCCTTGAATTTCTGGCAACCACCGTTGTTTTTCCATAATTTAACAGGATATTTTTTTTACAGTCAATTTTAGCTCTTTGTGCTGCCAGACTTCATAGTTCAATGATTGTTATACACATGGACTGGACTTTTCTCCTGGTTTTGGAGTTGACTACAACCTCTTCATTATAAGACATTTTTTCTTTCCTTTTTTCAGTTTTAGGATAGTTGATATACCGTGTGACATTGTTGACTCCTGCCTGTTACGTTAAAAAGTCATATGACAGGTTGATTGGTGATTTTAAAAGGTTGTGGGATTTTATGACATTCTATGTAGTTTTCTACCAGCCAAACTGAGTTGTGGCACTTTTCCTAAAGTGGAGGAAAAGTTTTAAAGAAAAATTTGAAGGAAAAATATGACCTTTCGAGACCATTGTTGCAAAAATATAAGCTGCATAGCACATTGTTCTGCCAACCTACCAACTGTGCTGCATACAATTGTGCTTAAATAAACGAGTAAAATATATTTTGAGATATATTTTCTTACCGTTAGGAAGTGCAGTAAGCTACTCCACTGTAGTACCGGAGATAGTCAGAGCTAAACATAGTCAGAGCTTTCCGAGAGCATCTGCATAATCTTTTAGTTTAGTTTTTATTGATTAAATATAATTGTTAAACACCCTCAACCCCATACAAAAAAAGAACAGAAAAAAAATAATACATTTTCAATATCAAACCAAAACCCAGTCCAGATGCCTGACGAACTCAGCCAAAACTTGTGTGATGTTCTATGATAATAGCACATATTTGATATTTGCTATTATTTGCTATTAAGCAAGGCTGCTCTGCTTCTGCACAGAAGCCTTGCAATGTAATCATTTACTTTTTGTTTCTTGTTGTTGCCAATATATATATATATATATATATATATATATATATATATATATATATATATATATATATATATATATTTTTTTTTTTGTATGCATGATATTTGCTAAGACATTTTAAGTTATGTATGAACATCTTCATTATACTTCACACTAACATAATAGGATAGCAATAGCAATAAGTGCCAAGCTTTTCTCAGAACTAACTTCACTTTTCATTTTTGCACTTGCCTTGACCCTGGTGACAGCTGACCAGTTAAATGAGTTAGTCAGCACAGAATGTTTATAATTGACACACTGAGGTGGATTAAAAGTGGAAAGGACACCAATGATGGCTTTGTCACACAGACGAAGTGTCAACACAGGAAAGCTCCATCCCTGGAGGTGGTGACATCTCATTGTGTAATTATTTGACTGAAATCCACTGACAGTTTACTTTTGCTGCAAGACAAAATGATGGCTGACATGAAATCCACGTGTAACGTTTGCATTTCTTTCCTCAAACATGCTTTTTTTATTATCTAGAACACTGGTTTAGTCACATCTGACATCCTAATGGACTCAACAGCATACAATGTGAATTTTTATCTTGCACTACAAACGTCATCCTGTTGTCATATTCAACAATCCATTAGTTTTCCTATGGCTACAATTTTATGATCTTTCACATGAAAGAAATGAATAAGGCAAGCGTAAGTGTCACGGTGTGACTTTTCCTGGGGCGGAACCATAGTGGCACAGATTTGTTCCGCCCGGATCAAACACCACTACTTCCGGGTTCCCGTCCCCGCGCCAAAAATCATAGAGAATCGGCGGCAGGTGCTCCAATAAACAGCGCGATCTCCGGATTGGGTGAAGGGGAGGTAGGAGGAGTACAAAGAGGGCCTCCAGAAGTCAGTCGGGGTCAGTCGTTGCAGCGGTCACACACAGCCGCAGCTGTTAGCTCCGGGTCGGGCTCAAGCTGAGCGTGGTGGTAGCCGCTTCCAGCCGTTGCGGCGAGAGGATCTGGGCTTCTGGGCAAACAAAGGATAACACGAGGTGGATATTGTGGACTGAGCGATCAAAGATCCGGAGAGCTATAAAGAGAAGAAAAGAGACGAGGCTGAGTATAATACAGACCGAGTTTTGCATTGTGATTCAAGTGTCAAGTGTGTGTCCGATTCTGAGAAGTTACATGCAGGACAGTTGCCGGAAGTGCTAATGAGCAAACCCCTTCGGGAGAGAGAGCACAGCGGTCAGGAAAAGCGGGAAAAGTGGTCTCTGGACCTTAAGTACACCTGGTTAGTGTGTAGAGTGCCGTGGGTGAGTCAGCATCTTGACTTTGAGAGTGTACACTTGGAATCTGCTGTGTTGTGCTGTGTGTGTGCGTGTCGTCCCAGAGACCATTATCCAGGCTGACCCACTCTCTGGGGAAGGTACGATCCCGAAGCTGGCGGAGTAACTAGCCCTAACCATTCACGCTGTGAACCTCACCCTACTCTGTCTCTACAGTGGTAGCACGACCGGATCCAAGTAAGCACTCTCTTGAATAGCCATTGATACGTGCTTGTGTCGGAGGAAATTGTGTGTGCGTGTGCAGGGCCCGAGGAGAGGAGAGGGGAACGCTACATACTCCCAGAGCAAAGTCATACTTACCTGCACTTACCTATGTGAAACCACCTGGAGAAGCGTCCGATCCAGCACCACCGTCGTGGTCAAGCCCCCTTGAGCCACCGCTATCACGGAGCCTGGAGCAAGGAGAGAGAAACGGATGAATCGTGTCTACGGAGTCTGTGAGTGATATCCATTGAGCAAAGTCATACTTACCTGCACTTACCTGTGTGAAGCCATCTAGAGAAGCGTCCGATCCAGCACCACCGTCGTAGTCAAGCCCCCTTGAGCCACCGCTATCACGGAGCCTGGAGCAAGGAGAGAGAAACAGATGAATCGTGTCTACGGAGTCTGTGAGTGATATCCTTTGAGCGAAGTTATACTTACCTGTATGCCAAACAAAAGTCCCAGTATTGACCCAGATCCAGCGGATGCCCCGGAGGTACCGACTTCTATGACACCGGCCCCTTGATCCATTCTGAAAGGAAGCCGTCGGAGCACGCCCGAGAGAGAGAGGTACCCCTGTCGCCCCGTTCCCCTGTACTTACCCGTTCTACCCCTGTGTTCAGGAGAAGGAGCAAGCCGTGGTGTAAATCCCCCGAAAGGTCCGCCCTGGGAAAAAGAAAGAAAGAGACAAGTGAGCACATAGCAGGACATGGAAGCCAAACATTGAGAAAAAGGACGAAACGACTTATCTGAGGTTCTCCTGTGGAGAGAGCCGGCAAGCTCTGAGGCGGTGTCCTCACTCTCCAGTCCTCTTGGATTTTAGCCCCCTCACTTCCCCTTCCCCCCAATTTTAAGTAAATTAATAAAGACTTGTAATTTTAAACCTTACTCCAGTGTCCTCGTGTGTCTGGTCGTCTGGGGTATCACTGGGAACCTCCCCGAGGTGAAAAATAAGGGAGGAGCGGGACTCACGCGGTCCGCTCCGACCTGTGACATAAGGATTGGAGCAACTTGACAAGGGCCAAATTATGATGACTAGACAGTATCTATCAAAAGTGGATGCAAAGGCTGGCCCGTGTGGTCCGATCAAACAGACGAGCTACTGTAGCTCAAATTGTTCAAGAAGTTAATGCTGGTTCTGATAGAAAGGTGTCAGAATACACAGTGCATCGCAGTTTGTTGTGTATGGGTCTGCATAGCCGCAGACCAGTCAGGGTACCCATGTGGACCCCTGTCCACCGTCGAAAGCACCAACAGTGGGGACGTGATCATCAGAACTGGAGCACGGAGCAATGGAAGAAGGTGGCCTGGTCTGATAATTCACGTTTTCTTTTAAATCACGTGGATGGCCGGGTGCATGTGCATCACTTACCTGGGGAGCACATGGCACCCGGATGCACTATGGGAAGAAGGCAAGCTGGAGGATGCAGTATGATGCTTTGGGCAATGTTCTGCTGGGAAACATTGGGTCCTGCCATACATGTGGATGTTACTTTGACACATATCACCAACCAAAACATTGTTGCAGATCATGTACACCCTTTCATGGAAACGGTATTCCCTGGTGGCTGTGCCTCTTTCAGCAGGATAATGTGCCCTGCCACAAAGCAAAAATGGTTCAGGAATGGTTTGAGGAGCACACTAGTGCACACACAGAACCCCCCCCCCCCCAGCTCCACCTGTATAGATCTGCTACGGGGGCTATTTTATGTTTGTTACAAGTCTCTGTGCGTAGCAGATATTTTCTGCCAAGACCAAATACAATAGCATTGCCATATCCATTACAATGCCAATCTCTCAGAGAGTTGTCATGTCAGAAATTAAATTAGTATAGTGTATACCTGAAACATGATATTAGAAAAACACGTGCTTTGCCTAATTCAAACATCTGATACTATCAGAGATTTGTCAAGACTTTTTAAAGTTACGTGAGAGTGTCACCAGAGTGACATTTCAATGGTGCAGTTTAGGTTCAGTAGAGTTCCAGTAATGTTTTTAAAGTCCTTTGAGCTTTTTCTATTTTTCTTTACAGGTTCATTTTTTTCCCTCCACACTTTCTTAATGTTGTTGGAAAGTTTCAGAACCTTGGTGGTCCTTTTACTGAGCAAGGTCTAAATGTCTCTCAAGAGAAAGAAAGGCAATGGGCTTTTTGAATTGAACATTTTCCATTAAACCAATGTGGGCAGATCCCTTTGGGGCCCGAGCCTTTGGTTGACACCTTCACAAACCTCAGTGATGATGGCCACCGGCACAATGGTGACTCTGCGAGCTGTAGCTGTCGATATAAGAGATTTAACCATTTCTCAAACAGGGTTTACCACAGTCTGGAAAGAAAGCTTCATCAGCAAACTACTTTACTCCACATTATATTCATCATGGCATCAGGGCCGTCTAAAGATTTGATGTGAATTTATGGCCCTAGAGCTTTATGGTTTATTCGATTTGATCAGTCAACAAATCAGCACTGAACTATTACCATAGCATGGAGCTATTCACAGCTACATTTGGTGTTATTATCTAAAACAGATATTCTTCCAGTATCTCCTGCACATTCTCCCTTTGCAAACGTGATTGACATTGGCTTTTCATCTTCTGTGAATTACAGGACATAGTGAGGAACATCTCAGTCTGAAAAACATTGTCTGTTTGATATGCCGAAGCCGGCTGATCCTCTCGTAGCCAGGCCTGCTTTCACAACTGTCATTCATCTACAATAAATAAATAAATAAATGAATAAATAAGACTTCCTCGTAGCAAACATGCTTTCTTTCCCTTAGCTAGAAAGTCACTCCTTCTGCAATCATTTAGGCATCTGCAAAATGTCAGACAGAACACCATAAAACTATCCAGGCAGACAGAGAAATGTCCCAGCTTTGTGAATATTATGAGCAAAAGTTTCAATAAATAACAACATAGAGATGCCAATCATGTGGCGCCCTAAACAGGGTGAAGTCATAAATGGACAGTATGTCCTCACTTAAGGTATTGTAAGTAATTAAAAACAAATAAGTCTAATAATGTTTTAGAACATACGACAACACTTTAGAATACTGTTCCGTCATTAAATAATAACTACACAAGAACAAATGAGTAATGAACTATTGACATTCTAGTAACTATTACCTAACAAGAAACTCTTACTAAGAAATTAGTAAGTAATAGTGCTCAGTTAAATGTGGTAGTTCACTGTCAATTATTCAACTACTATTTTTTCATACCTCTCAGAGGACTATTAATAACTAGTATATACATTTTCATAATAATGTGAATGATGCATAATATATAATTAATTCTAAAATAAAGGTCATAGTAACCCTTTAGTAATGACTGAAGAGGTTCTAAGCTTCTAAGGTTTTTGTAGCGATTTGGATAGTAATGACTGAAGTGTTACTAATTCATTACTAAGTAATTACTAATTATTTGGATCAGTATTCTAAAGTGAAGATCATGGTAACTCTCTAGTAATTAGTGTTACCAAATCCATCAGAATCCATTACTATCCAAAAACATACAAAAACCTCAAAAGCTTACAATGACTTTAGTAATTACTAGAGTTATCATGCTTTTCCCTTTTTAATTGTGGGTTACTATGACCTTTACTTTAGAATTAATAATATATTATGTGTTATTCATGTTAATTATGAATCTGTATATAGTGGTTCGTAGTAGTTTTGTGAAAAAATAGTAGTTATTGATAAATTAATAGTGAACTACTACCTTCAAATAAGCACTATTACTTACTAATTCGTCAATTAGAGTTTATTGTCAGTTAAATAGCAGTTACTACAATGTTAATAGTGCATTACTCACTTGTTCCTGTGTAGTTATTCGTTAATGACGGAACAGAGTTCTTAACTGTTACCGAACATACAGTCGCAGACTTGTTATAAACTTAGCTGTAAAGAGACTTCTCATGGCCTTAAACCATTAGTTTGATGCAAAAGGCCTGAACATAGGGCCCCAACATAATTTGAAAGGCAATAAGTGAATTGAAACGTATTGGATTTGTTTGATGGCTTTTTCAAAATAAGAAAAAACCCTCCCAGCGATAGTCAAGAGGTGCTTATAATGATTGCAATCAGGAATGATTACTTTCCCTACGGTGTATTCATTTGTGAATCAGAGCACAGCACCAGGTTGTTCTTTGAAAATGCTTGAAAATGAGATTCACGTCATCACAAAGTCATCAATACTCTGCTCATATCATATCAACCCATTCTCACTCCCAAGGTGTCAAAATCTTATGCATGGTCATGTGCCTTCTGCGTCACAATGAAGACGCTAAAGGTACCCCAAGGCGTCACTATATTGACACGCAGGTACTCCATTGATTTCAGTTGTTTGCCCAATGTGTCAGATCAAGCAGACATGATTTCATGAATATTTATAGGCTACTTTTATATTTTGGAGCAACTAATCCAACTCCTACCCTAAACCTACCCATTTCTAAACAATATAAAACACATAACAGGCAAATAAAAGTACAGTCACAGGTATTTATTGCAAAAACTGACCAAAACAGTATAATCGTATTAACTCATGTTGCATTCAAAGAACAGAGTTGATCTTAATGTTTTAAGATTTGTGATGCCATGAAAGCACTCATTCATATCTCATTCATATTATACAACGACTCTTGAGCATGACACAATCGGTCACAAGACACACAAGAGCCAATTACATTTTACAATCAAAGCTGAAGTAATGACGCAATTGGTCACAAGACATACGAGAGCCAATGCAATTTCGCTATCAAAGCTGTTTCTTCAATCAATCGTTTGGCATCGGAACACTTGGAATATTTGTACTTTTAGAATAAATTGTGCATGCAGTCGTATCTGCCTGTTATATCCTTTGTTTTATATCATATAATACACAAATGGGTAGGTTTAGGGATGGGATGGGTTTGGGTTACATGTTCAAACGTGTCTAAATACCGTTAATAAAATAAATGCAAATTAAATTATGCTGGCTCATTAAATTGAGAATCACACTACAACATGTCATAATGGCAAAATCATAACCCAATATATAATTTCACCATGACGATAACACTCCTATACCCACCGCCCCTGTGTATGATGTCAAAGGTTTCTCATTGAAATAAATAGAGCACCTTGCGCATCGGACCTTTAGCGTCTTCATTATGAAGTGGAAGGCACTTGACCATGCTTCAGATTTTGACGCCTTGGGAGTGAAAATAGGTTGATGATATGGTCTATAAAGATAGCCTAGAAATGTGCGTTTCTCAGGGTCACTGGTTACGTCATCATATTTCTGGAGGGGGGCTGGAATGTGTGTAGGAGCTGCTGGTTGAGGTTGTGTTGCAGATTATTTGTTTGATTCAGCCAGGGTTAAATGGGCTCATTTCTTTTTAGTGTGGACTGAGGAATTCTGCGGCACACTACTGTATATGCAACACGTGTTTGGATTGGAGCTCCCTGTACACCGCGAGCTGCACTTTAAACTTTATGTTGCCTTTAATTACAGGGGCTTTGCTTTACCATTCAGTGGTTCAATTAGGTGATGAAGAGACGCAGAAAGATGTTGCAGTGTGTTTTTTGTCAAAGTTTTGTGCAGCTGAACTTGCATTTTGGCCTTTGTATGACTGTGACACATTGTGCTGTTGCATTGCATTGTTTGGACAAACCACCAAATTGGCAACCTCGCTTTATGGGCTATTGCCAGCATGTTGCCGAACTGTGTTTGTTTCAGCATTCGACACTCAGAGGATCAGCTGAGCAATGGCTTGGCCCACAGCAGGTATTAACTACAGTTGAACCAAAAATTTGCTAGTGGGTACAGGAGACTATAGTTTATTTATGTAAGTGAGGATAGCAAAATAAAATAAACTGTGACATATTATACCCAAAATTCTTCATAATGTGGACTACCAGTAACATTTATAAAAATGTAGGAACAAAATTATTCAGACACTTTGACCTGACCATGTTTTGCTTTTGCTTACAACACAGACTGAACAAAAATAAGCATTGCTTGGTCATTGGTTGAACTATATTGGTATTGTCTAATTGTGTACTTAAATTTAACAGCTGACAGCTGATTGGTTGATTGTAATCCATTACATACCTTTCTATCAAAGTTATCTGATATTATCAAGATGAATTTGTTCTGACACAGTCTTAACTGAGTTCTTGTCATATTTTATTACCATTTGTGACACAACCTGTACAACATACCCTAGATTTGTTGATGGGTCATCTCAACACAAGGGTCTAAATTTCCATTTTCATTTTCCACTTTTATATTTTGATGCATTGTGATTGAAATACCCTCCAGTTTAAACAAATTAATGTATTATTCATTTTTGTTATTCATTATGATTCAACAATCACTATTACCCAGTTGCAAAAAATAAAATCAAGAAACCTCAAAACTTCTCCTACTAAAACAAACTTAAACATGTTTGGTGGTCTTTGTTAAAGGCTGTGTATTTACAAAACTCTTTAAAAACCACAGAAGTTCCAGAAAAAGTTACTCTCTCTGTTTGAGTCTTATGCAGTTGCAGATTAAGAATTTTCTTTAGACTTTTGCACAAACAGCATTTCGGTTCTCCTCATTTCCCCATTAAATTATAGATGCCTTAAAGGGTTAGTTCACCCAAAAATGAAAATTCTGTCATTAATTACTCACCCTCATGTCGATCGAGACCCGTAAGACCTCCGTTCATATTCGGAACACAAATTAAGATATTTTTGTTGAAAGCTGATGGCTGAGAAAGGCTTCAGATAGGCCTCCATTGGCATTCAGTACACTTATACTCCCAAGACCGATAAAAGGCACTTAAAACATCGTTACAAAGTCCATCTCACCACAGTGACTCTACAATAATCTTACGATGCGACGACAATAGTTTTTGTGCGCAAAAAAAATCAAAATAACACCTTTTTCCAACTTGTTACTGCCTTCCGTGTGTGCCTCCACGACGCATGCGCGAGAATATGACGCAGATCCGGCGTTCGGACTGATGACCCAGAAGCGATTTGTTTACAATCAGAGGAAGACGCGCGTGTCTAAGCTGTTGGATTCTACATTGATCGTGCTTTAAGTCTCAGCGTAGTGCTCTAAATGGGGCTTAAGTGTGCATTTCATGGATTCCCGAACCCCGGCGCTACGTCATATTCTCGCGTATGCGTCGTGGAGGCACACGCAGAAGGCAATAACAAGCTGGATAAAGGTGTTATTTTGTTTTTTTTTTGCGCACAAAAACTATTGTCGTCGCATCGTAAGATTATTGTAGAGTCACTGTGGTGAGATGGACTTTGTAACGACATTTTAAGTGCCTTTTATCGGTCTTGGGAGTATAAGTGTACTGAATGCCAATGGAGGCCTATCTGAAGCCTTTCTCAGCCATCAGCTTTCAACAAAAATATCTTCATTTGTGTTCCGAATATTCCGTCTTACGGGTGTCGAACGACATAAGGGTGAGTAATTAATTACAGAATTTTAATTTTTGGGTGAACTAACCCTTTAATCATTTCAAACAGGCCCTGCAGTCTTGTTTATGGTGTTGAGCAGATGTCTCAGTAGCCTTCGCGCTTGTTGCTTTGCCAACATAAGCCTGCGTTTCACCACAATTGATGCACTGCTGTAAAACAAAGGCTGATTTTATAAGGATCATTTGGTGCCTTTACCAAGGAACAGGATTCCTTTGCTGGCTGTCATCTGCAGTGCAGCAGTAGGTTTGTGCCTGTCACAATTAATACTTTCCTACTGAATGCTTGACTTGGCTTGGTATTTCTAGGAGAACATCAGTTTTTGAGATCAATTAATTCATGTCAAACATGTATTAGTTATAAATAATTGAACTGAATTTATAGAGACTCTATTTTTCCAATGGGATGAGGTCCTCTATAGACTGCCAAACACATTCATCTTCTTTTATGGTGTGCCAATTATGACAGTACAATAATGTGTGTATGACAGGGAAAGATCTATGATGTATGAAAAAAAAAAATGTCTAGGAAAAAAAAAAACTAAACCTAGTGCCGATGATAAAAAAATAAATAAAAAAACTATAGTTGTATCCTGGTATGAAAAACCCTATAATGAAAAATTTAAAGTCAAAGAAACAAAAAGGCACATACATTTATATTCATATTGTGCAGAAGATGAGATTCCCTTTTGAGGGAACTCTATACTGCATCAGTTTTGATGACACTATGGGAACCTCCTGCGTTTTATTGTATCAGAAGCACATGTTCAACTGTGTCACGGGCACAATGTCACCTCGTCACAAGTGACAGCATACCCTGGAAGCTATATAGGTCTTCAGCAGGTGCTCTATGTCCTTGTCTCTTTATTATATTTATTGTCCCATATGAAAAAAATACCCATTATAAGGGTGGCAAAGCAATTTAGATCTTGTGCTCCCCTTGCCCTCGTATGGCGGGGATAGACATGAACTTTGTGTTATCTGTTTTATAGCAGAGCATGAACGGTCAGCTCTCGAGGGGGCTGCCTGGGCACATTGAGATTGTCTTCTGATGAGGAACTCTGCTCCTGCCTAGCCCTCTTCGAGCAGAGAGGCCAGGCTCTTCACCCTGCGAACAAGGAGCTAGTCGAGGTTGTGACTCATGCCATGGCAAAGTTGAACATCGATTGGCCAGGCTGAGAGGCAGGAAGTTTGTCAGAAAATCTAGACAAATATTTCCTGCCTAGTAAATCACAGCCTCCATGTCGGGACCTGCTGTTCTTTCTGGACCTTCACACTGAGGTGTCGAGGTCCCGGAATAAACCATTTTCTGCTAGGATTTTTAGTCCCATGGTCTCAAATTAGTCATTGTTTATGGGGAATTGTTGAGCACAGCTATAGGCCGAAACCCAAAGCTGAAAAGACACTGGCGAGCTATCTCTCCCCTGATGCTGCATCATCCCTCAAGGCCCCGACATTGCCCACCAAGCACTTGCAGAATGACTTCTATCTTGGTGTGCAAAGCTTATGTGGCAGCAGGTCAGGACTTATGGTTGAACCTCTCAGCCGTGCCCACAGTGGTTTCCAGTGAGTCCATTGTTCAGTGTCTGCCCAAACCTGTTGCGGCACTGGGAGGCACCGGACTAACTACTCAGAGAGCACCAAAGGTCTCTCTTTGACGTTGCAAGTTGCTAACACTAGATGCTTCCCTAACAGGCTGGGTTGCGGTCCTAGATGGTCATTCAAGTCAGGGTCTATGGAGGGTATCTACCACTGAGGTACTTCCTCCCAGATCCCAGGGGCTATCATTTTCTTGTCCTACATAGAACACATCAGTATTCTCGTACATAAATCATTAGGCTGATCTGTGGTCTATTCTGTTGAGACAGGGACTGAGGCCTGGGGAAGACTCCACACTGAGACAGTTAAGTTTATTTGGAGGCCAGGTGGATTTGGACTTGTTTGACTCTCAAGAGACAACCCACTGTCCACTCTAGTTCTTCCTAACGCATCCAGCTCCACTGGGGATGGATGCCATGGTGCAGACATGGCAGAGGCAACGTCTGTATGTGTTTCCCCCAATTGCTCTGCTCCCAGGAGTTCTAGAGAGAATTTGCCAGGATGGGGTTCATCTACTGTACCCTGAGGTGCCTGAGCACCAGGTCCCTGTGCACACATTACAGATCCCGAGAGTTAGCTAGATTGAGCCAGTTCAAGAATGCCCACATCCGTGAACATGGTAAGAGCAGCTTCCGCAACTTTGGACAAAGACCCCAAAGGGTAGGATATGCTGATATGCTTTCTTGAGTATAATGAAGTATGGGCTGTAAATTCCTGACTTCATCTTGGCTTAATCTCCGCCAGCAAGAACACAATCTCTGCACGCAGGACAGAGGCATCTTTCACACGTGTCCTGTGTGAACTTTCCAAGAGATGTATATCATTAATGAGCCAGATTTTAATTAATGAATAATGAATTACATTTATGTCTGCTCACACAAAAATCCTATTGTATCACTTAAAAAGACCTGGATTTATTTGTATTTTTTTATTATTTTTATTAAACTTTTAAATTTTTGCTTGACTGCACCTACTAAAAATACTCTTTCACTGTATGGATGGGAGTATTCAAAATATGTCCCTTGCATTTCACAAAAGGAAGAAAGGCAGTCTGGGTTTCCTTCGAGTGCTCCAGCTTCCCTCACAGTCCAAAGACATGCAGGTTAGGTGGATTGGATATGGCAAAATTGTCATAGAATTGTGTGTGAGTGTGAACGCGTGAACTCTTAGTGCTGGGTTGTGTCAGGAAGGACATCCAGCATACAAAAGAACCTGTACAAAATAAAATGTGTGCAAAGTGGACCCCAGATAGATGGATGGATTATTGTCCCTGGTTCAATAGGGTACTCCTATAAGAAAGTGATAGATAATTAAGTATCACCTCCACTTAAAAAGATGCAATCTAATCCTGTTTACAATAAATAAACTGCTCCCGAGCAGGTTTGAGCTTACAGACACTTCTTATCAACTAAATTAGTTTTTTACACTTTGTATATTGTATTAATAGTTGCTTTAGTTTTTCAGTAACTGTATATCCATTATAATTAGCAGTTTATTGCAGATTTATTTGAATGAAAAACTACTCTTTATAATTACAAATATTCTGAAATAAAGGCCTTTTTGAAAGGACGCCTAGACTTTTCTTGACATAAAAGCTTACAGAAGCTACATTTTTGAGAGAATCATCCTCAAATTTGAATCAAAACATGATCAGACATTCAGTTTTATATTTAGGTTATTTTCAGGCTCTTAATTTTCAGGTTAAAGGGATAGTTCACCCAAAAATGAAATTTCTGTCATCATTTACTCACACTCACGTTGTTCCAAACCTGTATGAGTTTCTTTGTTCTGCTGAACACAAAATAAGATATGTTGAAGAATGTTTGTAACAAAGCAAACAATGTTTGGAGCAACCATTGACTAACATAGTATTTTTTTCCCTACTATGGTAGTCAATGGTTGCTCTATCTGCTTGGTTACAAACATTCTTCAAAATATCTTATTTTGTGTTCATGCGCAGAGCAGAGTATGGTGATTCATGCATTCACGCACAATTATAAACAATTATATATCAGTCATATTGCGCAGATAGCTGGTCCGTTCAGTAAGTACGGGAACTTGATGCTTATAAAAGCTCTGAATACGTGTTGTATATATTTAACATGGTAGGCTATAAATATTGGGGGAGGGGGTTTGTACTTTAATATAGCTGATAGTAATGCTGTTCTGAAACCAGCAACATGTCCTACTTGGCAAAAGAGCAGTAAGCGGATTGACTCTAAACATAGCCTATCTGTATAAAAAAAAAAAAAAAAATGCCACAGCAGACTCTGAGCAAACTCATGTCTTTTATTGTGTAGAACAAGATGTTCAAAATATTTGACCAGTCTGTACAGTTGGAACCAAACAGGTTTATGTAATTCCAGGTACCTGAACAAAACAATCAGGCACTATCCAGCATTAACGCTGAACTCACCCTGGTATCACTGGAGGCAGTGGCAGAGATGGAGGCAAACTAAAGCCTATAATGAACGATTTAGCATATCCTCTCTTCTGTGTGCTATCTTGGAGCACATTTAGCCACCAGCTTATTCCACATAAGTGCTCTAAGAAGCTCTACTGGGGATTCCTCCTGCATGCTGCCATTGAACTTTTCAATATCATCTGTTCTTGTTCCTTCTGCCATGTTCATTCTTTCAGCGGCCCCAGTAAAGAAAGAAATCAATCAATCAATCAATCAATCAATCAATCAATCAATCAATCAATCAATCAATCAATCAATCAATCAATCAATCAATCAATCAATAATTTAATCAATCAATCAGTCAGTCAGTCAGTCAATCAATCAGTAATCCATTTATTTATTTATATATCGCAAAGATCAATCTCATTATGATTTTATTTGAAGCATGTAAAACTGTCACCTATTGTCTTACTGAGACGCTTATCTCACGAGACGAGACACAAGATGTTTACATATAGTATTTTTAAGAAATCCTCAATGATGAAATACATGAACTACATGAATACATGAAATACAAAAATTACAGGTGCATTTGAAATGTTGTAACTTTTAACTCATCATCTTGTAATTAATGTCATTTCAGTTCTACTTTCTGAGTATGAATTAGCATATGCAGTAAAAGACAACAATACTCAAGCACTGTAAAAGGTTTTGCACAAACTCAACTGACTGGCTTTTCTTTTCTTCAGACCTTAGAACTGTACATGATTTATGAGCTTCTTCAACTTTTGACCTCCTAACTGAACTCCTTCCCACAAATTGATCATAGATTGTGTGTAAACAATAAGTGCAACCATAATCAAAGTACTCAATTTTCTGAATATTCAAAGTGAAAATAGAGACCATTTTTTCTTCAAGCATGATACAGAGCTAAGAGATGAACTACACAGATAGCTTTCATATTGAGAGATATTCTCATGCCTCAGTGTGCTCCTCGTGCTCGCATTTACTTTCACTTTCAATTTTGTGATCGTGCATACTCTGTTAATAGGAGGCGGTGGTGCTGAATACGCATTTTAAAATAGACATTTGTCTGACACTTCTGTTGCGCAACGAATCCTCCGCCACGGCCCTGTCAGTCTTCGATTCGAACTACAAACGCGGATAAAAAGTGTTACAAAAAAACTACAAACATGACAGATGTGCGAGTCCAACGGTTAAGAGAGATTTAGATTAAGGGGCTTGAAAGATCAATTATCAGTTTTTAACCTGAGGAAAATATATTTATTCAGTGTTATCCACATTATATTTCATCTGCAGCAGCACTGTGAACTTTTGAAATGATACGTTTGGCCATTAACTTTTAAATGCATCATTATATTTAAACTGCAAACAGTTTAAGGAGAGTCTCTGCATTAAAGACCCACGAATGACAGATCAACGTGCTACAGTTCTCTCCAATATAATAGGAAATCGAACTGAATGTTAAGGATTTTAACTGTGATGATGATTGACAGGGCAGTTTAAATGGTGACGGGATGCACGCAAATAAGCAACAGAGTCCATTAAAGATGACGAAGTAGTATGTCCCAAAGCTAGCATACTCTTCTGCTACACTTACACTTCTTCGCTAAAAGGAGTACATCCTTCTAGGTCGTAGTATAAGTAGGTGAATTGGGACGCAGCAATATTATATCCTAACTTCACCCTCACACTCCATCATGACAATATGGCGCATGTGTTACGTCATGACAATATGGCACATGTGTACTTCATTGAAAAATCTACAACAGCAAATTGCAATTGAATTTTGCAGACCTTTAACAGAATTTAACCTAAGGGTCAGTACCCAATTAAGTAATTTTATTTACAACCAGAAATACAACAACCATAGACTGTGGCTTATAAACATGCAAAAGCTCTGCAGCAGGAAGGGAAAAATAAATAGCATAAGATAGTATTTGCTCTCATCTTGTAGCAGATGCTGCATAAGGTAAGTAACTACTAAGGAAACTGTTGATATGCTTACATTTTCAGACAGAACACTCTTTCTCGAGCGGACATTCCGAACCGCTGCACATTTCTCCTGAGATATCCTCAGTGCCTCACAGCAGGAATGACAGTGTAAGGGGTGTAGCTTTGTCAAGTGGTATCAAAACTGTCATTGCACCTTTCTGGCATTATTTTCTCAAGGAGCAAAATTCCAAGGCTAATACAGGGCCCCCACCTCCCAGGCATATGCGCTGTCAATGCAAGCTAATGCTATGACTTGTCACCCTTTCCATAATGCAGTGCTTCCCCTTTACCACTCATTTGAAGATTGGTGTAACAGCAAGCGGACTGATAACCGTGAAGTTTGGAAACTACATTTTGGATGGATGGTATACGAGACATGTGACTATGAGGGCCTGTTGCTTTAGGGTTGTTAGAAATGACAGTTTGTGAAGGAACAGTTCGGTCTGGCGTTGTGCTGTTGCATAAATCAACCCCCTGCTTCCATCTCCTCTGCATTCCACTCAGCCGGGTCAGCGCTCATTTTCACTGTAGCGTGTGCGCTCATGGCGTTCGCTCTGTTGTGCCCTAAGGACGGATAGAGGTTAGCTGTCATTGTAGATTAATGGACACATTTGCCATGTTGACCCTTCTGCTCCTCAATTCAGACTGGTTGATGGCATACACACGTATGTCACTTTCTGTGGACAAATAGTGTCACTGGGTCCAGCCAAAGGTAGGAGGCTTGGAAAGAAAATCAACTCTGTGGACAGAGAGTGAAGCAATGGAGAAAGATTACTCTGATTAAACGAGTTGAAGAGTCTTTTGAATCATTTCCATGACAACCTACAGTTAAAGGTTCAATAGGTGATTCTCAGGGTTAGGAAGGTTACTTTTAAAATGTATTTCACTACAGATTACAACATACATGCTTTAAAAAAGTGATTTGTAATGTATTTTGTTAGATTACACAAGTTTTGTAACTTAATCAAAATACTTTAGATTAAGTTACTTTAGAAGCTTGTTTCTGCCACTAAAGATAAACATAAAAAATGTAAAGTTTTGTACCACGTTATGTACGTTTTTTCTCGCAATTGTGAGTTTGCATCCTACAATTTTGAGTTTTTTTTTCTCAGAATTGCGAGATTTAAATTAAAATTGAGAGAAAAAAAATTGGCAACTTGTATAAATTCTGTATTTTTATCTTGTAGAGTATATGTAAACATCTATCATGTGAAATAGCTTATTCAGGACAGTCCTAAAATAAAAGTGACATGCAATTTTCATTATCTCAGATCCCTCTTTTTATTATTATTATTATTATTATTACAATTTTGCATATTCTGCAAGGGGTATGAAATTTATGAGAGTTATGAAATTTATTTTAGGATGCTGTTGCAGACTGTCAGAGTCTGAGAATTACCAATTGCTGTTCACATTCATTTCCCGTTACAGTTTACATGGCATGGTGTATTTTGGTTTTGTTCATGTTTCATGTCTTTTATTTTTTAAGTTTATCACAGTCATGGTTCCTGTTAGTCATGTGATGCGCCCTCATGTGATATTGTCATGTGCTTCCCTTGGTTCATGTGTTGTGTTCTCGTTAGGTGTGTTCAACATTGCCTGCGGCGAGAGTAGCCGCGTGGAGGCGGGTAGGAGCTGCAAACGGAGACGTGAAGTTGGACACTTTCTGCTTCCCGCAGTGATGCTTGCGCTGTATTTGCATACTTTATCACAGCTGGAGTGAAATAAATGCAATACAATGCACATATGTTTCTGAGACATTTTCATGTAGGCTAATACGTTATGTACTGCTTAATTCATTGTGTGTTTCAAACACAGTGTTTGTAGCCTACAAGAATAAAGTTCTACATAAGTGAACTATCAATGAAGTGGGGTCAACGTTTTTTTAATCAGTTTTATTTTGATAAACATAACACAATATAACATTGCAACTACTTGAAAGGAGGTTTTACTGTTATAAAATACAGATTTGTGAGCATTAGTAGAATTGAAGGTTTTAGAATAAACACGAAACGCACATGATTGTTGCCATGCGGTGAATCCGGCCAATCTGCTGTGTCGTCATTAGCGTTCATGCAGCCACTCTGTTGAAGCTGCACAAAATGCACCCGCCGGCTGCTCTTGAATCACTCTCTCGCAACTTTGATGGCATACATCACAGTCATGTGGCGTCGGCGCTGCCTCAAGCCGGACAAAATTTATAACCGGCATGCACTGCTTCAAGTCAGCCGCCGATCGGTCTGCGCATCGCTGCATGAAGTCGAACAAGTGTGTATAGCCCTCATGTTTCATTGTTCCCTTGTCTAGTATTATTCCCTGTACCGTTGTTTGTGAGTTCTGTGTCCGTTCGAGTCAAGACCGTTCGAGTCAAGTCCGTTCGCGTCAAGACCGTTCGCGTCAAGTCCGTGTTTTTGTTTTGTAAATAAACTGCACTTGGTTGCTTGCCTCCAGTGGAATCATCCATTACATAACATTACATTTATGTTTAAATTAAGTAAATGGCATTAAAATTCAAAATAATCACTTTGGTAATTTAAAATACTTTTCAGATGCAACTTTAATTCGATTACCACCCATTTAAAATGTAACTGTAAGAAAATACAGTTACTCAAATTTTGTATTTTAAATATTGTATTTCGTTACTCCCGAACCCTGGTGATTCTCTCTCTACAGATTTTTTGTTTTGTTTTGTTATGCTGGTTGAAAGTCTCCTCATATCCTGATAGCAATCACTATGTTAAGTGGTTTAAATTTATTTTTTTATAAACAGGCCTATATATATAATCCGTGGAAGGCATAGGACCATAAAATGTTATTTCAATCATTGCATTTGGTCCAAATTAAATGATACCATGTGTTCCCTGTCAGTAAACATGTTTACATACCACTCCGCAGCCTGTTCACGCAGACATCATACGTCATCAGCGCGTTCACGTATGCTGTGTCTGTCAGAGCGAGAATGGCAGGCAAACAGCAATAACCTTGCAACCTTTCCTTCTGAACTGACATCAAGTGGCAAGTATCTACATTGCAGATTTGAGAGTACAGGTCAATGTACTGCTGACTTTGCCCTATGCAGATAATTCAGTGAGATTTGACTGTGTTGCTGCTATGTCCTGAAATTGTGTATAAATAAAGCTGAAATACAGTGCATTTTTTCCTTTATGTCAACTTCTGAACTGGAGTCATTTCATTATCACATACTTATGTGTGCAAGCAAGTACTTCTGTTTCTCCCCTCGCTGTACTGTAAAGTTTTATCTCTGGTGAATGACACATGATGTAATCCAATAACGTTGTCTCTGGTCGTCCGTGTAGTTCATGTGTTTTTGAGGAGGCGTGGCTTTGGACAGTGATTTGCAGGGAGGGTGGGATGCTTTTAATGCTAACAGGCTAAAGTTAACATTTCTCAGATCACTTATTGCACCTTTAAGTCTCTCAGAAACTGTTTTGGCATTTAAAAAGCCAACTTTGACCTTTATACACTTCATTTTATGACTTTAATTACAGCAACTATAAACAAACTTTACAGTCATATTTGTTATATTGGATCATAAAAAGAAAGATGTTGTCTCCTCACAAATTAAAGTGGGACACATGTGAATTCTCTTACCATAACATTATGAAATGCCTATGCAGGTGGTATTTCAAGGCAACATTGCTGAACTCCAGACTCGAAAAAAATAGGCATCTTTATTATGCCGTTTAAGATATCTATTTTTGGCCAAATTCGAAGACAGCATTGTTGTAAGACATCAGTAGGCGTTGGTGATGGATTACCTCCTTTGACGGCATCAGGGCCGGCCCAAGCCCTTATGTGGCCCTAAGCAGAATTTTATTTGGGGGCCCCTCGGTGCCACCAATACGATTGACTATTGTCAATTCTTGATCATTCGCACACCCAGTATCAATGTTAGTAGTTGTAGCTGTGTTGCTTACATCATGTCTGGCTGTTATGTTTTTACCCTTATATGGTTTTTAATTGTAACAGTAGCAAACCCACAAGAGTGGTCAGGTGCAGAGCCGGATTAAATAAATGGACTACACTAGGCAGGCTGCATTTTTTGGGCCCCCCTCCATCGATGTTATTTATGAATTGAAATCTGAAACTTACCAAAGTTACTAATAAAAGTGAATTCACATTTTACATAGCCTAGTCTTTGGTTACAAATTGTTGTATATTAAACAGTCCATCAGACTATTTTTTGATATTCATTATTTATACGTCATTACATGGCTCTATTAAATGGTATTAAATTATCCTCATCCATTGGGGGTGTCATTGTTAAGGCAGTAGTACCAGTAAATAACCAATAGGTATCAGTAAACTATGTAAACAGAGCAAATAAGTTTATCTTATTTGCTCTGTTTACATTTAATCAACACATTTAATTAAGATTTTCTGCAAAATGCAATAGCTTACAACATTAATAAATGTTGTAATTAAGAACAAGAAGGCAAACATGACCCCTTCACATTCATCAAGACCATTTAGAAACTGTCTAACAATAAATAATAATAAATATAAGGATGGAGGATTTAAACTATGGAAAACTAAAGGTATTCAGACTATTAAAGACTTGTATATGGATGGTATACTTCTTACATTTCAAGAATTGTGTGATAAACACCAGATTCCCTCAAAACATTTAAAAAAAAAATATTCACAGCTTAAAAGTTTTATGTCTTCCAGGTCTACAGATATTATGTACATTCCCAAACTGTCATTAATTAAGGAAATAAATGAAAAAAGAGGTGAAAAGGGCCAATTGTCAAAATATTATAATTTAATAATGTTTAACTATAAAGAGTCTGCTGTAGACAAATTAAACGCATGGAGGAAAGCCATTCAAGAATAAATAGAGGAATTTGAATGGACTGAAGCATGTTTAAAAGCACAAAAACAAATCATAAACACGCGGCTTAAATTATTACAGTATAAATGGTTGACAAGGGTTTATATAACACCTGAAAAACTCAATCATATGTCTAGCAATATTCCTGATATATGTACAAAATGCCAAAATTATAAAGGAACTCTAATTCACTGTCTATGGGAATGTTCTGATATACAGAAGTTCTGGAAGGATGTCATAAATTGTTTGTCAGAACGGTTTAATCTTAAAATACCACATTGTGCCAAACTTTGTGTACTGGGAATATATCCTACAGGTTTCTCACAAACAAAGAAACACACTAGACTATTGGACTTTGGATTGTTACATGCCAGAAGAGCCATTGCTGAACTGGAAGAGCATGGAAGCACCTTCTATAAAACAATGGATAAAAGAACTTTCAGAGTGCATTGGACTGGAAAGGCTGACTTATATCTCCAAGAGTAAAATAAAGGACTTTGTACAATTATGGGAGCCATACATGATTATTATATCATATGTAAAGTAGGGCCATGCCATTATTCTTTTATTGATTTATTTCTTTTTTTACATTTGTTTTTATCTTTTATTATCATTTTGAATTAGATTTTCCTGTAACTTAATGCTGCGTTCCGCGCGAAACGCGCCTTCTGCGCCGCGGGACCTCCAGACGCGCGTAAACGCGCCTTTCCATTGACTTAACATTGAAATCACTCGCGCCAGACGCTCTATTCGCGTTTGGTGTGAACGCAGCATAAAACTTGACACGGAAATGTTGTTTTACTTATTTTCCGCCGCATCTTCCACCGCGTCTTCGGGCCGTGTCTCCGGGCATGACTCGGCCTTTGGCTCTGCTGACTCGAGCAGGTTCACAGCTGCCCGACAGAAACTTCTATAAAGCCCCCCGCTGTCTCTTCTTTTGTTCCTCTTCATTTTTTTCTTTTTACGTTTTGCCGCACCGAAAGCATCTTGAATGTTAGCCTACTCAAAACACCTGCCTGCTAGCTTTGTTGTCCCGCTCTGACCTGATTATAATAAATACAGTCATGGGCTGGCGTTAATGTGACGTAATGTAACAGTCTATGGTTAAGATAAACATCGTCACTATTTTTAGTTAATTAATAAATATTGAAATAAATTGTAGATAGGACATTTGTACATTTAAATGTTTTTTTTTTTGTCCCTCTGTCTGGGCCCCATCCCGCCAATCGGGCCCTAGGCACGTGCCTAGTTTGCCTTTGCGTTAATCCGGCTCTGGTCAGGTGTTAATATTCAAAGCCTTACAGTACTACAGTTCAGACTGGGATATGTACTTTTTTTTTAAGTAGTCTCTTATGTTGAATATGCTCACTTTTCCACAGGATTCTTTGATGAATAGAAGGTTCAAAAGAACACTATTTCTCTGAAATGGAAAACTTTCAAAAAAATCCTAAAAACATTGTACACAACTGTTTTCAACACTGATAATCATAAATGTTTCTTGAGCATCAAATCATCATATTAGAATGATTTCTGAAGGATCATGTGACACTGTAGACTGGAGTAATGATGATAAATTCAGCTTTGATCAGGAATAAATTACACTTTATTCACATAGAAAACAGCTGTTTTACATTATAATAATATTTCACAATATTAGCCTACTGTTTTTACAGTATTTTTGATCAAATAAATGCAGCCTTGGTGAGCAGAAGAGACTTATTTTAAAAACAAGAAATGTTGATTTCTTTCAAACAACAGAGCTTTTTTTTGGCGAAAATAAAATTCGATTTTTTGCATTCTTGAAACTTGAAACTTTTGCATTCCATTCGACTGTGTATAAAAACCTTTTAATTTTCTAAATAAAAACTTCCAATATGTAGACTACACAATTTATAATTCCAAGGGGACGATATAGCACTTGAAGAAAAACATTTACTGAGAAACAAGAAGCTATGCTGTAGCCAACTCCAAGACATGCAGCACGTCAGACAAGATATTCGCACTAAACCATAGCGCATTCTCAAATCCATCCATTCATAAAAAGGTTACCGGGCAACTGACGAGTAACATTACGTTTTAGCGCTGAGTTTTCTAGCACTTCGGACTTTGAACTCTGGCTAACAAGCGAATAGCGTCCGGCCGATGGCGCTGCGAGCTCGTGCAGTGCTGTCAGAATCAATCCGTGCATATATTAGAAAACTTAACATTTTGCAGTTTATTTAGTTATTGTTTAAGGCCATTTTGCGATTTCAATCATCAAAATAACATACACCAAAAAGTCATTTCATGTGCTCTTGGGGGCCCTCTGGTGGCCAAGGGGGCCCTAAACAGCCGCTTAGTTCGCTTATGTCTTGGGCCGGCTCTGGACAGCATAATATATCTTTATTATGAATTTTTAAGGTAAAACATTTCTTCTCACTTATATTAGCGTTATTGATCCATACACTTCACATTGTAGGCTACTAGTTGAAATAAGGGGTGTAATAACACTGAAATAACATAAACTTTGAGTGTCCCTTATAAAGAACCACTATTGTCCCTTACTTTTGTCCCACTTTTTGTCCTTTGTGGTGTATGTTTGGATTATGTTGTGTTGTAAATAAATGCAAACAATTCAAAAAGCCATTATTTTAATCTCTTCAGATTATTTGTTCTATACCCTCACAGTCATTCAGATGATATAGGGCCATTAGGATTAGGGGAGGGGTCTTTGTCTTTCTCAGGTGTGAGACACATCAATATTAATGATTCACACCCTCCCCGCATAAACCTTCCTGATAAAAAAAAAATTCTTACAAATTTTAAACCAGTATATTGTTTTATGTGAATGAGCGGCCTGAGTTATTTTTACATCGTCTTGAAGCAAACATTCTAGACTACGTGATCCAGTAATCAGAAGTCTTGTGAACAAATATTCAGTATGGGTTTTATAGCCTTATAACAGCGACTTCATTTTTTTTCTTTCCACAAACCACACATAAACGTCATTTTCTCAAAACTACAAACGTTTACACACATGCTGCTCACATATTATCATAGCAGAGTTGTGCTTAAAACAGTGTACTCAGACTTTAGCCATGAAAATGTTACAAGTAACAGAAATCAGTTCAAATACCAGGGCATGTCAAAACACCCCCAGGGCCCAGAAAAGTGCTCAGTGCTCAGAGGGTTAATCTCCATTTTAATCAGGCCTGAGGTGGGCCTATGATGAGTGGAACTATGTTCTGAAGGCCTGCTTTGGCTTGGTTAGTGAGAACGCCGCTTTCAGGCATGCAAGGGCGGTCGACACCGTGGTCATATGAGAACTGTATGGTGAGTCTTCACTCTACATGCCGCAGGTGAGATGAGTTGGTCTGTTTTGTGTGGATAACACCAAAAAATTTGTATTTCTTTACAGACAGGTTTATGTCACTGCTAGGAAGGTAGGAAGGAAGCTGGGCTCTGAAGGTTTCCCTTGTTAGGTGGCTGAATAAAGCGGCAGGTTTTTGGGCTTTGTATGTGAGTGTGTGTTGGCTTTCCCCTTTGAGGATTCACAGGGCGGGCCACCGCTAATTTTTGGGATGTGTATGTAAACTTAGGCTTCCTCTCATGGCGAGAGTGATTCATCCCACTAGGCCTCCATGAAGGCGAGTTTCTGAGTTTGGATGCTCTGGCAGCCGGCATGAATTTCTATCAGGTAGTAGGCCTTACCAGGCCTCCTTGAAAACTTGCTATCAGGTAGTAGGCCTCTCTAGGCGCCTCCTTGAAGGCGAGTTCCCGAGATTGGGCGCTTTCTATTACCGGTTCCCTGCAGAATGGAACCTATGGTATTTTAGCCTACTGCTGGGTTTACCTACCAGGTCAGGCTCAGGTGCTCCCCTCATTGAGGGTCGTTTGTGAGCACACAGCCGCCTGAGTCTGATCAGATGGTCGCAGGTCTCTCGTGAGGCCTCCCTGTTAGATCAATCCGGCCTCCTTAGTGCTTTGTACATAGGTGCTTTGTAGATCCTTTGATTGAGCAGTTAGACTCCCCTCGCTAGCAAGGGTTGTAAAGCGCTACGCTGAGTATTGCTCTCTGGGATACCCATTTCTGAGATTCGGTCTGAGGAGGACTGCCAGTTTTTCAGTCCCTCAGTCTGGATGCCTCACCGAGGCAGTGTCCGGAGGCTCTGTTTCTGAACAGACAGGGTTGGTCAAACCGAAGTGTCCAATATAAGGGGCACCAGGTCAGGCCTCTCTGGTGGCATTCGGGTGAATATGTTCCTTCGGGTCCCACAGCCTTAAAGGGACTACTTCTGTTGAAGTGGTTGGTCCCAGGCCTTTGAGCAGTATGATTTCATGTGAGGTTCATAACGGTTCCTCTTGAGGCTTATAGCTTGGGCCATGACCGTAGGGAGTGCTGTCACTGACAGCCCAGTGTGACCTGAGGGGGAGTGGTTCAGGCATTTAATTTGAAGTTTCTTGTTTGGCGTCTGGCGGCGTGGGTTTATAATTCCCAAAGCGTTGTTCGACGCAGTGTGAGTTCCCTTTGAAAGGGAACACTCTCAGGTTACATTTGTAACTTATGTTCCCTGAGAACAGGGAACGAGACACTGCGTCTCTTTGCCATGCCTCGGGGCCTGCCTGCCTGCCAAACAGTCCCTTCAGACGATAAGGTGAATGTGTGTTTGCAAGGCGCCCTTATATACTTCCGGGTCGCACATTGATAACATCATGGGCTGTCAATAGGATTACCGTGATTTGATAGTGATTTCAGACACCTGTCACGCTGTGACGTTATATCCCAAAGCATCGTTCAACGCAGTGTCTCGTTCCCTGTGTTCTATGATCAAGGCTATTTTAAGCAGTCTACATTATATAGGCTAAACCAGCCTTCAATGACAACGAGAATTAGAAGGAAATAGATACATATTTGGGTAGTGTAATATTATCCATTGTGACTAAAACTGATTACAACTATCTCAGTCGGTGAAAGGTGTTGCCTATAGTAACATAGAATGCTAAAACATTAGTGGCGTGAAAATGAAAGGCATTATATAGGTACATTTGACCCAAGGGACCAAATGACCAAATATTGCCAAGGGCAATACATAGTGAAATTATTGTCAATGGAAAATGACAGAAATATTAAATACAAATAAATACACGTTAATTCTAATCTTTTCATCTGGTCTCACACACTGCAGCGTTGCAATCACTAGTTTAGACAAGCACTGACACTGAGCACTGAAATATTGTTTACAAGCCACGGCTCGTTAATGTTGGCTAAAAACGATATGTCCGGCTGAGTTTGGAAAATTCCGTACACAGCAATTATCAGAATATAGCTACTCCTGTCTCTGAGAATGTCCGGATTTTGAAATCATCCTGTTGATGCTCATTTTAAGGGTGTTTAGTCAACTAGATGATTAAAACACACTGAAAATATACATAACCAGATGAATCGACGAGCACTTCTGGTAATCAATTCCTCATTGATAAAGGTCTATTAGCGGGTACAGGTGTGTTTGATCAGGATTGGAGCTGAGCTATGCAGGAAGGATGATCTTCAGGAGCAAGATTGGGCACCCCTGCCCTAACCGATAGTGTTAACAAAAGCAAGTGTGTAAATTTAGCTTCCTTCTTCAAGTCTTTCAGCTCTTTTATCGTGGCTTGTGTTTCACAAGACTCATACCCAAACACTTCTAATCACAAGTGCAATGCTTCTCCAGGTGAGCTATTGATACAATTTACTGAGCTAAGTTGGTCATAGAGACTATTGGTCCCAAACGATCTGCAATCTACTCACAATGCTTTTGATAAATGCAGCCCAGGTTGGTATTAATTGATTACAAGAAATGATTACAGAAATATGCTAAGATTTCTGCCTTACAGTCTGATTGTTAGCTTAACAACAGAGCACTAACAGTATAATCTTTTGAAAACAATCAAGTGTGAATTCTGCCATCCACAGCGTTTTTTTACATTATAGTTACTGCCCCTCTAGATGTCTCAAAATCAGGCCCTTATAAGATTTTAGCTCTATTTACAGACCCAATACCAAATATATAGCAAGTTTACAATCTTATATATGATGAGTACAAGAGGTAGAGAGAGAGAGAGAGAGAGAGAGAGAGAGAGAGAGAGAGAGAGAGAGAGAGAGAGAGAGAGAGAGAGAGAGAGAGAGAGAGAGAGACCTTTGACCTTTAAAACTCTTTTAATTCACCCCATTTTCTAGAACATCACAGGGCTAGTATACAAAATGCAAAAAAACAAACAAAAAAACAAAAAACAAATAACAAATAAATAAATTAAAAACAAATAACCAAAAACACACAAGATTAATTGGTAATTTTACCAATTAAAAACCAAATTCCCAAACTCACTAACTGTCACCAAAGCATCTCTCACACCCCACCTCATTGTAAAAAAAAGTACATTATCAGTTTGTTTGTAGTATGCAAACTCAATAGCAATCCTAAATTCAACCAATGATTTAAACAAAGTTAACAAATCAACATCTTGCCCAGCGTTTTTACACTGATGTGTTTTCAGGATTGCTACCTTGGCTTGGCCAATTAAAAAATTGGCAAGCACACACTGTTCGCGCCATGACTGTTTATACTTACAACCAAAAATAAAAAGGGTTTTTGTAAAAGAAAAACCCAAATTCACAATTAGTTTTTCTAAAAGTACAAAAAGTGGAACCAGCCTTGAACACTCACAAAATAGGTGAAATACAGTATCTGAAGTCTTACAGAATGAACATTCAGGTAAAACCACTTCATTAAATTTAGACACAAAGTTATTTGTAGCCAGCACACCGTGAAGTATTCTCCACTCTAGATCTCCACATCTTTTTGGAATAGGAGGCTTGTACAACAGCCTCCATGAGGGATTCACATCTCTGGGCACTGAAAGATGCGTCCTCCATTTAGTATCTATCCTTTCCTTTAACTGTCCAAAGTGTGCCGATTTAACACAAACATGATAAATCATTTTCTTCCCCATACTTTGGAAATCCAAATATTCAAAACCCTTTAACAAAAGAACCTTTGTGTTCTCTTTAATATCCAAATTCTTTGGAACAACTTTTAATGTTGGAAAAGGCTTTGAAAAGAGTCCATTATTTAAAACAGAATCTACAAATAAAGTGATTTCTGGGGGGAAACAAGCCTTGAAGTTCTTAAGTACCCCTTCCACTATTCTCACTGACCTTAACCCAACCTGATCGGCAAGTGACTGAGCGGTTCGCCACTGACCTCTTGGCACATCAAGCAGATCTAGAACTCTGGTTATTCCCGCATTTGAAAACATCTCAATTACAGAATCTGATACTGGAGGCTGTAGCTTAAAAAGAGGGTTAAAAAACAAAGGTTCTGCACCTCCATAATTTTCATCACCCACTCTTGAAAACTTCAACAAACTCCATGATTGAAAAATGGATTCATAGAACTTGAAAAGAGAACAATTCACATTTTTCAAACAAGGCTTCTCAATTAAGAATAGCTCTTTGTCAAGGTCTGTTCCTCCAAGTTCTTTAAGAATGTACAAACAATAATCAATCCATGGCATACCATCAGAGCAATACAACAGTTTCTGCAATGTTTGTATTCTCATTGCTGCAATTTTGGATTGAACATGTATAAGGCCTTGACCTCCCTCTGCAACGGGAAGATAAAGCACTCCAGGAGGAAGCCAGTGGTGGCCATTCCAAAAGAAATCAACAAAAGCCTTTTGAACCTTTAACAGCAAATCTTTAGGGGGATCTAACACTGTGACCTTATGCCACAGCATTGAAGCGGCCAGATTATTAATTACCAGGCATCTCCCTCTATATGACAACTGTGGGAGAATCCATTTCCACTTTTGAATTTTACCGATAACCCGGTCAACCACTCCTTCCCAGTTCTTCTCCATATACTGCTCAGTTCCAAAAAAAATACCTAGCACTTTTAAACCATCTTGTGTCCATTTACAATGATTTGGCAAATTAGGAGGTCCTGAAATATGCCAATCCCCCATCAACAAAGAAGCACATTTTTCCCAATTTATGCGTGCAGAGGTAGCTTTCTGAAAAATATTCAAACATGAACTAATATTGTCAATATCATTTGAATTTCTAATTATCAGAGTTACATCGTCTGCATATGCTAAAAGTTTTACTTGGGGAATTTTTGGGCAGCTAGGAATACCAATACCACATAATCTGGTTCTTAACAGATTTAAAAAAGGCTCAATAGAAATAGCATAGAGTAAACCCGATAGAGGACACCCTTGTCTTATTCCTCTTGTCACTGAAAAGGGTCTTGTTAGTGTTCCATTTACTCTTAACATGCTATAAATATCATTGTACATGAGCTTAATAAAAGACACAAAACGATGACCAAAGCCAAAAGCCTCAAGAGTCTTAAATAAATAAGAGTGGTCCACTCTGTCAAAGGCTTTTTCTTGGTCCAGAGAGAGAAGACCAATGTCCAAATTATGTCTTTTTGCCACTGAAATGATGTCTCTAACCAAGAAGAGATTGTCAAAGATAGTTCGATTAGGAATACAATAAGACTGATCCTTGTGAATGACAGTTTCTATACAGTTCTTCAATCTGTTGGTTAAGGCTTTGGAAAAGATTTTTAAATCAACGCACAATAAGGAGACGGGGCGCCAGTTTTTTAAGCAACCAAGGTCTCCTTTTTTGGGGATCAAGGTTAAAACCCCTCTCCGACAGCTTAGAGGAAGTGTCTCTCTTTCAATGCTTTCCGCCAAAACATCAAACATGTCCTGGGAAATTAAGTTCCAAAAAGCCTTGTAAAACTCAGATGAAAGTCCATCCAGACCGGGTGCCTTTCCAGGATTCAACTCCTGGACAGCTCTCGAAAGTTCAGCCATTGTCAAAGGGCTCTCAAGATCCATCTTGTCCCTGTTTAATAATTGAGGCAAGTCACTCAGAAGAACATCAGCTTCTACTCCACTGCAGGGCTCTGAGCGGTATAAATCTTCATAAAAAGAAATCGCAAAAGCATTAATTTCTGTTTGTGTTGTTAATACTCTTCCATCTGGAAGCTTCAGTTGATGAAGATGCTTATGCGCCCTTGGCTTTTTTTCAAGTCCAAAGAAAAAAGCAGTAGGAGAATCCATATTATTTAGGCGGGTGAACTTTGCCCTTACAAGGGCAGTTTTTCCTTGTTCTTCCGCTAAACTGCGTAATAGAAATTTCTTTCGTTCAAAAAAGTCATTGGAGACATTGTGACTGCTTTCTCCGAGGATTTCTTGTTCCAGAGCTTTCATTTTCTCCACTAAGACACCACTGGTATGTGCAGTAAACTGCTGACAAAAAATCTTGATCTGCACCTTGCCCACATCCCACCATTGACTTAAAGAAGGGAAATTAACTCTCTCCTCTCTCCAAGACTCCCAAAAGAGGTGAAAAGAGTGAACAAAGCATTGATCCTGAAGTAACCCGTGATTAAAGTGCCAAAGTGACTTATAAGATTTAGTGGTCTCGACAGAAATAGCCATACAAATATAATGATGGTCTGACAGAAAAGTAGGCGAAATCGAGTTCCTAAAAAACCGTCCCCTATTGCATGATTCGGTATAAAAACGGTCAAGTCTAGCTCCAGACATTATATTCGAGTTCACCTTCATCCAAGTATACTGTCTAAGCCCAGGGAATGCATCTCTCCACAAATCAACAAAATTATAATAATCAATTACACTTTTCAGACTTTTAGCTGAAGAAGGATGTGGTTCATTATGATTTCGATCCAACTGCTGATCTAAAGTGCAATTAAAATCCCCCCCCAGTATAACAATATTATCCCGAGGACAGTGCGATAACGCATCTGATAATTTTTTAAAAAAAGCAATGCGCTCCCGGCCATCATTTGGAGCATACACATTAAACAGAGAAAAAACCGTGTCACCTAAGGTGACATCTACTCGTAACATTCTTCCTGGTATTATCTCAATGCTGTTTAAAATACCACCAACCCGAGGTGAAAACAAAAATGCTACCCCTGCACTAACATTTGTGCCATGGCTCAGAAGAACATTACCCTTCCAGTCAGTAAACCACTGTGACTGGTTCTGCAAATCTGTGTGCGTTTCCTGAAGTAAGATCACATCAGCCTTTTTTAGAATCAAATAATTAAAAAGATCATTTCTCTTTACTGTATTACGACATCCATTAATATTTAGAGACCCAATATTGAAAAAAATCATGACAAAAATGATAAAGGGGTATAAAACAACCCACCACATCTGCCTTTCAACACTTTTCATAAGGTCAATATTTTTTCAAGCGCGAATTTAGACTTTTTCTAACCGTGCTAACAAGTTTTTTAAGCCTGTAGCGTTTTGGTTGATCTAATTCCTCCAAGGTCGCCTTTCGCATGGCAATGGCACCAGACTCCACAAAAAGTTCCAAATCAGGAAAATATTTTTCCAAATGAGGTTTTCTCTGATTTTTAGTAGCATCTAGGAAAAAAACCAACTCTTGTACTGTGTAAAAAAGAGGTTTCACATGGGGAATAAAATAATTCCCCACAGAATTCCCTTGTGAATTTAAGCCTACATCATGTTCTTCTCCAGTATCTAGACATTCGCTATCAGAGTCATCTTCAGATAAGTCATCAGTTCTCTGTGACAGATCCATATCACCCTGAAGGCTGCTGCCCTGAACAGGCGAGTATTCAAGCTCACTTTGCTTTTCTGGGTACTTTGCATCACTAACACTAACTACCCCTGCAGCAATGAGATCCTCATTTACTTGAGCTTCATCATCCTCATCATCAACTTGAGCATTGTCATCCTCATGTGTACTAACGACGGAAGCTCTATCTGTATCTTCAGCTGCAAGCACAGCAGAAACCTCTCCACTATTAGATTCAACTACCGCCTCATCTGACTGTGCACCATCAGCAGGCATTTCTGCAATGCTATTATTATCCACAGTGGTATTCACCTGTTCCGTTACCGTTACAGAATTACTCTCTTTCTCAGCCTCCAAAGGACACGATTGTTTTACATGACCATGCCTCCCGCATGCAAAACATTTAAATGAGTCAACAGAGATAAATATCGTATAATTTTTCCCATTCAACGTCAGTTTTACAGCAACTTCCAGATCTTGAAATTCAGCATTTAAAATCATGTATGTGTGACGTCTAAATGACATGATGTGCTTTAATTCCGGGTTTTTTAAACCAAGCGGAATCATTTTGATCGGTGCCATTAATTTGCCGTAACGCGCAAGAATGCGCTCAAGTGTGTCATTTGGAATAAACGGAGGTATATTTGAAAGGATAACTTTCTTCGAAGGGTTAGACAGCGGCAAAACCGGGATAAAAGCATCTCTCACTGATAAACCATGTTCAACCAAATCATCCACCATAAACGTCTCCCTCAAAAAAATAACAACTGCCTTGTTCATTCTCGATGCAGACAAGATGTTTAACGCACCAACTGCATTACCAACAGCAACTAAACAATCTTCCACTGACACGGTCTCATCTGACAAACATTTGCACCCGTGACGTGCAGTCAAGGACGCAAATCCATCAGAATTCGACCCCATTGCTGCACTATTTGCAGACTAAGTCAGCAAAAAGACCTGCTCAACCAATACTATAAAGAGGAAAAAGGAAAAAGTTTCCTTTTTCAGAGAGAGAGAGAGAGAGAGAGAGAGAGAGAGAGAGAGAGAGAGAGAGAGAGATCCTTTTTCACTTGGGTGATTGAAACTGTAATTCAGTACAAAATCTATTCTTACTGTTCTTATTTTTACTTTACATTATTGTTGGAGAAAGCAAACCATTTATCTCTTGCTATGAATGGATTTCTTACATGTCCATAGTTATACATATCACCCTTATTTGAAAGCCTACTTCATTAACATGACTAATTAGCCAAAACTTCAATGGGTATGATTAATGCATATGCCAACATGAGAGTGAATGAAAAAGCTTTGATTGACTCTGAAGAGATTATGATCTTGTATTTTAAAGGGTCTACGCACCTCTCGCTTTTTCATGTTGTCTTCTTCAAAAGGAATCCTCTTTCAAAAGGTTTAATGAGATGAAACTAAGCTTTCCTTATTTTGGAATGGTGCAATGCCACAGGTATAATTATTTTATCATTGTACGTAAGGAAATGAGAACTTAAATTGCATAGACATATTTTCAGTTGGTTTGGTAGTACTCACAGAGGCAAATAATGTTGACGAATGTTGTTTAGTACATGTTTGTGGAATGGTCATTAAAGGACACCACTTATATAAGAGGACTTGGCTGTTGTAACCAAAATGCTTCAGAATCATTAGAAAACACAGAACTGCAGAAAATAATTTTAAACTGGGCAGTCTCCAGATGTACATGTGCTTGTTTACATCAAGAGGTCAATGTTTGGCTGATTAGCATGGCCCTTTTAGCTCCTGATAGATGCTGTGTAACTACTCTCTCTGACTGAAAAAAGCATCTTTCTACATCCTTGACCATTGAACGTTATCAGATTAAATAATGTGAGCAAGCATCATACTTTATAAATCACACATATTTGAAATATACACTTTAAAAAAGCATTTCTGAATGTTATTTCATTAAATAACAAATATAAAATGTTGTTTACATTGCAATGATGTACTAATAACATAAAAGTTTTTCCTTAGTTTTTTTGGCATACAGATGGCAGCATTGTCAATACTATCCCTGTTCACACGTATCCGTAATCTACGGTGGCCCAGTAGTGCACAACACAACGAAATATAAAAGGCAAACATAAGTTCACAACACAACGAAAACGCCACAACACAAATAAATCAAGCCACAACAACGGAAACAAGCCACAACTCAACGAAAAAGCCACAACACAACGAAATCAAGCCACAACACAACGGAAATGCTCCCAACCACTCGGGGGCACTCGGAGCGCTGTAAAGTTGCCACTGTTCTATAGAGTTGGCAATCTTACAAAGAAATCAATACCACAATTAGTTTTAACAGTATGTAAATCATGGGCTAATTTTCATTTTTGGGTGAACTAACCCTTTAAGGCTTAATATAATTAAAACGGATGAGTTACAAAACAATCCACCCCCCTCACAGTTGTCACGAAGGGCAAAATTTACTATATAGACCAAACCCACAATTTGTAGCAGGCTGTAAACATTTATTTTATTTTTTTTGCTGTAAAGTTGGGCATTTTAACATGGGGCTCAGTGAGATTCTGCTCCCTTTTGGTAGCCTGTCTCTAGCGGCCAGTCGATGAATTGCAGTTTAAGTTTTCAAGATAGACCGCGGGAGATTGCTGCTTGGGACAGACTCTTGACCTTCATACTCGAGTTTTGTATAATAATAACTATGAATATTCTAATGCATACGTAAACTCCATCTTAGAGCTGTTTAAAAACTCTTCCAATGGCTCTGCTCCATCGTTAGTTCAGACCGGTGATATGACGTCCAGACAGTTGGGTGATTTTCACTCTCCACTTCCAGTGAAGTGATGTATCAATGTTTCCTTCTTCTCTACGCCGTTCGCAGTGTCCTTTGAACTGAACATGTTTAATCCCTTCGGTTTGGAATCTTACTTAAGATGGCGGAATACCCTGTGAAGTCCACTACTCAGTCCACGTACGGTCGAATGGAACGCACCTTAAGACAGACACTGGCCCTCCAGGATTGAAGAACCCTGGCATAATATGTGTAGCTACCTTAAGCTCAGTGTTGATCTAGAGCTGGGAATCCAAAAACACCTAACATTTTGGTTTAACATTTGGTCTTTCTCCCTCAACAGGCAGCTTCAACTTGACATTAAAAATACAAATTGTGAGAATTTTGTGACTTGCATAGTTAAATTAAATGAGGGGAAAGTGGGGGAGCTATAAACAATACAATTAAAGCCTTAACACACATTTTGGAAAGAAATGCTCATTGCCCCAGTCCACTTCTACAATCATTCTTGGTGTGGCCGCTCGCTTCTCAGGCAGGCAATGTTATGGAGCACAACAGTAATGTCACATGCCCTTTGTGGAGTCACTCGGCAGTGCAGGCACTGGAACCTTGATTTGCTGAGACCAAATGTCATCTCTACACGAGCTCTCATGTGTGCATGGGAAATGTTATAGTTGTGTTGTGCCTCTGTCTGGGGCTCCTGATAGGGAGTCAAGAGATAAGGCAGGCAGGGATATCCTTGTCTCCCAGCAAAACTCCTGAGAATTTGCCTGGAGAGAGTACATATAAGATATTATTTTGTAACAAAAAAATTGGTGAATGTGTTTTTAAAGCTGTACTTTTTGCATGAATAACCTGCCTTGTGCCAGTTGCTGGGAAAAGAGAAGAGGCTCAAAATATTCTGGAGTCATGGTTTGAGCCAGGTAATTTTGCATTTACATTAGTGATGACACAGTCTGCATCACAGATCTTCCGGAATGTAGGTCACTACATTGCAATACAGTATAGGTTTAACAAAACATGTCTATAAAGAGGGATGTAGGTAACTTCATTTAAACTGTGGAGAAAACTGTTGAATCAGGCTATAGTATTTGAAGAAAATGTGTTTAGATCAGTGTAATTTGTATTGTACAGAACATAAAACTGAAAATAACAATTTCAGTGGGAGTGTACCTGGACATTTATACTGTGCACTGATTTTCTGTTAACAAAGTCTGCTTCATGTGGACCGGACAGGCGCTTTACGCATGTGGTGCAGTCCAGATACCTGATAACATTTGGGAAAGCTTCAAAAGTAAAAGCTTCCAACTGTCACGTCGAACATTAACACTCAAAAAACTTTCAAAGTCATACAATTATTGTTTAAACTTGCCTGCGATTCTATAAAAGGCCTGTTTAATGGAATACATTTTTCTGTGGCCAGGGAAGGTGATAAACACATTGAGCAGTTTTCTAAAGACGGGTACACATTCAATTTGCTGATGTTCCAACTGTGTATAAATTGTAACATACATCCACTGATGGCAAGCGTTGTGAACCCAAGTGCAGTTTATTAGCTCCAAACAAGATCAAACATAAAACAAAGACTTGGTATGGCATGGCAAGAAACTCACCAAAAGTGGTACACGGAGAATAGGCTACTTGACAAGGAACAAGGCAAGGGCTTAATGCTGCCTTCACGTGCTATCGGAAATTCCCTACTTCCCACTTCAGAAGTTGTGATTATGAGCTTGTTGCATTCAAGTGCTATTTATTTGCCGAAAATCTTATTAAAACCAAAATGATATGTAGAGTCACATGCACTGACAACCATAAACATTTAGGATGCTATCCAGATAGTCCGCTCTCTGCCGATTATGTATAATTTTGGTCAAATGCAGGCTGTTTTTACTGTGTATAAAAATACAATACGCTTCAAATGATTACTCATAATCATAGCACGTGAAGGCAGCATTAATATACAAGTATCTGATGACTGAACAAGATACACCTGTGAACAATCAGGACAATGAACCTGTGACAACAGGTGTGTTCGACATCGGCTGTGGCTGGATGCAACTGATCGGCGAGAGTAGCCGCGTGCAGGCAGGGAGGAGCTGCAAACAGAGACGTGAAGTCGGACACTTTCTGCTTCCCGCAGTGACGCTCACGCTGTGTTTGCATACTTTATCAGCTGAAGTGAAATAAATGCAATATTTGACAATACACAGACGTTTCAGAGACATTGTTGTCATGTAATACTTCATGTACTGCTTAATACAGGGTGTCTTTGTACAAGAATAAAGTTCAACATATAAGCCTACACTATCAATGAAGTGGGGTCTATGTTTTTAATCAGTTATATTTTGATAAACATGACAATATAACATCGCGACTACATGAAAGGAGGTTTTACTGTTATAAAAAACAGATTTGTGCGCATTAGTGGAGATGAAGGTTTTAGAATAAACACGAAACACACGTGATCGCTGTCATGCGATGAATCTGGCCAATCGTAGAACAGCTGTGTCGTCATCAGAGCCCCTGCAGCCTCGAGCAGCCGCTCTGGAGAAATTGCACCGGCTGTAATCGCCGGCTGCTCTCGAATCGCTCTTGCGGCACTTTGTTGACATACGTCACTGTCATGTGGCGTCGGCGCTGCCTCAAGTCGGGCAAAATTTCTAACCGGCATGCACTGCTTCAAGTCAGCCGCCGATCGGTCTGCGCATCGCTGGGTGAAGTCGAACAAGCCTAACATAACACATGAGACTAGGGAAGCACATGAGAAGATCACATGAGGGCAAGGAAGTCACAAGGAACACATGGCAAACCAGGAAACATGAACGTGACATGAAACAAAACCAAAACTAGACATGACAAAAATTTTCCACTTGCTAAAAAGCAAAATGCTATACATACAGTCTGTGGGACAGTGATTGCTTAATTGTGGCGTGTTTTATGTGCAATGTACACGGCCCCAGTAATCTACAGATATATACAATCCCTTCTCTCGAGAACCTGCAGCCTACCGCTCATACGGGTGGTTGTCTGGAAAAGCCAAAGGGTTTGACCTGTCCCTGAAAGTACGTTCCCTTCTGAATGCTCTACATGCTATAAGTGCTCACTCATCCACCACCTCATGAATGAAAGGACGTGTCATGATTCATAAAGTACGACACATGAGCTGAAGTCCTAATTTATTTATTTATTTTCATTAACAATGCATTTAAATACATGATTTCTTAATGATAAAGGTATTTTTTCGTATTCCCAGCTGGTCATTGATCGATGAACTCTGGTTAAGCAACAACTCAGGCTTATCCTGATAGTTACCTCTCCTAGGCTGAGGGTGTTCCATTTAAACCAGGTCTCGGCAACTCTGGCCCTCGAGGTCCACTTTCCAGTTGAGTTTAGCGCCAACCCTAATCAATCACACCTGCAAATCTAACTAAAGTCTTCAGGATTTCTTTTTGAAAATCACAAGAAGGTGGGTTTGATTAGGAATGGAGCTAAACTCTGCTGGACAATGAACATGAGGGCCAGCGTTGCCCACCTCAGATTTAAAACCATTGCACTGGTTCCACTAGAAATGGGCACTCACAAAACTTAAACAATGATGTACATCTAAGTTCACAACATGAAGGTAAATTAGCAAGGGAAGGTGATACAAATTTGACATGTAATGTTGCCACAGTCACCTGTTTCTTTCCTGTGAACTATTCAGTTGAATGAATGATTCAATGACTTGCACATAAAGCCAGTCAATTGTTTCTTTCCTGAATGAATCAGTGTTCTTGAACGAATCTCTAATAGACAGTCTCGTGTCGCCACCTACTGGAGAAGGGTCTGGCTGCAGACAATACAGATGCACTCTCAGACATGCAGGCTGCGTCCGAAAACTGGAAAATGCTGCCTTAAGAGGACACATCATGAATTGCAATAGAGATACATTTTAATAAAGCATTTACTAACACACTGAGTATCTATTACTATATGTCTAAATAAATAAGATGTGAAGATTTCAGATGCAAAAGCCTCTAAGTCCGTCTGATGTTTTTCTTTATAATAAGCATTTTCTGTCAGGCTTCTATGTATAGGATTCTACCTAAGTATTGGTTCTTCTGAATGGGCTGAGGCTGGGATTTAGTGGGTTTGAAGTTAAAGTATTTTGTGTAATATATGCAGAAAGCATTCACTAAGTATCGTTATATAATTTTTGACCGAAATGACTTTTAGAGGCTTTTGCATCTGAACTCTTCATGTATACATGTACATTTAAATAGATTATTAAACATTTACTTACACTTTCTAAATAATTTTGTGAATAACGTAATACTTGGTTTGTAAATATTGCAATACTTAATTAAAAAAATTATAATAAAATGATCATTAATAAAGTGAAAATACAATTATTAAACACATTATAGATATGCAAGTCATTGTCTGATTAGGCAGCAAGGCAACAAGTCAGCTGCTTAGGTTTTTGGATGCAACCTACACGTCTGAGTACATCTGTGCATGTCTGCAACCAGACCCTATTGACCTACTGGAGTAATGATGAAACCTCCAGAGTCCAGGGTCCCTGAAAAATCCTCTAATACACAAACTGTAAGTGCAGTGATAGAAACAGTAAAAACGTTTTATCAGCACTGGAAAAATCTGATTTGATCTTAAGCGATCTACTTAAAATGACTTGTTTAATGTTTTGTTACTCAACTTTTACCTTCAATCATTTTTAATGTCCAAATAGTTTTTGTGGGCCACTAAGGCCAGTCTGACAATAGGGTTATCACATTCTGGACTCCAGCAGCCCCAGGCCAGTTCATGAATGACACATCAGAACAGAAATCACAACACCACTGTCTGTTGAACAGACGGCACTGACTTTAGACTGTGGGAGGTGACCGGAGAGCACCTGCTCCAGCCCCATAACCCAACTGTCTATATTTAGTCTCCAGTTGAGCAGAAGGAGGGGGAGTTATAGTGAAGTTGATTTGGACTACAGTGCTGCGTCTGGCCTTTGAGTACACGGGCGAGTGACAGCATGAGTGATGTCATATGGGACGGCTATGCATCATCTGTTGGCAGATGTTTGACCTGCTGGTTGTGTTCCAGAAACAGCCACTGTGGATCAGGTCTCATCGTCCTTTGTTCTGAAGTAGCGCCTGCGCCCGGGCTAACCATCACAGCTTCCTGCAGTTTATTGTGTGCAGAGTCATGTGAGAAAGCAGGCGAGATAGTTTTTTCACTTGCTTGATGATTGTCACCATAGAAACTGTCCCAAGAAATGTGTTTTATAAAAATATACTTTTGAGACATCTTTTCAAACTGTGAAAATACTCTAAAAGCTCTTGCCTACCAGGAGTGATGGGAAGTGCTGGCATAAAACGGTCTTTTTCAACTTTTAAAGACAATGCTTAAGGGGTATAGATTGCAAGCAAACCCAAGAGACTTCATATCTAAATGGTTCTTTTGGCAAATACGCTCTGTGACTGGTTTAATTAAAGCAGAGTAAAAAAGTGCACTTTGCAAATTGAGCAATCACAGGCCTCTGGATATCTGAGAAGCCACAGGAGAAAGAGGTGTGACAGTCAATCAAAAGAGACAAACATCCTCCTTGAAAAACTCAGAGTCTTTTTGTGTCGTACATTCTCTCAGGGGGGCTTCAACAGACAACACAAAACATTGACATATTTTAAGCAACACACCTCTCTTTTTCTCTCTCAGTTAACCAGATCATCATTTGTCCATCATTCCAACAAAACATCTGCAAGCAGAGATATTTCTAAATTGTGTGGAATAACGACAATCTTAAAAGTATAGGGCTGTTAATTGGAGACCTTTTTTAAGTTTACTATTTAAGTTGTACGTAGTTTGAACAATACAAAATAATTGCATAAATCACTATATATAAAATGCCCCCAAATGTGGATGATTCAGAGACATTACATTAGCTGAAGAAATTCGAATTGAATATACAGTCAAACCAAAAAAATGTCAGACATTATTCAGATATTTTTTTTACTAGTGGGTGCAGGACACTATAGTTCACTTAGTAAGTGAGTATAACTAAATAAAGTAAACTGTGACATATTATACCCAATAATTCTTCATACAGTGACTACCAGTAAAATGTATACTAATTTGGGACCAAAATTTGGGGACCAAAAAACTTTGCCCTGCCCAAGTGTTTTTTCTTTAATTGCTAATGCAACCTTTTACACCACAGATTGAACAAAATGAAGCATTGCTTGATAATTGGTTGACCTCAATTGGTATTATCTAATTAGCTGCGTTTTCACTGTCATGCAGTGCGAGACAGAGCTTCCAACAGGCCGGGCTGGGCTAATAGCCTCGGACCTGTAGCACAGAGCCCAAAACCAGACTGCGTTTCCACCGTCAGGCCAGAAGCTCCGCAGCACTTCACTAAACACGCCTCTCTGGAACAACGTCAAACACACCCATAATTTCAGAAAACTAATCAGAAAGAAATCACTGGAAACTAGCGAGAATGCAAAACAAAAATGATAAAAGCGTCCGTTTGTTGGCATTTTTGTTGTAACTTAAAGATTTAAAACCAGAGTTGCTTTATTTTATATGCAGAACTAAATATGAATATCAAACAGTCCGGTATACAGATATGAGAGGTCCTGAAAAATGAAATAAATATGATGGCCTATATGATCTGTCTGATTTGTTCAAGTGTTCGTATTTACCATGTTTACTATGGTAAGGGTTAGCGCAAGTAGTCTTTTGCAGCACTATTTCTGCCTTATATGGTGATCAGAATCCAGTTATTCAAACATTCGCTGCGGTCTGAAAGTGAGTTTTGAGCTAAAATGATTTTAAAAGTCTTTAATATATATGAAATCATGCGTGGCCAGTCTAAGATAAACTCCGCCTTTGTTTCGTAACCACTCCTCAAACCTGAGCTGGCCCGCTTTGGACCAAGGTATTCGGTGGGCCAAAAAACCCTGGTCGTTGGCCCCAAGGAAGCCCCAAAGAGGCCCAATCAAGCCCTGGAAGTGGAAACATGACTGGCCCTGGCACACACTAGCACGCCCGCTTTTGGCCCGACAGTGGAAACGCGGCTATTGTATACTTAAATTTAACAGCTGACAGCTGATTGTAATCCATTACATCCCTTTCTATCAAAATTATTTGACATTATCAAGATGAATTTTGTTCTGACACAGTACTTGTGATGTTTTATTACCTAAATATCTAAATGATAGCGAATCAACTGTGATAATGTGAGAACATTTTGAAGGCGTCTGAATACATTTGTTTGAATGTAAATTTTTAGGTCATTTTTAAAGTAATTTTGGTCATAACTTTGATCGTAAATCTGTTCACACTAATCTGCATTATTTTATTATATCAATTAATTCATTCATTCAGCAATTGTACGCATGCAAACTGACATTATATTTAGCCATTACAATAGGTCACAGAGCATGATTAATGCATTAAACTTGAATCATGTTTATTTATCTTTTTAATAACATAGTAATTAAACAAATTTACACTTCATTAAATGCACATGTTAAATTGACCGTCCTAATTTAAATAATTAATACAAATGATTATTTGTGCATATGAAACGTAGATGAAAAGTGTCACACAACAGTGTTTGTTACTGTAAGTTGTATTGTTTTTAATAGTTTATAGACATTATTGATAATATAGCAATTATTCATAGTAGCATAATAACAGTGTGTAGTGTTACCAATTTGAAAAGAAGGCACTGTGTAGAGGCTTTATATCAATGAAGGTCAGTTGCCTGAAGGAAACTCACTGTCAGAGCAATGAATCAGAGATGTGGTCTGTTATATATATTTAAAAAGTGTCATCATGACCCATGTATTAAGATTTAAACCGAGATATTACTCCAGACTATTCGGCTTCCCTCTCAGCGGCTCTCTGTATATTGCCAATGTATTTTAATCTGTGGCCCCAGAGGGAGAACTGTGTAACACCTCATGGGTTTTCATAAGGTTATAAAGATTCACGGTGCATGCGTCACCATCCAAATAGAAAGAGTATTTCATTTCTGTGGGCAAATGAATCTTTCTCCCCTCATTTCCCAATCTCAAACAACTCTGATACAGAGGTGGGTTCTCAACACCACGAGAATCTCTAAGTTGACTCTTTTGTCATTGATGGGATGTTTATATTAAGAGATATACTGGCTTATCTGTATGTGTGCACCAGTGAACTAAGACTGATTATATGCTGAATAATAGACAAACATGAGTTTCATCAAATGTCTCTGGAAATTACATGTTTATGGGTAATTATTACTGAAAATTAAGTATTTAAAAATATATATATTTATATACACTGATCAGGCATTATGACCACTGACAGGCGAAGTTGATTACCGATTATCTCTTAATCACGGCACCTGTTAGTGGGTGGGATATATTAGGCAGCAAGTGAACATTTTGTCCTCAAAGTTGATGTGTTAGAAGCAGGAAAAATGGACAAGCGTAAAGGCCAATTTATACTTCTGCGTCGAGTGCACGCAGAAGGTACGGCGTACCATACGCATAGACGCGTTGGATACGCCGTACCCTGACGCGCACCTCTCCAAAAATGTAACAACGCGTCAATTCTACGCGGACCGCAAGCGCTGTGATTGGTCTGCCAGAACCCTTCCCTCAGGTCAATAAATAAATAAAAAATCTATGATAGGAGTGTGTGTGTGTGTGTGTCCAGAAATGGGATGATAGTTCCTTACGTCTGCTAGAACACAATATTTTGTAGTCCAGCGATTCTTTATGGTAGTAAATAAATACATAGATCCGCTGAGTATAGTTTATTTATTTTCTCATTAAAACCAAAGATGTTAATCAGGAATTGTATATCAAGAACAGGGACACATTAGGCTACATTTCGTGAATGAAGTCTCCGCAAAAGCAATCGATTGCTCGAGCCACCGCTAGTGAAAACAGCGGCCACGAATTCTGCATGATTTCACAAACACATTCCAGCGCCAGATCGCCTTATTTCACTTTACTAATCAACTAGAGATGCTTAATTTGTATTAGATACAACAACTCAAGCTGCAAGAAAAGCCGCTCTCTCACTGCTGCTGATATTCCGACATGAATGTACACATTCTACACAACAAGCTGCTTCTTCTTCGGCTGTTGTCTTGATTACACCAACATGCCCGAGGACACTGCCTACTAGCGTCTGCATGTGTAATTGCACATTGACACGGACAAAAGCGCAGAAGTATAAATGCTCACGACGGCGTCGGCTACGCGCGTACACTCGACGCAGAAGTATAAATTGGCCTTAAGGATTTGAGCGAGTTTGACAAGGGCCAAATTGTGATGGCTAGAAGACTGGGTCAGAGCTTCTCCAAAACTGCAGCTCTTGTGGGGTGTTTCCGGTCTGCAGGGGTCAGTATCTATCAAAAGTGCTCCAAGGAAGGAATAGTGGTGAACCAGCGACAGGGTCATGGGCAGCCAAGGCTCATTGATGCGCGTGGGGAGCGAAGGCTGGCTCGTGTGGTCCGATCAAACAGACGAGCTACTGTAGCTCAAAATGGACTTATTGCACAGGTGGCAACCTATCACAGAATTCACTGAGCTCCTGAGAGCTACCCATTCTTTTACAAATGTTTGTAGAAGCATCTGCATGCCTAGATGCTTGATTTTGTACACCTGTGGCCATGGAAGTGATTGTAACACCTGAATAAAAAAAATTTGTGAGGGGTGTCCCAATACTTTTGGCAATATATATATATATATATATATATATATATATACACCGACCAGGCATAAAATTATTACCACCTTCCTAATATTGTGTTGGTCCCCTTTTTGCTGCCAAGATTGAGATCCCATAGTGCATCCTTGTGCCATGTGTTCCCTAGGTAAGCAACGCACACGCACCTGGCCATTCACATGACGTAAAAGAAAACGTGATTCATCAGACCAGGCCACCTTCTTCCAATGCTCCGTGGTCCAGTTATGATGCTCACATCCCCACTGTTAGCGCTTTCAGTGGTGGACAGGGATCAGCATGGGCATCCTGACTGGTCTGCGGCTATGCAGCCCCATACGCAACAAACTGTGATGCACTGTGTATTCTGACTCCTTTTCAGAATCAGCATTAACGTCGAGCAATTTTATCTACAGTAGCTCGTCTGTTTAATCGGACCACACGGGCCAGCCTTCACTCCCCACGTGCATCAATAAGACTTGGTTGCCCATGACCCTGTCACCGTTTCACCACTGTTCCTTCCTTGGAGCACTTTTGATAGATACTGACCACAGCAGATTGGTAACAACCCACAAGCACCACCTGCAGTTTTGGAGATGCTCTGACCCAATCGTCTAGCCATCACAATTTGGCCCTTGTCAAACTCGCTCAAATCCTTACACGTGGCCATTTTTCCTGCTTCTAACACAGCCTTTCTCAAAGTGGGTGCCGCGGCACACTGGGGTGCCCCCTGACTGTGTCAGGGGTGCCGCCAAAAAATTACGTAGGCTAAAAAAAAATAAAAATAAAAAATATTCAGAAATTTCATATATAAAATATATTTGAATTTACATAAATACATTCTTCTTCTTTTTAACCCTTTCGCACGTACGATCACACATTCACACATGTGATTAGAACGGTCAGTGCATCACGTTCATTCAAATGTAAATTCAAATGTGCTTTCGCGTTGGCTTGCACTGAGCCAGAGACAGGCGCGCTCAGACTTGTCATATATCACAACTTTTCAGTGTTTTCAGCCACATAATGTTTATTTTAGGTTTCATACATATACGTACTAAAAAAAACAATACATTTAGAGTTTGTAAAATACACAATGATGAAAAATGAAGAGGCAATAATAATCCTTTCCATTATAATTAGTTTTATTCATATCAGATACACATTGTGTAAGTAACTTTAAAGTTTACTCTATTCTTCTCCCAGTTCACCTGCCACTTACTTTTATGTATTTTGGGAGAAGTGGATGAATTCACGTCTTGTAAATCCAACAGATCCGATTTTCTGAACTGCGCCTGCGGCGGCGCCCATCGTGCATACAGCTCAACTAACGCGATCGTTTTAAAGGTGTTTAAACGACAAAACACTTCCACTTGTATAAATTTGACAATCGGAATATCATCTATATAACCATCTCTTGTTGCAGATTATTTTTGTGTGTGTGTGGGTGTGTGTGCATGCGCATATGGCACGGATGAAAACAAGCACTATATGGAAAAACATTCCTGCTTATCTCTGGTGCATGGAACATGGATCTTTTTCTTATCGTTTTGTATCTGATTTTATTTATTTTTATTTTTGTTATGTCTGCCACTCTTTATTTTATTTTAACTGCATCCTGCACTTCAGTTTAGTTCTCCTGGTCAGGATTTGTTGTTGGGTATTGTGCGGTCCACCTCTTACGGTTTTATGGCATTTGTGTCTGATTAATTATTTTGTGAATTACTTTGCAAACCTGTGTTTTTAAAGGTGCTATAAAGTTGCTATAAAGTTGTTATTATTATTGTTATTTACAGTTCGTATTATGCTCTGTTCATTACTGTCCTGTCTAAATAAACAGGACATTTGCATTTAAATTTGGGTTATGCAGTGTTTTTAAATTATATTTTAAATTGGGGTGCCTTGAAATTTTATGCACTTTTGAAAGGTGCCCTGACAGAAAAAAGTTTGAGAAAGGCTGTTCTAACACATCAACTTTGTGGACAACATGTTCACTTGCTGCCTAATACATCCCATTCACTATGTATGTTATGTCCCATCCTACAATGTTATGCCTGATCGGTATGTGTATATATATAATTGCAGCAGTTATACGTATTACCTTGAATTCCATTCCATTTTAATGTTACTTTATTTTTCAATTACAATTCCACATCCTGTTCAATTCAAACACAGAAATCAAATTCAATGAACAGAGGTGGTAAACCTGGGGCCCTGAGATATTGAAAAATACATTGCAAGTAGCGGAAAACTGCTAATGGCTAATGCTTTAATCATCATTAGACATTAGCAAGGGAGTACTTAGGAGTTCACTTAAAGACATTGGTGCTTCGTAACATGAATATCTTCAGTAAAAACAACATGATTTATGTAAAGGAGGATTAGAGAGAACATCATTGCATTTCCAGCAAGAAAGTCATTTAATTATAAGTCTGTGACTAAATATGTTTGGGACGAAAATGGAGCTGGAGCCCAAAATTTAATAATATTGTCGAAATTTGACGCCAGCCCACAAGTGTGTAACTGAAAGACCTCATGAGGAACTCCAGAAGTAGCTGAGTGGGCGTAAAAGCCCGTCCCACAACATTAAATGATGTGTTATATTGAGGTGATCCATCCGAATGATGCAGGTTTAACGTCACAGGCTATATCGCGCTATTATTCCCCTGTTGTCTGTTAAGCTTCTCAGTAATGTGTGTTTGACATCTTGCACAATCGAAAGCTAATCATCTCCAGTAATGCTGGATGTGGCAGCTCTCAGGAGATGTATTAGGCCGTTATCTCACCATCAACAACAACATCATTAGGTAGATAATGCTAATGTTGAATGTACGATCCTTCGCGCAAAGCAACGTGTGGTAGGACAGCTGGAGGAAGTAAATTGTTATTGCTGCAATGGCGACTCATGAAGAAAAAATACTTCTGAGCCACGACTCCACCCATATCTGCTGTAGATCTCTCAATGTGTGTGTTTCTTTATACTTAGAGATTAGTTGTTAATCATCTGAAATCACATTTGAATCTTTAGTGTACAAAAAGTATACCTTAAAATGAAGTGCAGTGAACGGAAAGCAAATAAAATATTACTCAAAACAAATACAGTTTATCTCTGAAAATAATATTTACTGTAATACTACATCAGAACTGTTTGCTGTTTCCCAATTTTGAGTTAACATCTCACAATTCTGATGTTATTTATTGCTATTCTGACTTATTAATTCTGACTTTATTTCTGTCAGTTTGTCTTGCAATTGTCATGATCCTGGCCTGTGTATCCTTTTTCCAGTGTGTCTTTTCTTCGCAGTGTTTTGTAGCCCTTTTGTTGATCCGATTCCCCTGTTCATTAGTCTTGATTGTTCCCAGGTGTGTCTAGTTATATTGTTAGCCCTTGTGTTTGTATGCTGCCTTCACATGCTATCGGAAATTTAATAATTCCCACTTCAGAAGTTGTGATTAGAAGCTTTTTGCATTCAAGTGCTTTGTTGTCAGAATGAACAGGAATCATGGAGGACACCAGGTTTATTCTTGCCTATTTATTGGGAAAATCATATTAAAACCAAAATTATATGTAGTGGCACATGCACTGACAACCATATAAACATTTACAATGCCAGATCCACTTTCTGTCGATTCCGTACTTCGGTCAAATGCAGGCTATTGTCGCTGTGTAAAAAACATACAAAATGCTTCAAATGATTACTCGTATATGTAAATATGCACTCGATTAACGACCAGACAAGACAATCTAGCTGTTTTGGAGAAAAAACTAATAAATCATACCTTTCACAGCAGTAGTTCTCCCCGCCGCCATGTTTAAATTTTATGGCACGCCCATATTGGGAATTTGAGCATCACAATTATTTCCAAACTTCCCAGTGGTAAACACGACATTAGAGGGCGTTCATGTCCAATTTTTACACAAGAAACTCATTACGAAAATTCTGTTAAAACCCCAGTGTTCCCTTTCGAAAGGGCACTCGTGCTGCGTCTGCTGACGCTACAGGGGAACGTGTGACAGGTGTCAATTACATCAATCCTATTGACCAGCGACAGCCTATGGGGTCATCACCGTGCGACCAGGAAGTATACAAGAGCGCCGTGCAAACATAATGCTATCATTTTTGTCTTCAGGGACTGTCTGTCTTGAGTCAGCAAAAAAATTTAAAATCCTTCAAGAAAATGTAATGCACAGAGAAGAAGTGTAGCGATTATCGCAAACGCGCTGATCCGTGTCCCAGGTTTCTCACGCCTGAGGACACCCATACCCTCTGTGTCTTCTGCCTGGGCGAATTGCGAGCGTTTCCCGATGAGGACGCTCCGCTCTCGTCTGGTTCTCTTCTCGCGGGAAGAGGGCCCAGCATCTGGGAGCGGTCCCGCTCATGCCGAGACTGAGCGGCGACGTTTGTCCTGGTGCTCCCAGATGGATCTGGCTCATCGGCTTGAGAGAGGTGTTATTCTCTCGGATGATCAGCCAGATCACGAGAGGCGGCTGCCGGGGGAGGAGTCGGATCTGGACTCCTCCTCGTCGTCAGCCACAGCTCTTCCACTTGAGCAAAGGATGGCTGTGGAGGGTGGTGATGATGCGGCCTCGGCCAAATCCTCTCAGCCATCCTGCCCCGTGTACGGGAAGCTGCTAGAGGTGATGGAACGTGCCACCCACAGGCTACAGTTGCCGTGGCGGCGCGTTAGGGGAGAAACCGCTCGTTCGAAACGGTTGGATGATCGGTTTCTCTCCGACCATAGCCGCCCAGCTCCCGAGAGCCTTCCATTCCTCCCTGATCTCCACGAGCAGATCGCGGGGGCATGGAAGAGCCCATATTCGGCCTGCATCCATTGGTATCAGCGGTCTAACTTCGCTGATGTCGAGGGGTTGGCCGATGCTGGGTATGTGTCGATGCCGCCAATCAACGAGACGTTCGCGAACTATCTCGCGTCTGGGCGCCCATCGACACTGAGGGCTCCCACCCTGCCGTCGAGACCACTTAAGACAACCTCTCGTCTTAACGGCAGGGTGTACACGTCAGCGGGTCAGGCTGCGGCAGCTCTGCACACCATGGCGGTGTTGCAGGCTTATCAGGCTGATCTGCTGAAGGACCTCGATCAGGGGTAGGGCCTACCCCCTGATGTGATGGCCGAGCTCTGCCGCACCACAGATCTCTCCGGGCCACTAAGAAAATAGCAGTCGCCATCGATCATTCGCTGGTGGCTATGGTGGCCACGGAGATGCCCTGGTTTCGCCCTCTGAATTCTTTGGCACCTCCGTCGAGGCGGTGGTGGGTAAGTTCAGGGAGGTGAAGGCGCGCTCGGCGGCTTTTAAAACATGTATTCCGCTGAGGTCCAGGGACACGCCCAGGCAGGTGGGTGTCCCTGGCCCGTCACGGTCCGAGGATCGGCGACAGGGCCAGCGAATCAGTGTCGCCTCTCATGCGCCCCCTTCGTGGCGGAGTAGGATGCAGAAGAGGCGGGACACCCGCAGCAGGATGAAGGAAGCCGGTGAAGTGAACCGGAACCAGCGCCGGAAGCAGCGTAACAGGTCCCCGCCCCCTAGGGCGCGTTAGATCAACGACCTTATCCCTTCTTCCCACCCTTTTCTCCCTGGGCGCTTTTACAAGAGGCTGGGCTAAGCCCATGATGAGCAGATGTGAGATTCTGACGGCCCGCCTGGATTGGCCAGTGGTGAACCTAGGCGTATATGTTACAAGGAAGCTTATGGGTGGATATCATGAAGCACCAAAGGCGAGCTGGTGAGTCCCCCTCGCGAGGGTAAACATTATTTTCATTATGTTGTGAGGACTTTATGCTTTCCTTAGAGGGTTTTTGGGGATCATGGGATCGTTGTTAGGATACTACAGGGCCTGTAGTTCCCCGGTTGGGTGGCTAGAACGATTTATTGAGATGCCACTGTGTGGTTCTGTGTAGAGCTGAAAGCTTCACTAGTAGAGAAAAGCCGCCGTTGTGTTTGGCTGTGTGAAACCTCCTCTCTATGTGAAAAAAAAGAGTAGTTGAGGCCACCGCTCATTCCCGTGGGCATGTAGTGTTTTATTAGGCGAGTGTGTTTCTCCTGGTTAAACAGGAAAGCTCGTAGCCACCCCAGGGTAAAGCGTTAGCTTCCCTTCTCGTGGAAACGTATAGATGGGAGTGTGAGTTCAGGCTGACACAAGAACTGCAGTGAGATCTATGTCCAGCCTCGCGGGGCTCGGATGGGGTTTTTCCTGGGGTTTTTTCACTTCCCCGAGCCTAGGGTAAGATCTGTATGCAGCCTGGCCCTCTCCAGGGCGCCGCATCAGTTGGCCTAGGCTTTAGCTATGGGACGGGGGGGGGGGGCGTTTCTTTCTTGAAAGTATGGTCGCCCCGTGCCCTCTTCTTGAATATTACAGGGCTTTTTTTTGTTGCATCCCAAGTTCAGCCTCCTCTCATTTGAGAGTCGTCCGACCAAGGCACGCCCCCTTCTCTGCGTTCTGGGGTTCCGTTTAGTAATGCTGTTTGGTGTGAGGCAAAATAGATAGCGACTTAGCCAGTGGTTACGGCGCGGGGTTAGGCGTCTTCCACTTAGGCGTGGTTAGACTAGCTTTGCTGAACCCCGCTTCCCAGAGCTTGTCTGCGGCCGCCACCTTCTGGCGGCCCCTGGCCTCATTTTGGAAAAACTCATGGCCAGTTGGTAGTATGTTCCTGAATACTTCACCCTTTGCTCTGTGTCTTCTGCTCCACCTCCTAGGGCTTGGGTTGAGCTGCCCTTCGCAACCTCCTGCTCCGTGATGGTTTGCTCCCCTGAAGCCGAAGCATTGCCATGGCTGATGCCCTCGCATGGATGGCAGGCCGCTGGAAAAAAACAGGCGGCTGTCCTGAAGTTTCCCAAATAGTGACTGGCTGGGGGTCTCTCGGGTCCCCTAGCCACGTTCCCTTAAAGGAACCCCTTCTGTTGAATGGGTTGGTTCCAGGTCTTTGAGCGGCTGGGGTAGGACTTCATGTCATGTATGAAGGTTCCTACTGAGGCTTATAGCTTGGGCTATGACCGTAGGGAATGCTGTCACTGACAGCCTAGTGTGATCAGAGGGGGAGTGGTTCAGGCATTTCAGTTGAATTTGCTTGTCCTGACAGTTGTCACTGCCTGTGGGCATGCACTCCCTCAGCATGGCGGTGTGGGTATATCATTCACCGTAGAGTCAGCTGACGCATGGCAAGTTCCCTTTCCAAAGGAAACTTCTCAGGTTACGTATGTAACCTCTGTTCCCTGAGAACAGGGAACGAGACGCTGCGTCTCATTGCCATGCCTCGGGGCCAGCCTGCTAAACAGTCCCTTCAGACGAAGTGGATAGCGTCATGTTTGCACGGCGCCCTTATACACTTCCTGGTTGCACAGTGATGACGCCATAGGCTGTCGCCGGTCAATAGGATTGATGTGATTTGATAGCGATTTCAGATACCTGTCACGCTGGAGGCATTCCCCCGTAGCGTCAGTTGACGCAGCATCTCGTTCCCTGTTCTCAGGGAACAGAGGTTACATACGTAATTTGAGACGTTTCCTGTGTTCTTTGTCAGGTTTTGTCCTTTGTGGATGATTTGGTGGTGTGCTTCATCGGAATGATATGAAACTTGGTGTCTTTATTGGTATTAGGTATGTAAACACATAAAAAAATTGAGGTCATGATTCGAGCATGAAAAATTTTGCGTTCATTTTCTTCTGTCACAAATGACCGACCATAGGAAATTAATGGGAAATCGGCAAAAATTCACAAAATATTTGAGTGTACAATCTACAAATCGGCCACAATGATGAAAAAAAGTACACAACAGTTAAGGGGTGACACTTTAAAACAGGGGGACCAAACTCAGTCCTGGAGGGCCACTGTCCTGCAGAGTTACTTAAACACACACCTATGACAAATACACGTACACAAAATGTTTAGTTGAGTCAACTTGACATTATTTGTTTTTTGGAGATATGCAACTATTCTGTTACAAATCTTTTGTAGTTGAGCCAATTCAAGAAATGTTGTCCATTGTCCATAAGAACTGTCCAGAAGTTCTTAAGAATTAACAGGTTTAGATGTTGATTTTTTTAATTGAAAATAATTTTGTCATCACCATTTTGGTGATGAGTGTTTCCTGTGGTTTGGGCAGTTAGCCTCTTTATGTGAGTTTGTGGCCTTTGTAACAGTGTTTGGCAAAACACATAATTTGTTGCTAAGAAAGAAACCAAGATGACCAAGTTTTCAGCCTCATAAACTCTGATAAATCAATAATCTTAATTCTGACCAATATTTTACCAGCAAAACTTTGTTGCAGCAGATCAGACATTCTGAATTTGAAATACATTACAGAGGGAAAAAATGTTTTGCCACACACAGACATCAAGAATCAGCATATGAATCTCAACAATGGTGACATGCTTCAGGCCGCAATGCATGCTGGGAGCCAACATAGTATTAAAATTATGGCTCCCAGCATGCATTGTGGCATGAAATATGTCACCTTTGTTGAGATTCATATGCTGATACTTGATGTCTGTGTGTGTGTTCCCACAATGTATTTAAAAATCAAAATTCAGAATGACTGATCTGCTGCATAACACTTTTGTTGGTAAATATAATATATTATTCATAAATAATCACTTTTTATCATGAATAAAGTAGTAAACTACTCCCCTTTATAATGCTGTTATCTAAATCACATGATCTTTGGTTACGGCTTTCTTTGCAACAAATTATGTGTTTTGTTAAACACTGTTACAAAAACCACAAACTCACATAAAACACCAAGGGCCCTATCTTGCACCCAGCGCAATTGACTTTGTACACCGAAGCATGTGTCATTCCTATTTTGCACCCGCGCAAAGCGCGCTTTTCCCTCCACAGAAGCACGTCGCTAAACTAGTGAATGAACTTGCGCTCCCTGGGCGGTTCAGCGCAAAAAAGGAGGCGTGTTCCGGCGCAAACAATCCCTGGTGCTATTTTGCTGTTCCATTAAACAATTGCGCCACTGACCAGAAAAAACCTAGTCTAAAGTCAGTGGCGCGTTGCGCGTTGTTCATTATGCTATTTTAAGGGCGCATGCTTGACCATAATGTATAGCGTGCACAACGCGCATACACTTTGCTCATGTAACACAGATGCAACAGTTATTTTTGCAAATCATAAATTGTTACACTAAAAAAATATTAACACATGACATGACGGAAATCATTGTGGTGTGCCACGAAGATGTGAAAAAATAGGCATAAATCTAGCTTACAAATGATTCAGGCTAATTGTAATAAGGATAAGACCTGTTTGCCCAATAGTGGCAAGACATATATGTAGCCTATATAAGGACATCTGACAAATTGGTTTGTCCGTCAAGAACCAGGAAAAAAAATCGACTGAAAAACTGAAAAAACTGAAAGACTGAAAAAAAAAAAAAGACTGTGAAATCACCTTTACCATAATGTACAACATTACAACTTCACTTCTCTGTCTTTCACTGCTCTTACAAGAACATCAGTCTCCTCGGCTGTGAACCGCTCCTGGCGTGCGCCTGGTAAATACGCCATAATAATAGCAATCCATAATGGAACTTGCCCACCTGCTTTTAAAGGGAATGTTGGATGACGCTCGGATTGGTTTATTCACGTTACGCCCAAACCACACCTATGAATAATGAAGCTACTTCAGACCAACCCATTTTAGATTTGCGCCGGGCGCAAGAGCCATTTATCCCGCCGGGAAAATAGCAACAGCGCCGAGACCCGCCCACAAAGTTACTTGCGCTTCGCGCTTTGAAACTTGCGTTTCAGATCGTTAAAATAGGGCCCCAAGAGTCAAACTCCCCAACTAAAGGAACCGCTCATCACCAAAATGGTGACCAAACATTTTCAATAAAAAAATCTACATCTGAACCTGTTAATTCTTAATAAGAACTTCTGTTTCCAATAGACACAAAATGTTGATTTGGCTCAATTACAAAAGATTTGTTACAGAATAGTTGCATCTCTCCAGAAAACAAATAATGTCAAGTTGACTCAACTAAAAATGTGTGTGTGTGTCTCAGTGCGTATAACTGTTATTTACAAAAGTTGAGTCAACAAGAAAAAGCTAGGGGAAATTAGTACTAAGATTTTTTTTTGCTGTACGAGATTTTTACAGTGTGGATTTTTGCTGAACCAACACAACAAAATCAGTAATTTCAACGTTTTTCAAGTTGCGCTTTTTACAGTGTGGTCATAAAAAAACTACTCCCACTTGTGCTCTTCGGTCAAAAATGACCACCATAGGAAATTAATGGGAAATCTGCAAAAACACAAAAATTCACAGAATTTAAAGAGTGTGATATTGACACATCCACTCACACATAGACATACACGCGCACACACACACACACACACACACACACACACACACACACACACACACACACACACACACACACACACACACACACACACACACACACACACACACACACACACACACACACACACACCTATGAACCACAGTGTCTGTAATACAGAGCAAAGTTTTTAAAATATGTGAAATCCATTCAATAATTCAGTCATAATGCAGAAAAAGCTCACAAAAGAAAAGGGGTGACATTCTAAAACTCTCTCTCTCTCTCTCTCTCTCTCTCTCTCTCTCTCTCTCTCTCTCTCTCTCTCTCTCTCTCTCTCTCTCACACACACACACACACACACAAACTCACAAACACACAAACTGTGCACTTTGCAGCTCAGGCTTGATCCTTTGCATCTATCTGAGCATTTTTAAAAACTAAATACATAAATCACGTTATAATTGAATGAATGAATATTTACTTTTTTTTTTTTTTTTTTTTTTACAAAATCTGAATACAAAAATGGGTAGGTTCCTTGCTTTCTCTTCCTAACACAATGATTAGGTTTGACTGTATAGATTATTATTATTATTATTATTATTATTATTATTATTGTTATCATAATGCAAAAACTAACACTTTAAATCACTATTTTTTTACAAAAAAAACCTAAAACTTTATAATAAATAGTCTTTGAGATTTTTTTGAAATATATATTAAAATCCATCTAAAAAAAAATGTAATGTGTTCAAAAGAGAACTAGGAAATTCACAAGCCTCTCCATAGAGACCTCTAGTGGTTACACCCATGGTTGCATGTTTGATTAAATAATTCCAACGGAGGGCGCGAATCTGCCTTCAAAAAAACTTAATTTGAAAGACTAATGCTGCGTTCACACCAAACGCGAATAGAGCGTCTGGCGAGACCAATGGTGGAGGTCAATGGAAAGGCGCGTTGACGCGCGTCTGGAGGTCCCGCGGTGCGGAAGGCGCGTTTCGCACGGCACAAAGGACGCGAATCCCCCTCATTTGCGCGTGCAGTTCGCGCGAATGGCGTGAATTGGACGCGAATTGAGCGTCTTGCGCGATACGCGCGTTACACGCGAATGGTGCTTTTGTGCATTCACGCGTTTGAAGCGAATTCGCGTCTGACGCCCGAGTTTAAATATTTGAACTTTGGCGTCAATTCGCGCCGCGTTAACCACGGTATCAGGAGCCTGCTCGCTGCTGTCACATGGTAAAGTGACGTGATGAGAAACCCTGCATAATTTAAAAATAGAACTATTGTGTCACAAAATGTAGTTTTAAGACTTTTTCAGGTGAGAATGTAGTTGTTTAAAGCTAAAATCTGTGGTTTATTTATAAAGAGAGTGCCTATTTAAAAAAATAATCTTGTGTTTTTGGAGTTGTGAGATCCAGGGAATCACCGGGCAATCACCGCTCATAACCCCGCCGAGAACAGCCTTTCCTCGGCCAGTCCTTCTGCCGTCTGCCGCTGGCTCTGATGTCTCTGTAGTGGTTCGTCTTGTGTAGATCTAACGGGCGATCTTTGCTCTCATGAATCATCATTTGTTGTCTGCCAAATCGTTTTGACTGAGGGCAAAGAGAAGTTTCATAACTTTATATTTTAAGGATATTTAAATATACATGCAGTGAAGATAATGTAGGAGTTGCCTGGACCACATTTGTGTGGCTATTAATGCTTAATATAATGAAAATGAAAAGAGGCAGAGTGGTGTTTTATGACATATTTCTCCTGGAGTGCCTTGAACGCGCGTCAATTTCGCTTCAAACGCGCGATTTCTACGCGCGTCCAATTCTCTGCGGACGCGTGAATGCATTCAAAATGTTCGTGCGTGAAACTAGACGCGGTAGACGCGATTTTGACGCTCAATTCGCGTTTGGTGTGAACGCAGCATAAGACTCTATTTTTACCTGAAATACTGTTAAACATTACAAATGTTTTTTAATTATTATTTTCAATGGCAAATATAGACCATAATTATTGCATAAATATTAATAAGTACCATCAAATCATCTCAAAATACAAAATAAAATAGAAAAAAATATTACTGAAGAAAAATAAATTACATTGGTTTTACTGGGGTGGAGGAAGTTTAATTATTAGGTGTCCGGTCACTTATGACCAGGAAGATAACCAATACAACCAGTAAATGAAGAGCACCAGAGGGTTAACATATTTCTCTCTTTTGACTACCGTTATCAATCTCACTCTATTTTTTCCCTCTTTTTTCAGACTATTTTCAGACAAGCATTGTCGAGCCAACATTCGAAGTGTGTCTCAGCAAGCTTTCCTTTTCTAGTATTCCAAATGATTTTTTTTGTGATTCCTAGAGGTCATTGAAAAAAAGTTATTTTCATAGTAGATTATTAGGGTGTGTTCACACTTGTAGTTTGGTTTGCTTGGTTTGTTTGGTCTGGACCAAAACAAAAAAATAATAATTTAGTCATGGTTAGCATTCACATTGGTGGATATGTTCACAACCTGATTGGTCGGCTTTTATTACGTATATTTCGTGACGGAACTTACCAAACATCCAAAACAATGCTGTGTGCTGGGCTAAATGTGCTTGTTGTATGTGCATATGATGGTATTATGTGAAGAGCTTAAAAAAAAACTACAACAGCAGGAATCCCTCCGTCACACACACACAAACGAAGATCTGCTGCGAGAGATTCTGATGCCTCCACCAACCTGTGATGGGGAACATCACGACTATGATGCAAAAAAATAGGTATGGTAGTGTCTTGCGACATTATGTCCCCTTTTTTGAATGGTTTACATGTCTTTGGTCTGTGTTGCGTTCATATGTCGTTCGAACCACAGCAGAGTTAATTTGAAAGCGGACCGAGACCCATCTTTTCAGCTGTCTCGGCCCACTTGTTTGGTGCGCACCAGGGTTCAGATGGCAGCATTCACACTTATTCAAATGAACCACACTAACAGAGAAATCACACCAGGGTTCATTTTAATTGAACCAAACATGCCAAGTGTGAAGTGCCCTTAGACTCTCTGCTTTTCTCCCAGAGGACATTACCACCAGTTCTATACAATCATCTTCCATTAACAACACAATAAAGGAGATTCCATCTTGTTCCTTTGTCACCACTAAACATTATGGGTTTCTTGTCCTTTTGAAACCGGCACAACATGTGTTCTAATGAGCTGCGGTCAAAATCTAAGATCCATGACATCCAGTTATGAGTCACCACTGGTTTTTCTAATCCATTACAGGCTGGTGCAAACTTCCCGCATGCATGACCAGGAGTGGCGACAGAGGGAACGTGGTTCAGTAAGGCTGCCAGGAGAGCAACTGAGGAAATGCACTACAAGGTCAATCAAGCTGTCCGTGTCTCTTCCTCTCCACTTTGGGAAGCACAGCATGCCGTGGCAGACCTGGAACAGTCATTCTTGAAAGAGCACAGCAGTGATTGATAAAGACATTCTCTGGACATGATATCCTTTCAGTGAAAAGATGCCCTAAAAAATAACCTGAGGCAAGACAATAGATAAAAGGAACAGAAATCAGGGCAGGTGAAATTTGTAATGAATTAATGATGTCAGTAGGCATTATGTAAGATGTGATATGTGTGTGTGTGTGTGTGTGTGTGTGTGTGTGTGTGTGTGTGTGTGTGTGTGTGTGTGTGTGTGTGTGTGTGTGTGTGTGTGTGTGTGTGTGTGTGTGTGTGTGTGTGTGTGTGTGTGTGTGTGTGTGTGTGTGTGTGTGTGTGTGTGTGTACAGTTGCAAGAAAAAATATGTGAATCGCTTGCAGAGTCTGTGAAATGTGAATCATTTTAACTAAATAAGAGAGATCATACAAAATATATGTTATTTTTATTTAGTACTGTCCTGAATAAGATATTTTATAAAAATATTTACATGAAAGATTTACATATAATCCACAAGAAAAAAAAAACAGAATTTAATAAAATTACCCTTTTCAAAAGTTTGTGAACCATTGATTCTCAATAATATGTGTTGTTCCCTGGATGATCCACCGCTGTTTGTTTGTTTTTTGTGATTAAGTGATTTGTGATTGGAGCAGTTAAACTGTCCAATGTTCTTCAGAAACATCCTCCAGGTCCTGCACATTCTTCAGTTTTCGAACAGATTTTGCATATTTGAACCCTCAGAGACTCAAACAACTATTAAAAATGGTTGAAACATTCACTGATGCTTCAGAACATGAAACATGATGCATTAAGAGCCAGGGGTGAAAACTTGTTGAATTTATAGATCAAGGTAAATTGTACTTAATTTGTCTTCCGGGAAACTTGGAAGTATCTTCTGTTGCTTCTGAAGGGCAGTACTAAATGAATAAAACTGACATTTAATCAAAATAAGAAAAATTTGGACATCTTCATTCTGTTCAAAAGTTTCCACCCCCGGCTCTTAATACATTATGTTTCCTTCTGGAGCATCAGTGAATGTTTCAACCTTTTTTAATATTTGTTTTTGAGTCCCTCAATTGTCCTCAGTGTGAAAAGATGGATATCAAAACTTAGTCACTGCTGGAGAGGGTTTAAATATGCAAAAGTGAGCCCATGCAGACAGCGCCCCAACCGAGGTGGACGCGTACGTATAGACAACGAGAAACGGACGGGAGCCTCCGTTTTTCTTAGCACAACAAAATAGCGGCTGTAGGTAACGTTAGTGATGGGGCCATACCATTGAAACGGGGTGGTCTGCGTCTGAACTGAAAGGAATATGTGAATATTTGCGCGATATGTCCGAAATGGCTCTCCACGTGTCTTGAAAAAGAGACAGTTTATACGGCTGTATACTGTCCTCGACAGTTGCTGGCGGCGGTGTAGCGAAGCTAGATCTAACCCCGACGAAACATAAAGACATGATGAGCGAGTTTGGTGTGGTGGAACTTGACTGGCCTGCAAAGACTCCTGAGCTCAACCTGATAGAACACCTTTGGGATGAATTAGAGCAGAGACTGCGAGCCAGGCCTTCTCGTCCAACATCAGTGCCTGGCCTCACAAATGCGCTTCTAGAAGAAATTCTTGTTCAAATGCGCTTCCAAAATTCCCATAAACACACTCCTAAACCTTGTGGAAAGCCTTCCCAGAACAGTTGAAGCTGTTATAGCTGCAACGGGTGGGCCAACTCCATATTAAACCCTACAGATTAAGAATGGGATGACACCTGATGCTGCTGTCGCTGCCATCTGACTAGTGGCTGTTCTGAGCAGTTTCTCTGATCTAAATTTTCTTATTTAATAAATGTTAATTTTATGTCAGATGGAATGGCAACAGAACTTGAGCTAACATCTGTTAAGAACAGCCCAGACAGTTGGCAAAAAGGTGTACACCCATAAAGGGGCACCAGAATGCGTGATTTTGCCTTGGTAATGATGAAGTCTACAATAAGGGGACGCAAAATACATAGTAAACCACATTCACAAAAATGCTAACCCAGAAGGATTAGATTTCTCAGAGGATACTCGGATCTCTGAGCTAGCTAAAAACAAGTAATTTGCTGCAAAATTTTAAAGAGGTCTTGTGAGAAAAACACTTACTTGATGACTCAAATTGACTTGATCTCGCCTTTCAAATAAGTCTATTCATACTTCTTAAAGGCATTAATGGAAATATAAGTTAAATCAAATTCAGAATTTAAGGTATTTTCTTTTATAAAGATATTATCCAAAGTGCTCATTACATTGAACACTCACATTTCCCTATGAAACCCTATGTCTGAGATCACTTGTGTAGAAATTCAATTTGTATGGAGTGATTCTGGTTTGCAAGAAACAAATCAATGTCCACTAGCATTAATTTCAACCGCATGCTCAAGTCAAGAAAATCTCCCAAGGCGTTTTATAGAGCAAAGCGTCGTCTGCATTGACAGCAGAGGTCTTTATATGCGACAGCAACAAAGCGTTTAGCATAACACTGAGAGGAGCATTTGTTTGGAGCCTGTCTCTGCCCAGTTTCGCCACTGGTGCTTCGCTGTGGTTTAGTTGTTGGTTTCTGGCAGTAGTCCAGGCCGCTGCTTTGTGAGGTCTCCAGCTCCTGGAGTGATTTCACTGTCCAGTGAGCTATGAAAGCTTTTTATAAGTACATCAGCACAACTGCATTAATTGGCAGCCATATTGATTCAGCATTTGTGTGTAAGACACAGAGAAGAGGAACATTAATGGATATATTTATAATGAAGTACCTCTCAACCTTGTGCTTGATTCACAAATGGGGCATAAAGTTTTGCAAGTCTCAGCCAAACAAAAAATAAAAATACTGACCCTTATGTTTTACTCAATTCCTCTGGGCTAAATGTAAAGTGGCCACTGGAATTAAATTGACATGAACATTTATAGTGCACTTAAAAATCAGTAGAAACAACGGTGAACTGTTTCCTTTGGACTATTAGGATCATTAATGAAACAAAACAAAAATGAAAAAGAAAAAAAATATATTGAAAAAAAAAACCTCTGGTGTTGATTATCAATTTCAGCTTTATGTTTGAACATGTTTTAATAAACCTGTCAAAACCAAGAGGTATATATATATATACACACACACACACACACACACACACACACACACACACACACACACACACACACACACACACACACACACACACACACACACACACACACACACACACACACAATTTTTTTTGTATTAAGCAAACAAAGCAATGCAGATAAGTACACACACACATAGATAAATATAGACTTGGAAAATGCAAATACCATAAAAAAATAAGATAGCAAAACAGAAATAAATGCCTAATACAAGAGGAAACAAATTAACTAACAGACATAAAAAACAAACAAATGAGTGAAAGATACAGAGAAAGGAAAGTTGATTGATGGGGACAGATAGAACAAAATTATAGAAAAAAAAAAATGGGGGGTGGGTGTAGGTCCAATTTGATGCCGTTTTTGATTGGCCGTTGACTGGTTTGATCGGTTTACTGCTGTATATATACATCCCATTGGAGCTTGACCTAGTTGCATCTATGCGTTTAGTGCTTGGATATTATTAAGAGTGACCCACCATCTGCGGTTGTGAGGTACTTGCTTTAAGCCAGGTATCATCAGTGGCGTGCGGTCCATATAAGCTGCGAATGCTCTGCATACCCAAGCCGTTCTTGGACTCGCTGATTAGTATTAACACTATAAATTCACTTGTTTGATGTGTACCATAAAGCTTACATGATGAAATGTTAGTAATAGATGTAACACATTTATTTATTTGCCAAACGACAGTAATTTTCTTCAAATTGGTCACTCACTGGGAGTTCCTGGAAAGCGGATCCACTGCAGCTTTGGTGCCTACGCTCTGTTGTTATGTATCGTCATCACTGTCCCCCGTTCTCATTGGTTCGCTGGCATATGAGGGATTTAATGAACTGGGTAAGCTGTGAGTGGATAGCTCGCCCAAGATGAAAAATTAGCTGTTACTGCCAGATCTCAATCAACGAAAATCACACTGTATTTGATACAGAATTAACTAGTCTAAATCAAGTGAAAAACTTTTTTTTCTCCTTAGGGAAATGTATTTTTAACAAAAACTGTTAAAGACAGACCTATTGTAAGCAGACCTGTAACTATCCGAGGCTGTTAATCGTAGTCTATGTGCAGTGGTGTAAAGTAACGAATTACAAATACTCTCGTTACTGTAATTGAGTAGTTTTTCTCAGGAATTGTACTTTATTAAGTAGTTTAAAAACTGTGTACTTTTACTTTTACTTGAGTACATTTTAAGTGCTGTATCGGTACTTTTACTGCGCTATTTTCCCTAAACCTGCCGTCGCTACATTATGTTTTGGCTAAGACGAATAATCGGTCCTCTGACTACATGCATCACGCATGTGACTCCCATCATATCAACCATAGCATTAGGGAGTCGCGACCAGCCTAGAGTGAGAGGCATTCGCGCTTTATGAAATCGTGAAATTGCCTTAAACAACACAAAAAATTGACAGCAGAATATTACATTTTCTAACACACGCACAAATGGTACGTATTCTGTTAGCGTCACACAAGCACACGGTGCCATCTGCTGGAAACACTTCCTTTAGCTTGATTGTTTGCCAGGCTTCAGTGCATTAGGCATTAACCGATCGTCACTGCTAGATCTGTGTTCCTTACATCGATTTCGCTCAGCATGTAAACGCAGTAACCTGCTTTCTGTCGGCTTATTGAAGTGCATATTTTAATGTAATGTGTTTTCATATGGCCATTTAAAATTTTAGTCCATGTATATAGCAAATAACTTTAATAAAACATCAGATTTATATTTAAATCAGATTTTTTTATTGTAAGTAAAAATAATCTAATAATAATTCTGATTTCTGAAGTATATTCTTTTTACAGAGAAAACATCCACTGAAATTAAAGTAGTACATGCGTCTTGAAAAGAAAGAACTATTTTTGGAACGTAAAATTGTTAATATACAACGCTTTGCACCCTTTTTGAATTAACCTGCAAGAAAACCATTGTCATAAATGTTACCAGATTATTGGTTGCTTTCTCAAATATTACATGGCTGTATTTTTAGTGCTAGCAGTCAAAAATAAAACTTGGAGAAATACTGAAATCCAGATCCCAAGATGGCGGCGCGAGTAGTTCGCGAGGCTCTGGGTCTCTCCAGATTCTGCAATTTTGCAGTATTTTTCCTGCTCATCTCGGGTCTGTTCGTTCAGAATAGTTGTGCCTTAACATCGTACACCCGTGGTGAGATTTTGGATATTGGTTTGCGAATTTCCGACAGTTTTATGGACAATCTTCGACTCCTTCCTGAGATCGCTAGGACACCCGAGGCTATGCACTCTACCCGGCCGGGCGGAAGTGCTCGCAGGCGGCGCCGAGATCGTAAACAAAGGCGAGTATACGCGGAGGACTGAGAGCTAAGCTAAGGCTAAAGCTAAGGCTAACCCCACATCGGCTCTCTTTACCCAGTATTTTCCTTGCCAATGTACGGTCGCTAGTGAACAAAATGGAGGAGATTCGACTCAGCATCACACACAGCAAGAAACTTTTGAACTGTAACGTCCTAATCTTCACGGAAACCTGGCTAAACAGCGGAATACCGGACACCGCTATTGAGCTAGCGGGATGCCACACGCTCCGGGCGGATAGAACATTAGATGGCTCCGGTAAGACCAGAGGTGGTGGATTGTGCATTTACATTAACAAAGCCTGGTGCACAAACTCTGCTATTGTTGGGAGTCATTGTTCAGCTAACCTCGAGTTTCTCATGGTTAAATGTAGACCGTTTTATCTACCGCGGGAGTTCACTTCCACCATTATAACTGCAGCCTATATTCCCCCGGATGCTGATGCCAAGCTTGCTATGAAAGAACTTCATGCAGCCATCAGTAAACAACAGACTGATCACCCGGAAGCTGCTTTTATTGTTGCAGGTGACTTTAATCATTCAAATTTAAAGTCAGTGCTACCCAAGTTTCACCAGAATGTTTCCTGCCACACCAGAGGAAACAAAACCTTAGACCATGTTTACACAAACATGGCTGGCGCTTACGTTGCGACACCCCTCCCCCACCTGGGACAGTCAGATCACCTTTCTTTGTTCCTCATCCCCAAATATGCACCCCTCATCAACCGTGTGAAGCCATCAGTGAAGACCATCAAGGTGTGGCCTGCGGGGGTTGATTCCACACTGCAGGAAAGGTTTCTACACACAGACTAGAGTGTGTTTGCTTCTCAAGCCACCAGTGGTGCTCACACAGACATTGACTTCTACACCTCCTCTGTATTGGATCATATCAATACCACCATTGACAGTGTTACAACCCAGAAACAGATCACCACATACCCAAATCAGAAGCCATGGATGAACAGGGAAGTGCGACTCCTGCTGAAGTCACGCAATACTGCCTTCAGATCAGGAGATGCACAAGCCTACAGTACGTCCAGAGCAAACCTGAAGAGGGGGATCAAAAAGGCCAAGCACTGCTACAAGCTAAAGATAGAGGGTCACTTTTCCAACTCTGACCCTCGACGCATGTGGCAGGGCATTCAGGCCATCAGTGACTACAAACCCCCCCACTCCACCCCCGCAGCCACTGATGTCAACTTCCTGAACGAGCTAAATCACTTTTATGCTCGCTTTGAAAGAGACAACAGAGAAACTGCCACCAAGCTCAAACCCTCAGCTGACCCACCAATCACACTCTCCACCACAGATGTCTGCAAGTCACTGAGCCGGATCAGCGCGGACAAGGCTGCTGGACCAGACAACATCCCTGGTCGTGTTCTCAGGGCATGTGCGGAGCTGCTCGCTGAGGTTTTTACAGACATTTTCAACCTGTCTCTTGCCCAAGAAGCTGTACCTTCATGCTTTAAACGCACTTCCATTGTGCCAGTGCCAAAACACTCTAACCCGAGGTGCCCTAATGACTACCGCCCGGTAGCACTCACACCCATTGTCATGAAGTGCTTTGAGCGGCTGGTCCTGGAACACCTAAAAGACTCTCTACCATCCACATTGGACTCACACCAGTTTGCCTACCGCAGCAATAGGAGCACAGAGGATGCCGTTTCCATGGCACTGCACTCTGTGCTCACTCACCTGGACAATAAAAACACTTACGCACGCATGCTGTTTGTTGACTTCAGCTCAGCATTCAACACTGTCATCCCAACCAAGTTAATAGCCAAACTTGGAGACCTGGGCATCAACACTTCAATGTGTAACTGGATTTTGGACTTCCTAACTGACAGACCCCAGAATGTTCGTTCAGGATTCACCTGCTCCACATCCATCACTCTTAACACTGGTGTACCATAGGGCTGTGTGCTAAGCCCGTTTCTCTACTCCCTCTTCACCGCAGACTGCAAGCCTGTGTATGGATCTAATTCTATCGTCAAGTTTGCGGACGACACAACGGTGATTGGTCTCATCAGCAACAACGATGAGACTGCCTATAGGGAGGAGATCCAGCACCTGGCCACATGGTGTACAGAAAATAACCTGCTCCTCAACACCACCAAAACGAAAGAGCTCATCGTGGACTTCAGGAAGGAGTCAAGAGGCACACACGACACCATCCACATCAATGGAATGGCTGTTGAACGTGTCTCCAGTTTCAAATTCCTGGGGATCAACATCTCGGCGGACATGTCGTGGATGACCAACACCTCCTGCCTGGTCAAGAAGGCTCACCAGCGCCTCTTCTTCCTGAGGACACTGAGGAAGAATCAGCTCTCCTCGGCTATCCTGGTGAACTTCTATCGCTGCGCAATAGAAAGCATCCTGACCAACTGTGTCGCAGTGTGGTATGGGAGCTGCTCTGTTGCGGAGCGCAAGGCACTGCAGCGGGTGGTGAAAACTGCCCAGCGCATCACAGGGACTCCACTACCTGCCATCGAGCACATCCAGAGGAAACGCTGTCTGCATCGAGCTCGCAGCATCCTCAAGGACTCCTCTCACCCAGCCCACAGACTGTTTTCTCTCCTGCCCTCCGGCAGGCGTTTCAGGATCCACCGGACCAGGACCAGCAGACTAAAGAACAGTTTTTTCCCCAGAGCTGTCTCTTTACTGAACTCAAACCCCCGTTGATCCACTTCCCTCATATACTGATTACTCTCCTACCTCACATCCACCTTCACTTTGTTATTTGCACTACTGACTGTTTATTACAGTCACAACTGTTTACTTATGCATTTTGCACTACCACACCGTAACTGGATGATGCTCATTTGCACTGCCGACTGTTATTTACAGTACCAACTGTTTACATCTGTATTTTGCACCGTACTTCTAACTGTAATATGCAATCACTTTCCACTGCACTTTTACACTTTTTTTCAGATAGCTTCTGTCCATAATTTATTGAACTACCTTAATCCACTACCATATTCCTCATTTTAGCCTAACATATCATTGTATACCTCTATCTGTAAAATTCTGTTTATAGTAATAGCCATCTGTATATTATATTATATTCATAGTACATATCCACCTGTAAATTCTGTTTATAGTAATAACCATCTGTATATTATTCACTGTACATATTCACCTGTAAATTCTGTTTATAGTAATAACCATCTTTATATTTATAGATATATTTATATATATTCAGTACATATCCATGTCCTGCACTTATGCAAACGTTGTATATCCTGCACTTGCTGCTATTGCACTTCTGGTTAGACCTAAACTGCATTTTGTTGCCTTGTACTTGTACTTGTGTAATGACAATAAAGTTGAATCTAATCTAATCTAATCTAAAATACTGTTGGTAATCTCGTGTTTTTTTGTTCTTACTGAGAATCATCCATAAAAGTTTAAGCTACATTTTTAATTTGCAGGGTATAAGGTGGAATAACCTTCATAGCATAATACTCACTACTCACTTTTAAAAGGGCTACTTTTTACTCCTACTTTGAGTAGTATTAAGGGGAGGGGCACTTTTACTCTACTAGCACATTTTTTGACAAGTAACAATAATTTTACTTGAGAATGCTTTTTCAGTACTCTTCCCACCACTGTCTATGTCACAGGGTGTTTTGGTGTTGGTTCATGTTCATTGTTCCTTGTTCATGTTTTAAGTTGATTATGTTCAAGTTATGTTTGAGTGTCATGTTTCTAAGTTTGTCTTGTACTTTCACTTCCTGGTTTTGTCATGTTTTATTGTCGTGTGATTCCCATGCCATCATGTGTTGTGTCATGTCATTGGTTCATTGTTTAATCACTGTTCACAGGTGTCACTTGTCTTGTCATTAGTTTGTGTGTATTTAGCCCTCATGTTTGCCATGTGTCTTCGTCTCTTATTGATGTTGTTACCTGCTGTATAGGTGAGGTTTATGTTTGCCATGTCAAGTCTTTGTTTTGAGTATTGCCAAGGTTTTGTTTTATGTTTTGATGTTTTTGATTAAACTGCACTTGGGTCCAACAACTTGCCTCTTCAGTAGAAATCTGTGACAGTCTGTGTTTGTTAACGTCATCGATTTGCATTATTCCAAATTATTTTTTAAAAGAATACTTATATTTGTGTTAGGTAACACTTTAGAATAATGGTCATTAGTTAACATTAGTTAATGTATTAACTAACATGAACTAACCATGAGCAGTACATATGTTACTGTATTTGTTGTAATTATACTTATTTGTAATTCTTAAAGGGATAGTTCACCCAAAAATTTAAATTAGCCCATGATTTACTCACCCTCAAGTCGTGTATATGACTTTCTTCTTTCAGACTAATACAATCGGAGTTGTAATAAAAATCTCCTGGCTCTTCCAAGCTTTATAATGGCAGTGACTTGGTTAGTTTTTGAAGTCCATAAAAGTGCATCTATCCATCATAAAACTGCTCCACATGGTTTGTGTAAGAAAAATATCCATATTTAAAACTAACTAACTAAGACTAACTTTGACATAATGCGTCACTCAGCATACCTCTCGCTACTGATATATATTATCCATAATTAAATGTTTAACTTAGTTCACTCTTAACCCTTAAATGCATGAATGTTAAAAAAATATCATATCTGAGTCTTTAGCGATCCAGATATCTAACACAGATGGATCTCTAACTGCCCCAATAGTATACAACTCTCCTTATATTTTAATAACAATTACAAAATAATAACACACATATCTTGTTACCTTTTGGAACTTGGAAGGGTTCCATTTGTTTTTTTTTTAACCATCATCATCATCATCATCGTCATTGTCAGAGCTCATTTCCCCAGTACATTCAGCATCTGTCTCATATTCACAATTGTTTTCCAGGTGTTCAAAATACTGATTTTGAAGACCTTGACCGCTGACCGGTTCTTCACCAGATCCACCATCAAGTGACAGTGACACTGATATCTGATTGTGTTCAGTTCTTGCTCTGCTGTAAATCGCTGAGCCATTTCAAGTTTTGCTGATGATACTTCCTATTCTTTTGTTTTATGCCTGTGTTAACTATGAGACATCCTGTCATCATTGTGTATCAGACATTGCCACCTTGAGGAATAAAGGTGAATTGCACTTATTGAGTCATCGGAGATTCAATTATTGTGGCACTAAACAAATATATACTTACACTTTCATGTTATATTGTTTATAAAGAAATAGATTGAGGAATACTATGAAGGTTGATATCGAATTTTTAAATATTAATGAGGGGGAGGGTATACCCTGGCATGATAAAGTATTGGTGGGGTTAGGGTTAATTTAACCCTAATTTATTTATATAGTCATAGTCACAGTTGACAGATTGTCTTAAATAAAATAAATAAATAAATAATAAACCATGAAAAAAAAGTAAAATTAGGCCACTATTTAAGGTATTATAAACTACCATCTGGGTTAAATGAACAACATAACATGTTTAGTTAGATGACCCCAGCATGTGTTCTGTCCTTTTGGCAGGGTTTAAAACTACCAAAATTATAAAAAAATGTCATCCCAAATTTTTTATAGCGCACACATGTCTGTATATTTTAGAAGAATGAAATAGCACAAGCAAAAATATGTTGACCTTCAGCATTACCCACAATGGTTCAATGTGTCACTGTTCCTCTTTGTTGATATTTTTGCAGTATTACATTTATTCGGTTGTCTGGCTATCACCAGACCAAGCTCAATCTTTTAAGATTTATCATTAGTCTGGGGAGTCTTCTCTGTATTTTCTACTGCACAAGAGGCATGATCAACGAGCATAGTTCAAATGACTGTACGCAATTGGATAGTCCTTCAACCAATCAGACTTCAAACCAATCAAATTGGTTCCCGCAAATGTGTAACAGAAGCAGGAAAAATGAATGTACAGGTTTCCAGCCTGAGCTGTAGGACGAAATCAAATTGCTGGCAGATCAGGCTGGGTTTACCCAGTCTATTTATTCTGTGCATTGTTTTCTAGGGCTAATGCATAAGATACATACCCTGTCATTTTATTTTCTCTAAGCTTTGTATCTAAAATTAGGATATACATTAACTTACATGTGTGATCATGTAACAGTTAATATTTACATATATTAACTGGCTGTATATTAATATACAGTAGATACTGTGTACATAACCAACATACTGGAAATGAAACAAACATTTAGCGTATATAAGAAATAAATAAACTGTACAGATGTAGGCAGGCTCGCCTGTAAATACCCACAGTCCTTGAAACCTAAGCATATGAAAACCAGCCTGATATGAAGTCAGTGTAACAACAGTGCATGAGTTGAAATGAATGTGAAAGCCTTATCTTATATAGTGATATACTCCACTGATGAGAAAAGCAGTCCGGTGAAGATGGAGTTGGTGATCTTGAACATAGAATAATTCCAATCGAAAAACAAATTCAAAATGCAGGTAATCCAAAAAGAAACGCTACATCTCCATAATCCGTGTGGATGAGATCCAAGAGATCCACAAGGTAAAGTAATGAAACAGTTCATGAATGGAATCCTCTTTTGATCTCCAAGCAATAAATGAGAGCAGTATAAATGCTAGTGGCAATAAAGAGTCCTTCTAAAATAGAAGACATAAACTTAACATAGCAGTGAAGCCAGATAGAAAACAATCTCAAACAATACTGAAAAATATTACGAACCAATACAAAATCCAAACCAGAAAACACATAGAATAAATGAAAGAAAAGAAAATACTGCTTACATTGATTGAGCTTAAAATCAAAGTTTCCCAATCAGAATCCTTGTGTGGTAATGCAGCAGGTAAGCCAAGCTTCCTTTCCTACTTTCTCTACTACCCACCTGGGTATATTCTAGTCACTAGAGTATCTCAGCCACCTTGGTGGTGTGTAGTAATATTAACCAAAAGGGAGCACGACAACAGGCCTGAGCAGCGCCTATTACTCGTTAACTCCCAGTCAACTAAAATATGTTCAAAAATGTTGTTTCACAATAAATGCATGTTGTCTCATGACTTCTTCAACTTGCTTGTGAGAAGCATCCATTTACAGTCTGGATTTCAATTCATTGTAACTGTTTCAATTGACCTATCGGTAAGCCCCTCCCCTCGAATGAAGATAAGCCAATGGCAGTTGAGTATCAGTTGCAAGGGGACCGGAACTCGGACATCTTTAGGTTTCACCGGCATAGAGAAACATTGGAAAATCCGAAGCTCTCATCGGTTTGATTGTGTTTATGCTACAAAAATGGTTAAAATGTGTCTGGGGTACTGTAACACTGAATCCAGTGTTGAACAGTACATGAACAGTGTTGATCCTGGATGTTGTCATCTGCATTCTTGACGACGGTAACATGAGGCTTCTCCTGTTCGCATTTTGATCTAAACCCTTGCTTCAAATTTAATCTCTTAAAATCTTTCATATATCCCTCCATGGCATATTTAAGTCTCAATTGAATGCTCCTCGAAGAGAGGTGGTCCTTCTGTGTCACAGACTTTATTGTGATGTATCTTCTAATTTGTTTTTGTTTACATTTTTGAAATTTTTATAGATATGATTAAGTCTTCATGTTAAAAATGAATAGTAGGCTACACAAACATTTCTAAAACTGTAAAAAACTTTTTTTTTTAAATAAAGCATTCATTAATAATTTTATGATAAACATTCTGTTTTAAGTGCACTCATTTATAGTCATAAATTAAAAAATAATTGATAAATAAATACATTTAAAAAATCAATACAATAAATAATAATAATTGTTGTTGTTGTTATTATTATTATTATAATTATTATTTGCCTATTGTTGCATTTAGGCTACATGCATTTAGAAGAAGAAAAGGGAACAAAGAAATTAAAAGTCAGTCATAATACACAATGCCAGGTTTATTAGGCAATAATAACAAAGTGCTAAGATTATTACAGTTAAACAAGATTTTGACGCACATAATTCTTATTAAATCGTTGTATTCCGCGACCCGTTTATAGAAAATCACTGCAGTTAATATAATTTGATGAATAATACACAATAAAATTATAAGATTCGTTAACACATAGGCTACCTGGGAGTTTGCTGTTCTTCTTCTAAAATGAATCCGTGAGTAAAGTTTTTACAAACGATTATGAATTTGTGGGAACAGATTTAAAAACCGAGGGTACGGTTAGCAAAATCTGAGCGCACGGATTGGAAATTCGTGGGTACGGTTTATTAAGCCGTGGACACGATTTGTTAAACCGAGGGAACAGTTTAAGAATTCGTGATCACGGTTTATAAACTGAGGGAACGGATTGCAAAACCGTCGGCACAGATTGTTTTTTTTTTTCTCCTATCGGTGACCTGCCAGGCTCCGTAGAATAATCAGTTAAAATTAGACATGCAGAGTCCTTTAGTATTTTTTAACCTAAATCTTGACCCATGACTGTTTCGCCAAACATTCTTACATATTCGGGTCTTTAGCAACCCGGATCTATATCTAACATGGATAGATCTATACCTGTCGCGATAATATACAAAACTCCTGATATTAGAGCAACAATTACAGAAGAATAAAATAAAACATATTTTGTTACCTTTTGGAGCTTGGAAGGGTTCAGTTTGAGCAGATGTTTTATACCATCACCACTGCCCTCATCAGAACTGATTTTCCAGTACATTCTGCATCTGGATCATATTCGCGATCTCACGCATATTCTCAAAACTAATTTTTAACGTCTTGAATATAAATATTTTTATCACTGACAGCTTCCTTCACCAGATCCATCATCAAATGACAGTAATATTTGAATGTGTTCAGTGCTTGCTCTGCAGTAAATCGCTGAGCCATTTCAAGTTTTGCAGATTAATCCAACGTATAGCGTTAGTTCTGGCAGGGCACGTTAGTCAAGCTTGCATCAGCTGACTGTCAGCTGATCACGTCTACCTATAGAAATACAATGCCTATAACAGCGTGCATGTATAAGCTCCTTCAGTACTTTCAGCTGCTATCATGTTTCTCCAGAGCTAATTACTAGGGGTGTAACGATTCGTTTTAACAACGATTCGATTCGTATCACGATTTGAGGTTGTCGATACGATTCAAGGACGATATTGGTTCATTTAGAACGATACGATCCGAAACGATTCAGTGACTTGAAATCGATTCAGTAACTTTTTAGCCAAAAATTGTGTGACTGAAATAAATATCTGGATACTGCTCAATGCAGGTGAAGTTTCCTAGATTCCTGTTGTTTCTTGTAAGGGAATCAGGTATCAATTAATTATGGATATAAACAAACAAGTAAACAACAATTAATGGCAAATGCATTCAAATTTTATTAAGTGCAACCAACAGTTTAGGTTGAATTAAAAGGAAGTTAACCTTTTCTGCTCTCATTTTCAATTTTCAATACATTTTCAATAAAAGCACAGTAAGTGCAACCAACATTTCAACAGTAGGTTAACCTGCTACTTCTGCTTTTGTTTTCCAACATAAAAATATTACAATATTAGTATAAAAAATAAAGTGCAACTAACTACTCTTCAGGTTTAATTAATAGTAGGTTTACCTGCTACTTTTGCTGTTGTTTTACAACATTAAAATAATACAAATACAATATTAATATCAAAAATAAAGTGCAACCAACATTTCTTCAGGTTGAATAAACTGGCTGAACCTGCTACTACTCTCAGTTTAATAAACAAACAATATTTAACAAAGATAAAATGTAACCAACTACTCTTCAATGACTCTACAGATTTCTTTTTCAAAAATATCAACATGATCTGACCGCAGAACACTTCTCTGTGCGTTCACTATGTCGCCAGCTGTACTAAAACTCGGTCTGCTGGCACACTGGTGTCAGGAATTCACAGGTAACATTTAGCAAGGGTTGAAAGTACAGGTAAAACGTTACTAACTTAGCTCTTTCTCCTGGTGGCTTGATAATTTCTCGCACGTTGGCTTCTCTGTCATCCGCCATGCTGTTTTGTTTTCTTAGCGCTGCTGCTGGTGCGTGCGTTGCGATGATGTCACAGATAGGCAGACTTAATCGAGTAACGTTTAACGGCTTTATCATTAAAAGTGCTAAGAAAAAATATCCATATAAAGTCTGACGTGCTTAAATCCAATGCGTTATTTCCTATGATCGATACAATCGATTGATTACCCTTTAAAACGATGTTAGATCGATATATGTCGTCCGGAAGGCCATCTTGCCGAGCACAGATCGATGTAGTTAGATCATAGGAAAATAAATCGATACATCGATGTAGTAGATGAATCGTTACACCCCTACTAATTACCCTCCTCCATCCTCAGCTCCTCCACTCGTCAGTCAGGATTTGGCATCTGATGGCATCTGAATCAGGCTAAATTCCCGAATTAGGTTGTACATTTTAATATTGACATTTATGCTATCTGCAATACATTGTGCTTCTGTTCTGTTTATCCTTAGGGGGTTTATCACTGCTCTCCCTGCTCCTATCCATGCTAGGCTGCATAGATGCGCAGGGAGTTCTTGCCCAGAACAGAACCATACCGCCAATCTAAACTATATGCAAATTGTCTATCACTTTGACGATAATGATCCTGACAGAATAATAATTATTATTTCGTTTTCAGTCTGCAGTAAGTATGAGTGAAACGTCACGTCATCATTGTGTATCAGACATTGCCACCTTGTGGAATAAAGGTGAATTGCAGTTATTTTGTCATTATAGATTAATTTACTATGCAGATTATAATAAATTATAGATTAATTTATTATTTATTGTGCAGAAGAAAAAAAAAATACATACAATCTTACACACCTCGGGTCGTTAGCGACCCTATACAATTTTGACAAATAACTAGTGGAAAAACAGGCATTCAATTATATATATTTTTTTCTTGTTATATTGTTTAAAATGGATTGATTGAGGAATACTAAGAAGGTTGATGTCTAACTTTAAAAAAGGAAAAGGAAGAGGGTAGTGAATGACGTCTCGGTTCGCTAAAGACCCGAGGTATGCATTTAAGGGTTAATTAAATCTTCTGTTCAAATGTAATTTTTTTTAGGGTTGTATTTTTGATGAATCACGTTTTCTTTTATGTCACATGGCTGGCCGGGTGCATGTGTGTCGCTTACCTGGGGAACACATGGCACCAGGATGCACTATGGGAAGAAGGCAAGCTGGTGGAGGCAGTGTGATGCTTTGGGAAATGTCATAATGTTATGCCTGATCAGTGTATGTCAGATTATTATTATTAATAATAATAATAATTATTATTGCACAGTCCGTTGTGTATATACTTTAGAATTGTTGCTTTACGTGTCTAATAAATCTGGGGAAATACAGTATTTGCTTTTTCTGAGAGTGACTTTTCTATTTTTCTATCTTTTCTTTTTGAAGTGAACATATCAATGGTGCTTCTTCCTTTCTCTCTCACACTCTCTCTCTCTCACACACACACACACACACACACACACACACACACACACACACACACACACACACACACACACACACACACACACACACACACACACACACACACACACACACACACACACACGGTTTTGTCCTTGCAACAGGGGACAGAAAAGCCTCTGCTTAAGCTGTGTTGGCTGCAGTGGCAGGCTGCAGGGGGCACATTAGGAAGCTTTGACATTATCAAAGGTCATGTCAAATCAATAGGTGTGTTGACAAACTTCAGATTGCTCCCTGCTAGATTTGCAGATAGGATACAAACCATCCCAGATGGTGTTTGCTTGCTTGAATCTTGCCTGCATTTCCGCTGTCCCAGGAGAACCTGCACACTGACCAGCTCTGAGCACTTCATTGAAATTTAAATTGCAGTTTTTTAATAGAAATGTCACTTTGGAGTATGTGATATATCAGAAATATGGAGAATGTGAATCATAGATGTTTTTTGGAATCAGGCACAAATTATCACGTACATAGTGCCATCAAAGTGGTATGTATGTGTCTAGTATATATGAATATATATTTTTTAAATGTCATTTATTCCTGTTATGGCAAAGCAATACTGACACTTTCGATCAATTTAATGCATTCTTGTCAAATAAAAGTATTCATTTCTTCAACATTTTTGAGTTAATGTATACTGCACATGTCTGACTCTGGACTGAAATAATAGCCTGTACATCTGAAACACAGATGCGTATTCACTGCCTTTTTAGTTTTTAAACTAAAGAAAGATTAAAACTGTAGTATTTGCATGATGGATGGTCCAAACAGAAGAGGAAGACCCCACAGAGAATGGACTAATGACATCAGACACTGGTGTGGAGCAATCCTTCAGGATTTAAGCTATTCTACATTAGACAGGAATTTATGGAACAGAATTGTCAATAAGGCATCAGGCGCCTACGGGCGTTGAGCCCATGGTTGTTGTTGATGATTATGATGATGTTGTATACTCTCATTTCTTCCACATCTAGTATGCAAATGTATTAATCTTTGTAGGCTTCAGGGCATTTGCAAGTTTACTTGACATAAGAGACACTTAGCATTCATACCTAAACCTAAGCCAACTAAAAACAGGAGATGTGCAACCAGATCAGGAGATGAGATGAGCTGAACAATCAATTCCCGTTTTTAAAAAGTCATATTTTAAATATTTACACCGTTTTCTTGCGGAAAGGTCTTCTAATTTGACAACCCGTGGTAAATCCTAATAAGTTCAATACTGCTTGCTCGTGCATGTAACTCCACGTGAAGGCTGCTTATTGAAAGCTCATATAAATTAAAATATAATATACATAGAGATTCATTAGTGCATTTGTTAGTGTATGGCAGTTTCCAGCATACTTTTGCCCATCACATTGTTATAAGTATTATAAATGAGAGGGAAAAAATAAAAAGCACGGAGACAGAGAAGTATAAACCAATAAGCGAAATACAGATTGATATCAAATATTCATATTGTTCCATGAAATATTCATGCACACTGCATATTTCAAATTGATTTGTTTTGCAAATGTTTTCTCCTAAATATTCTCCCCAATGCTAAGCGGCTTACAAAACAAAAGACACTAAAATTCATCAAATTTTCCTAAGAAATTAGCTGAGAAAGAAGCTGAAGCGATTGTTTAAACACAATGACGTGAAACAATAATACTTCTAAACCGATCAACATACAGAGCTAAGCCTCAGGAGGTTAAATCCTCTTTTCTAAATGTTTAGCAAATATTCTGAAGAGCATGGAAAACGCTATACAGATTATACAACACCTCTAGCAAAAGAGTTTCAAACTACCCTAAGAACAGAAACAGAACATCTGAACACAAACAACGTTCCAATATACATTGACGGATCTTCTTCCGTATGTTCTCAAAAATATAATCAAATATATATTTCTGCAAGCACATGTAAAGTGGTTAAATGTGTCTAAGCAAAGGCATTGCAGGTCACTGTGCAATTCCCAGAAATTACTCCAGGTTGGCGGGTGTTCATTTCATATACTATGTGAACAATGATAGCTTATTTAATGAATAAATGAAGGTATATTTGTTAAAAAAAACTGGTAATGTCATACTTTGTAGTAGTGGTATCGTGTACTATAGCGTAATCTGTTTGGCTGTAAAATGTATTACCTGTATGAAATTAAATGTAACGTAGCTATAGGCCTACCTGTGGAATCGTTCACAGACAGATGTTGAAATAATAAAGGTCTTATCGCAGATTTGCTTTCAATTTACTGTAGGTCCAGGGCCACTTTATCCAGCGCTCTTGACTTTCTTACATTTCCTGTTACGAGAAACCGCTCCAGACGATTCAGTGCTTGGAATAAATGACGCATTTCTTAAAATTTCTAAAATTAACAAAACAATTCTTACATTTCATTAAAATAAAGTAACGAGAGGAATGTCGCCCAGTGTAACGAAGTGAAAGTACAGTTTTTTTCATTAGAAATGTGCCTGAGCTGCTACTGACAGTATAACAGTGAAAACATGGATTGCCGGAAAATTCAGAAAAATGGCAAGGAAGTTTCCCAAAAGCCTCATTATTTAATAGGATATATAGTATAGCAAAGAGTCTGAGGACAGATTTTTACTTTACTCCAGTGTCTGATCGTTCAGAAATCATTCTAATATGCTGATTTGCAGCTCAAGAAACATTTATTATGATCAATGTTGAAAACATCTGTGCTTCATATTTTTGTAACATCAAGGACCAAATCAAACACCCGGCACAATGCGACGCAAGTGTTTTTTGTTAGTTTCAACTCGACGCAGTTATCATTTTCACGTCCAGTGCCACGTTGTTCAAATAGCAAATTCACTCACGCCCATCTGTTCACCCATGGGCGTCTGGCCTCAAAACAGGTGTGTTCAGGTGCATTTTTGGCCAATTGCTATTTTGAGGAACTGAAAACGACTGCACCATTGACCAACAAAAACCTGGTCTGAAGTCAATAGAGCAGTATTTTTTGTGTTATTTGAAGGGCGCATTAGTAATGTGTGCCTATAAGCGGGTGCACAATGGGCATACACTCACATTATTACACACACAGAGACACAGAAGCACACAAACATGTTTAAATATTAAAAATAAAAGGATTCCTCTCTGGAGAAGCATTCAGTCTTTCTGCTCGCAAATTCCTCCATGTAAATTACACATCCGCCATGGTGCAAGCGCAACTGGCTTTTAAAGGGAATGGGAGATGAGACTCTGATTGGTTTATTGCACGTTAAGCCCAAAACACACCCATGACTCATTAAGAGACTAGGTACAACCCTTTTGGACCATGGGCTTGGAGCGCCGGCTTTGGACCATAGGCTTTTTCTGTCGTTAAACTAGCAAAAGTAGAATCAGGCGTGTCAACTAAGTGCACTTGCTCCATGCGCTTCAGACCATTAAAATAGGGCCCCAAATGTCTTTGCAGTGACTTTTGATCAATTTAATGTGTCATGTCTTCCTAAAAAACAAAACAAATGAAATCTTATTGACCCCATTAAGCTTGTATGTTTTAATGTATAATGTGATCATCATGCTGGTTTGAGAAACAGTGGGGAACATTATAAAATACCATGAAACAAAGTTAGACAATCTTCAGACTTGCAATATTATCAGAAAAACCCAGTCAAGATCTTGTAATTGGACTCCTTTTCTTAGTATAATACACTGTTGAACAATGTAACTGGGGTCTCATCTGCGTAAAGGTTATTGCTGAAGGGCTATTTATTTAATGTGACATATTTGACAGAGATTAACCACAGTGGTATATAAACAGTAGGCTATATTATTTTGTGCTATGCAATGAAAGTGGGAAGAAGATGGTAACTTTTTGTTTTATTTTGGGGCTTTTCCACTTGCTTATTTGAGATAGAACAGGAAAGGTTAATAGCAAGTGAACCAGGAGAGATGGGATATATATGGGATCATGGAACAACACAGTCCACACTTGAACCTTCGTCCCCACGGGAGCTCAATGGCCCATAGATGTCTTGATCATGTGAATGACTGCTGCCCCTGGGCTCTGACACCAGTCCGATCTCCTGACCATACCCAAGGTTTACTAGATTTACCCTGCATGCTATAAAAAGAAGACTTTCCTTTATAGTGAAGGTCAGGGAATCAGCAGTGGAAGTGGCTGACTCTAACTGAATGTATGAAAGTATTGGCCTATATGGAGTTGATTTCCAGTCAATGGTTATTCTAGTACAAGTGTGCACAATGGACTTCAGGTCAAGTCATACATGGCATACAAGACAGGTAGATTCATGTCTCCTGAAACAATAGCACCAGGAAGCCGTGTGAAAAGCTCCCCGTGTTTGATTAGGTCTCATCGAGAACAAGCCTGGAGGATTTTGCAGTACAGCATCCTCTCAATCACGTCAGACAGCCTCGCACAACAAACAAGGCATCAGGTCACCTAGGACCAGATGCAGCAACATCCTCTGAGTTAGATATGCTCAACACAAGCAGTCGGGAAACCATGGGAGCCAAATCCATTGATGGCAAGACGTCAATATGAACCATGATTCAACCAAAACAAGGCCAACATATTTATGTATATAAACTTGAATTTCTTATCTGACATTGTTGGATGTGAAAGTCAGTGTTGGGGAGTAACTAGTTGCATGTAATGGAATTACATAATTTAACCCTCTGGTGCTCTTCGGTCATTTCTGACCGGAAAATGTTCTGTTTTGAAATTTTAAAAATCACTGCTTCATCGGAATGATATGAAACTGGGGACTTTTCTAGCATTAGGTATGTAAACACACAAAAAAATTGGGGTCAGTATTCGAGCATGCTATTTGGTTGTAAAAAAAAAAGGAGCGTTCATTGTCTTCGGTCATAAATGACCAACCATAGGAATATTTGTGTGTACAATCTACAAATCGGCCACAATGCTGAAAAAAAGTACACAGCTGTAAAGGGGTGACACTCTAAAACATCAAGAGTGTGATATTGACACATCCAGTCACACACACACGCACACTTATACACACACACAACTAAGAAAAACTGAACCTATGAACCACATTTTGAATTTTTTTAAATCACAGCTTCATCAGAATGATACGAATTAGGTATGTAAACACACAAAAAGAGGGCATGATTCGAGCATGCTAAGTGGTCATAAAAAAAATACTCCCACTTGTTCTCTTCAGTCAAAAATTTCTTTATAATAAATAGTATTTGAGATTTTTTTATATATATTTTCAAATCCATCAAAAAAAATAAAAATGTGTTCAAAAGAGAAATAGGGAATTCTCAAGCCTCTCTATAGAGACCTCTAGTGATTACACCCATGGTTGCATGATTTCTTAATAATTATGCATAATTATTGCATAAATATTAAAACTTAATATTTAATACCATCAAATCATCTCAAAATACAAATTAAAAAGAAAAATATTATTGAAGAAAAATAAATTGCATTGGTTTTACTGGGGTGGAGGAAGTTAAACTTTTAGGTGTCTGGTCACTTATGACAACCAATGCAACCCCTAAACGAAGAGCACCAGAGGGTTAATTACGATTACAAAATAAATGTACTGAAAAAAAAAATTAATTACATTATAGTTACTTTTGAATATGTTAACGATTACAAAGGGTGTTACATCTGAATATGTTTTGTAAAAAGCTAGGATATGTTTAATAATATTAATTTGTTGCTTTGTCTGTTTTTAATGTGCACAATGGCTCCTGCCATTTAAAGACCATTTAGTGAAGCAATGCTATTATGATGTATTTGATTGGCTCTCTTGTTTGAATTTGCAGCGTCTGCCAATTACATCAATCCACATTACCTCTGAAAGCTTTAGGCTACAACCTGTCAGAGTTGCCACCATGGCAAGTGATAAAAATGGGCTCCAGTGCTGGAAAATTAAAATACATTTCATCCAGAAATCTGTATTTAACCTCAGAATGATCTCAAGAGTAAAACGGACGGGCTAAAGTTTGATTTTGAATGGCTGTGCTCTAAAATTATTATAATCTTAATTCAAGTGATGAAGGATTTTGTGTCTGACAGTAATCAGTGTTGAATACGACTGTAAGGTTAACCCTGCCTGGTAGAAATGTTTAAAAAATGATTAACAGTTGAAAACAATCGTTAGAAGTTTAGAAAAGTAATCAAATGTAATCAGTTGCATTACTTTAATAAAGTAATTGAAACAGTAACACTACTTATTACATTTTAAATAGGGTAACTTGTAATCTGTAACCTATTACATTTCCAAAGTAAATGTCCCAACACTGGTGAAAGTGACATAAAATAATAATCGGAAAAATGCTTTGAAATGAAACATTTTATGTATTTTGATGTATTGAGTATGTGATACATCAGGCTTTTATGGCTCATATGTGACCAGAAAACCAGATATTGGGTCATTTTTTTTTAATGTATACATAAAAGCTGAATATATAAGCTTCCCATTGATGTATGGTTTGTTAGGATAGGACAATATTTGGCCGAGATACAAATATTTGAAAATCTGGAATCTGAGGGTGCAAAAAATCTAAATATTTATAAAATGGCATTTAAAGATGAAGTCCTTAGCATTGCATGTTTGTACTACTAATAATCTTTTTTTATATATTTACAGTAGGAAATTTACAAATATCTTCATTGAACATGATCTTTACTTAATATCCTAATGATTTGTAGCATAAAAGAAAAATCGATAATTTTGACCCATACAATGTATTGTTGTTTATTGCCACAAATATACCCATGTGACTTATGACTGGTTTTGTGTTCCAGGGTCACATAGTGTAATATAGTGAGAATATTGAGCTCATACTCGAGGAGGGGAAAACAACATTTCAGTTTTATTCAGAAGCCCAAAATGAGCAAAAATATGCAGTTTGGTGCAGATGTTATTTATTTATATGTTGTAATGTAAATCAATGAGATCATTATAACACTATAGCAGACTACTTGAATAAATGCATACACATATCAGTTGTCACTCTGTCTCCCAATAATATGTCTTAGTAAGACATTTAAATACTTTATGATCAAAGCTCTGTTGTTTTTATTGAGGGATCAAAACATATAATGGAATGCAATACAATGATGACTGAGAGATCATTGTAAAAATAAATGTTTCTCAGAAGCCTGATGGATCATATTTGATTCTTGCATTTTAACATGATTTGAGTGGATATTCAAGTAAACCTAATGGCCTGTGCTCCCGTCTTGTGTGAGGACTTTTGTTATTTTCTGTCTTGCGCCATGTTATGTAGTTCTTTGTAGTCTTTCTTGTTGATTTGTTTTCCCCAGGTGTTGCCTATTAGCCAGTCCCCCTTATTATCTTGTTAACCTTGTTTCCCTTTATGTATATATACCCCAGTGCTTCTCTTGTTTTTTGTCTAGCGTTACCTATGCATGGTTGTATCGTGTGTGGTTGTTGTAGTGTCATGTTCATGTGCCTTGGTTTATCTTGTTCCTTGTCTAGAGTTATCCTGTTGTATTGCCGTTGTCCTGTTTCAATAAATGTTTACTGCACTCGGATCCAATGCCTCTTATCTGCAGCAGCCACGTTACACCTAAGTTGCTTCAGTCCAGTATATGTTCATCTTGAAATATTACTAACAATATAAAGGTTTTTCTTATTACTAACAATATAAAGGTTATTTTTGTAAAACTTTACAATACGGATGCACTAATATGCATTAAATAATGCTTAACTAATGCACAGATAATTATGAGTTAATGTACGACTCATGAAGAACTAAACCATTTATTAATGATTACTGCATCAGCAACTAATGAATATTCTATATGATTAATAGATTAAGTATTATATGAATTGCTATTAATTAAATGTGTCATGTATTAATTCCCTAATAACATATTACATTAACTAATAGTGAAAATTATTGTCAAAATTGTCAAAAAAATTAAACGATTTTCAGTGAAGCTTTGTATCGATGCTTAATTCATTCTATCAAAATCACGTGACCAATGACGTCCGAAGCTTCGTTTCACACACACCCACATCACTGCTTCATACTCGGATTCAAAAAGGTTTAAAAATGCGCGACACGGGTTGTTAGAACTGTTGTATTGCGCTAGTTTATTGTTGCGAGACTGTCATGGTTCTGAAATTTGGGAACACTTTCATTTGAGTTCACCCAATAAGGTTGATAATATATTTGGCTTTTGTTCTGCAGCCTTATATATATTTGGGTGAAAGCTTTTTTTTTTTTTTCAACTGTGTTCATTTTCAAGTATTGGAAAAATTAAGTGGTTAAAAAATATTGTTGTTATTGGCAATTATGTGAACCTAAATTAAATCTCTCTCTCTCTCTCTCTCTCTCTCTCTATATATATATATATATATATATATATATATATATATATATATATATATATATATATATATATATATATATACATTTATTTAGTCTACTTCCTTTATTCATGAGTTTTATTTGTTCACAGGAAAAATGTCCACATTCACAATACAAAATGTTATCTTTATAGGTTTGAGTTACTAGGAGTATGCAATGGAACAAATTGTTGTCATGTATTTAATTTATTGATTCATTCATTCATTCATCTATCCATTAATTTTTGCTTCGAAGATAATGGTTGCAAAACATGCTTCCCCTCACTTTCACCAGCAGAGGTCCTCGTTGAGCTCTGATTTAAAAAGCTTCGAGTAATGAACCTTTTTCTGATACAATTGTGCTGAAAGCTTCACTGGTTCAGAAAGCTTCACTTCACCATCACTAATGATTAGGAACGGTGGAGATAACTTGGAGATGACTAGGAGTCTACTTGGATAATGATAACAAAGATATTGTGTGGGTGATTGTACGGGGAGCGTACGGTAGGTTTCCCCAGGTGAGTTTCCAGGTAAGAGAGTCTGTGTTCTCTAGACGAGGCCTGACAATGAGTGAAGGTGTGTTTTATGACAAGGGACAGGTGTGGATGATTAGAATTCAAGAGACCGTGAGGGATGTGTGAGTGTGAAGTGAGACTGTGACAATTTGAACGGAGACTTTTCTTTTCTTTTCTTTTCTTTTTTTGTATTGTCTATTTATCTGTCAATGCAAAATCTCATGCCAGGAAATATTACACTGATAATCTATTCTCAGCAATTAGGAATAATTATATTACAGAAAGTCATGGTGATTTCTATAATGTTTAAACAAACTTGACTTGTAACTTTGCAATCCAAAAGGTTAAACATATTTTTGGCAGCCCATATTTAATGCAAATTCAGTGCCAGTGTTAGCTTTACCAATACATGAGATGGTCAGGCAAGCAGTCAAGAAAATCGATTAAATAGAGTACCGTATATTAACATTAGTGTGCTTAATGTAAATGTGTGAGTTTACTAGGCAAAAAACAGCTTGGGAGATCAGGTGAGGGCTTTCAAATGTATTTTTATTGGTGTCCAAAAAAGACAGTTAGCTACATTTTTGTCTTTTTTTTTCATCTGCATGCACTTTCACCCTTGAAAACAAAGCAAATAATGTATAATATTGCATCCCTTATGAGAGGATGGAATCATGGCAACATGTTTGCATTCCCAACGAGCAATACAGACGACTAACTCTGAAATTTGTGCGCTAAGCCTCCATATGGCCCAGTTTGTCTGGCCTGTTTGCTGGCACATGGGGCCTTGTCACCATCTAGCATGAATATTACCACAGCTTGGATCTGTCTGCATACAGCCATAATCGGGAGACTGTGCGTGGCGGATAGTGCGCTTCTGCCCAGTCGACAGATCATCCAAGCGGGAAGGAGACATGACTCCACTCGCATGATAGACAGGCAGAAGGGCCCCAGTACATCAACCAGCACATGGAGGGGAGGGCTGGATGCCCAGTCTCAGTTACTAGGCCTCCAGCCAGCAAAAGGACAGCATCTCCAGGGGCTGAGACACAGTAAACGCTTCCTCAGAACAGGCCTGGCCCCTGGCACTTGGGAAAACAGGTTGCGAGCAGCCTGAATAGAAATGATAGAGAGGGGAAAAGGGAGAGGCGATGGGAACATACCGCAGAGCAGCAGGTTCTCTTATCACTGGGTGAGTGGGAAAGACTATCAACTGCTTACTTGTACTGATAAAGCCTATGTGGGACATTTGCAGTGTCCCACTGTGGTGCAGAAAGGCAGCTCATTTTGGGCGGTCTGGGAATTAACTCTGTGCCAAGACTCATTCCAGCACAGGGTCATTCTGCTTCTCTGGTCTCAGATGATGTTCGGGCACCAGTGGTTTTATTACATTGTCTAAAAGGTTGGCGTAGAATTCTAATTTTAAAGGATACATTATGATAGTATTGTAACTGGTTTTACTTATTTATAATGAATTTGCCCTTCATTTTAAATGGTATTGAAGTATTACATTTGAACAAATAGTAGACTTTATAAATAGATTAGACTTTTTAACTCTCTCAAATAAACTTCAGGGGAAAATACAATAATTTTGTATCAATATATTTGGAATTTAACAGTAATAATAATTTAGCCTGGTCTTACCAGATTCTCGTACATTTAATTTGTACTGAGAGTCTGGCCACTTTCCATTGACAAGCGTTTACTTCCTTGAAGGCGGATACTCTGTTGAAGTTTAAAACTATTGGATCTGCCATAACCAATCGCTAACGTTTGGTCGTGACGCATGTCATGCGCCGCTCGCCTTTGTTTCTCACATGGAAATCCAGGAAGTGAGCAGATGAGGTGAGTAACAGAAGAGGAAATCCAGCGGAATGGTAATGTCAATGGTAATACTGTACGTCTGGTTGCAGGTGACTGGGAGAGCAGGACGATGGAGCGATGGAGACAGGGAGCCAGGAGACAAGATGAGGAGACTGGGAGAAAAGGTAGGTAATGCAAGTAAGTCCATAGAAGCAAGCAGTAGCGTGAGCATGTGCAAACGAGACCGGACAGTGACTGAGTGAATACGTGGGGCTTAAGTGCAGGTGGTTATTGCTGTGATAATGACGTGCAGGTGCGTGTAATCAGTATTCTGGTGACTGTGAACGCTGTGTCTAGGAGAGGGTGGAGCCTGGCATGCTTGTGACAACATGCTTGGTATGGTAAGAATAAATACTGCTGTAAATAACGGCCTAATTAAAATGTTTACGTGTTTTTCTTCTTTTTATTTTTTGAGCGGTGATGAAATATATTGGTCTTGTAAATACTTGCCAGCATTTAAAGAAATACAAGTCTAGAAATGCATCCAAATTACAGCGAAGCGCAACCGCACCGTGCTCTGCAGTGGTCAAAAAGAATATAAACAGTGAATTTTGAAGTGATATATTCTTGAAAACTCAGAGATGTGGATTCGGACAGCAATTAAATTACCACACGACCTTGGCGTTTGCCAAAAACAGTAGGTAAAATCGGCCGGGGATTTTTACGCGGGTGGTGGGAGAGAGATGGCAATAAAATCACTGACTAGCCCCTGTAAATTATGACAATACCTTCCAACCCCACGAGAAACAATTACCGCCCGAATAGGTCTTCAGCCAACTCCTTCACCACTAACGGAGCGAGCTGGAAAATCAAGCTTTTCCCGAACCCCGTGGGGAGGAGGTCTACAACATCATGGCCACCAACAAAACTCAGCAAAGATTGTTCTTACTTCAGCTTTAACTTCTGGATATTCGGCAGCGGTGCCTAAATGGAATGTATGGCTTCGCTCGCATCTTTCTTCCCCGCCATTACTGAACTACAACTCAAACTAGCGCACAACATCATCTTTCTCAGTCACTCCCTCTGTTCGCTGATTGGACTGGTTAAAATTTGATCAGAGAAAACGGCTCGGGTTATGTATATAACCCTTGTTCCCTGAGAAAGGGAACGAGCACTGCATCGGAACGACGAATTTGGGGACACTCCCTAAGCAACAGCGCGTCTGAAGTATGAATGAAATCAGGCCAATCCTGATTGGTGTTGCGTCATGACGTAACTATGACGGCATACCCGGAAGATACATAAAGGGGAGCCCAGGCATAGTAATGGCAGTTATCGCGATGAAGCATGCGCTCCAGGCCTGCCGAGGTGTGGCGACGAGATGCAGTGCTCGTTCCCTTTCTCAGGGAACAAGGGTTATATACATAACCCGAGCCGTTCCCTTTCGAGGGAACTCCCACTGCATCGGAACGACGAATTTGGGGAACGAGTACCCACTAGGCCACACCGACGGTAGCACCAGTCCTAGTGTGAAGCCGGAGACCGGGCACAGCTAGGACTGGAGTACCCTAGCACCGAGCGTCGCAGGGAGGTGCAGACTATAAAATCTAATAAAAGTGTGTGGAGTAGCCCATCCGGCCGCCTCGCAAATATCCTGCAAAGGGACCCAAGAAAGGAGGGCCACCGAAGAGGCCATGCCCCTGGTGGAATGTGCCCTCACGGCCATAGGTGAAGGCAGGTTGCGCACCTGATAGGCCGTGGCTATTGCCTGGACAATCCAGTTACTGATAGTCTGGGTTGACGCAGGCAGCCCCTTCCTAGATGAACCAAAACACACTAATAGCTGCTCAGATTTCCTCCACTGCGCAGACTTCTCCACATATAATTTAAGGGCTCTGACCGGGCAGAGCAGGTGAAGCCTCCCTTCTTCCGCCGTCACGTGAGGCGGAGGATGAAATGCCTGAAGAACCAAAGGCCTGACCACGCTTGATGGCACCTTGGGCACATAACCGGCCCTAGGGTGTAAGATGGCCTTCACTTCGCCAGGGGCAAACTCCAGGCAAGTTGGCGTAAGCGCCAAGGCCTGAAGGTCCCCCACCCTCCTCAGAGAAGTGATGGCTAAGAGAAAGGCCATCTTAAGGGTCAAGCTCTTTGGGTCTGCTGACTTTAGCGGCTCGAAGGGGGCCTCAGCCAATCCTTCTAGAACCACTGCCAGATCCCATGTTGGGACTCTGGAATGAGCCACAGGCCTCATCCTCCGAGCCCCACGGAGGAACCGTACAACCAACTGGTGCCTACCCAAAGGCCCATCACCCAACGGTGTGTGGAAAGCCCCAATGGCAGCCACGTACACCTTGAGTGTGGACGGGGTAAGCCCTGCAGAGAAACGATCTGGACAGGATGTCTGCTCCCTGATTTTGGACCCCCGGGACATACATTGCCCTGATGGACAACAGTTTCCCTTGGGCCCACAGGAGGATCTGATGCACCAGTCTGCATAGAGGGCGCGATCTGAGACCCCCCTGCCGGTTGAGGTACGCTATGACAGACGTATTGTCTGTCCGTACCAGGACATGGTGACCGCCGAGGTCCGGGAGAAAGCTCCTGAGAGCCTTGTAGACCGCCATCATCTCCAGGCAATTTATGTGCCAGGAGGAATGACGGCCCTCCCAAGGGCCCCTCGCAAAGCGGCCGTCCATGACCGCGCCCCAACCAGTGAGGGAGGCGTCTGTTGAAACGGATTTCCGGCAACAGGACGCTCCCAACACTGGCCCCTGGGACAGAAACCAAGGTTCTTTCCATATGGCTAGGGAACGAAGGCATACGCGCGTTACCCTGATCATACGGAACGGGTTCCCCCTGGGGGAAAACCCCTTGGTCTTCAGCCACCACTGTAGAGGTCTCATGTGCAGCAGGCCAAAAGGTATTACGTTGGACGCTGCTGCCATGTGACCCAGCACCCTCTGGTAGTGCTTGACAGTGATGCTGCGGCCTAGCCTTAATCCTGAGACCATCGCCCGCGTGGTCTCGACTCACGCGGGAGCTAGTTGCGCCCGCATCGATGTCGAATCCCACACGACTCCCAGGAACGTTGTTCTCTGGGATGGCGTCAACACACTTTTCTTGGTGTTGAGTCTCAGCCCCAAGCACTTTATGTGGGCCAGAACGACATCTCGATGCCGAACCGCCATATCGTACAATTGGGCCAGAATGAACCAATCGTCTATATAATTCAGCACACGGATGCCCTGGAGTCTCATTGGAGCCAGAGCTGCATCCATGCACTTTGTGAATGTGCGTGGGGAAAGAGCTAGACCAAAGGGAAGCACTCGATATTGGTACGCCTCGCCCCCGAAAGCGAACCTCAAGAGCTTCCTGTGACACGGAAGGATGGATATATGAAAGTATGCGTCCTTCAGATCTATCGTGACGAACCAGTCCTCGGACCGGATCTGACTCACGATGGTAGGAATGGTGAGCATTTTGAACCTGAACCTCATCAGAGATCGGTTCAAATAACTCAGATCCAGAATAGGACGCAACCCTCCATCCTTCTTTGGAACTCTGAAGTACCGGCTGTAGAACCCGGACTCCCTCTCTTGTGGGGGAACATACTCTATGGCCCCCTTTACCAGCAAGGATTCTACTTCCTGTTCCATAACCCGAACCCACTCTGGTTCCACTACAGTCCATGTCACTCCACAGAATTTTGGTGGAGGATGACTGAACTGCAGTCTGTAATCTTTTTCTACGGTCTGCAGGACCCACGTAGAAATACTCGGAAGGCGTTTCCACGCGCCGAGATAATCTACTAAGGGAACCAGCCTCTCGAGGCTGGCCTCGGGTGTCAACCGAGCCTCGTCAATTTTCGGTGTACGGACGCGCTAACTGCCCAGTCGCAAGTCCTCCCGGAGGCGGCTGGAGCAGTGAACGTCCGCGGGAAATCGATGTGGCCCGAAGCGTCTGTGACGGCGGGATTACCACATTAATTTCCCGAGAGCGCCGCGGGGACCGCTCTTTGAAGTCCAGCCGAAGCTAGGACTTCTTCCCAGCAGCCTTCCTAGCCTGAAGGACGTTTCTTAAATCGCCCATAGGTGCGGAAGCCAAGCTCCAGGAGGAGGGGCTCGAGAGGCGACGCTCTGCTTTTGCACCTGCCGGTGCGAGGAACTGGTGGACGGCTGAGGCTGCCCGCTGGAGGCAGCCTTCCCTTTGGAGCGACGAGGGAGGTATTGGTGGAAGGCCACTGATTGCTTCCTCGCCTCCTGGAATCTGTCGACGACGGTATTAACAGCGTCGCCGAACAGTCCAGAAGGCGAGATCGGGGAGTCTAGGAGGAAGGTTTTATCCTTCTCCTTCATCCCCGATAAATTCAGCCACAAATGTCTCTCCACTGTCACCATGGATGCCATGGAGCGGCCCACAGCGCGGGCCGTCTCCTTGGTAATGCGGAGAGACAAATCCGCAGCCTTCCGGAGCTCCAATATGTCCCCCGGAGAGGGACCCTCACCCTCATCTAACTCCTTCAGGAGGTCGGCCTGGTAGGCTTGCAAGATGGAAAGAGTATGCAAGGAACTACCAGCCCGCCCAGCCGCCATATAGGCTCTGCCCACCAAGGCTGAGGTGTCCCTGCAGGGCTTGGTGGGCAGTACCGGGGCTTTCAGCGACGATGCCGATTCGGGAGAAAGATAACCCGCGAGAGCATCTTCCACCCGCGGTATCGTCCCGTATCCGGCTTCACGCGCCCCCAGGACATTAGAATAATCCAATACAGGGGGATTGGAAACGCGCGCAAGTCCGGGAAAAAAGGCAAGCCCCGGCGAGGTGTTTGAGCCTGACGTGAAAGGAATCGGTCATCCAGCCTGCTTGGTGGCTGGATTTCCTCATTTTCCTGTGGCCAATCAATTCTTGATTTGGCCACCGCACGGGTCAAAACCTCGACCAGTTCCTCTTGAGCGGGTGGGTGAAGTGGCGACTCATATGGTGCTTCACCACCCGCTTCGATGTCCACCTCATCTGGTTCCTCAGAACCAGAGAGAATGAACACCGGATTCTCCACCCCGGGGGAAGAAGCCGCAGCGCGGGCTTCCACACGGGGAGGGAGAATCTCGGAATCGTCAGACGAAGTTTGGGAAGGTGCCTCAGCAGTCCCAAACCTGTCTGACAGATCCCGCTGTGAGCCCCAGGATCTGGCCTCGGCGACTGCGGGTCCAGAACCAGAGGGCTCACGAGGCTGGCCGGCCTCATCAAACACGGCCAGCCGAGAACGCAAGAGCCTGAGTGTGAGCCGCTCACAATGTTCACAGGCGGCTCCCTCGAGAGCCACCCGAGCATGCTCAACACCCAGGCACTGTACACAAAGCGAGTGTGTGTCCGAGCCCGACATGTAACGGGGACACGGATGCACACACTGCTTAAAGTCTCTTGCTTTCTCAGTCGCCATTTCACACACACTTTTTCACTCTCACAATGAACAACAATAAATAGACAGACAGATTTCACAAAGAGCGCTATGCTGAAGAGCGATAACTGCCATTACTATGTCTGGGCTCCCCTTTATGTATCTTCCGGGTATGCCGTCATAGTTACGTCATGACGCAACACCAATCAGGATTGGCCTGATTTCATTCATACTTCAGACGCGCTGTTGCTTAGGGAGTGTCCCCAAATTCGTCGTTCCGATGCAGTGGGAGTTCCCTCGGAAGGGAACCAGAGAACATACCGCAATCCCAGCCTGACTACTAAAGGAAAATGAAAATTGTACATAGGAGGGCAGATCCAGGCTAATAATAATTGTCACTGGTTGCTAAATAAAGATGAATGCAGGATACAAACGCAAGCAGTATCATATTTATTTAACTCTTTCCCTGGCACTGACTGAAATTTTGATTTATGAGAAATTTACGGGTTTTCACTGTTATACAGTAGGGGGCGCTATGACACATCTTCTGAAATAGTACGCAATCATCAATATTAAACAGCATATAAATCAAAACTGCTTAATGTTACTGAATGAAAAAGCGTTGATGGACATGGATTCGTTCTGAATCCGACCTGGATGTAGTTTTTGACAAGAGCGCAATTTTCTCAGCTTTTTGTTCAAAATGTTACTTTTTTTAATGAAACTTACCCACATTCAAGGCAAGGGAAGTTTATTTATATAGCACATTGCGCATACACAATGGTAATTCAAAGTGCTTTAAATAGAAGAAAATAAAATAATCAAAATAAACAAAAATTATATAAAATATATTAAAACAGTTTAGAATAAAAATGAGGATGCATAGATAAAAGTTTATATTCAAAAAGGATGCAAAAATAAAATACAGTATCAGTCGGACATACAGTGACACTGTGCTCATTCAGTAGAATAATAATAAAGAAATAATTAAAATAATATGTTCATTTCATTGCATATTGATACTTTTGACTTTCCCATGATTGTTGTTCGTGGTTGGGGTTTTTTGTCGCACACCTATAATCTACACACCTGTTGTTTATTTAGTTAATTGATACAAAATAATTTAGCTACTTGTTTCTCTGAAAACCAATGCTACAGCCAGTTATTCTACTTTGAAATGTGCGTTCCGTGTCAGAATGTCTGTTTTTGTTTTGGTCCGTGCGATACCGCATGCCACCAGTTTACCCAATAGTATTTTGACACCCCAGTTTGCCAGTTGGTGGAAAATGCAGCGTATTGCTGACAAGGAAGCCAACGAACAAACCGGGTCAGAGATCACAGATTCTACCTGACCTAAAAAGCCTCAGCATCCATCAAATAATCTCTATGAACGAGAGCATATTAAAACATGAATAAATGAACTCGTCAACTTACAGTGTGGCTTTCATTGTCAATTACACGCGCTCCTGTTGCGCGTCCTCAAGCTGGCAACCCGCGTGAGCGTCAAGTCTGAGGAGGGTGCGGGGGAAACAACGATCTCAAATATTTTACATTTGGACTGCAGTACCTATTTCAACCTTCAATCCTGCATACCACACCTTTAACATAGAACTCAGGAAACCTCAAACCAGAAAAGGACAATCCAACATAAAGCGAAGAGAGCTGAAAAATAACCGAATGAAACAGGTGCTGTGTTTGAAATCGCCCCCTATATCCTCATTCACTATTCCCTACATTACTTGAAGGAGTGAATGAAAACGAGTGAGTGAATTCAGACACTGAGTGCACTGGAAGGTGCTGCTGCTTTTGCATTGTTTCTGTTCGCTGTAGCAAACTGGCAGCTCCAGTAGTAATGAACAGATATCTTGAACTTGTCATGGAAACTAGCATGTATAAACCACAATTAAACGATTTAATAAGCAATTAAAAAGGAATTCATAGGTGACCTGTATGATATTACTCTGGACAAGTGCGGTTTGGAAAATAGATAGATGATTGATTCAGCTGCGGGCGTCATCTTCTGGCGAGACGGGGGAATTGATTTGGCGCAACTGTCACAATGCATTATGGGTATTCTCTAGCCGCTGAGCATACATCAGGGCTGCGTTCAGCCCTGACAAAACGTTGCAAAGCGTTTTTTAAACGGAAACGGTGCTGTGTTGAAAACCCTGTTCTGATGACGCAGGAGTTGCAACTATGGCAGCTGAGAAGGCCATTCTTTGTGTTCTTTTTGACGAATTTTCGGAGCCTGATGAACTCGATATAAATGTCTAATACTGCAAAATATGCTCGATGCAATCACTGCCCTTGCTGTCCCCATCCCATTTAATTAACTTTTTTATCTCCTGGTAATCAATTCTAATTTAAATAATAAAATTTCTAGTTCTTACTTTTTTAAGTATTAGCACAAATTTGTATGTAAAGCACTTAATTACCATTATGAAATTTGATACATAAATAAACTTGCCTTGCAATGAAGCTAAAAATATAGATATACTACATCATCATGTTGATAAGCTATATTTTTACTATAAAACTCTTACGGCAAACATGTCTTCTAATATCTTCAATTGTTGCGTATACCGAGCTGCAGCAGACACATTTGTAAACGACTTTACTTGGACCCATTGTACGAACTGTCTCTTTAATACCACATGGTTTATATATGTTGCTGCTGATTGGGCTGACATATTTGACACACCCACCAAACAATAGAAAACGTATCTCAAACCCTGTTGCACACCGTTTCCAGGAAATATGTCATTCAACCCGGAAACCGCAGCAAAACGTTACGCCCATCAACCTCACTCTGGTTGATGGTGCGCTCTTGCTCTCACTCTGGTTGATGAGCGCATTCTTGCTCTCGCTCTGGTTGATGTGCACAGTTGCTCATTCGGTAGAAGTGTCTTTATAAGGAATTCACCCCTTTATGACATCATACAGGGCCAGAATTGAAAAAAAAAAAAAAAAAACTTTCAGAGACTAATACTCTGTCATACATCCAACTTTTTTTTGGAAATTTTGGCCATGTTTAGCATGAGAATCCAACTATTTAACAGTGTAAATAAGTCAGAATGCGTTAAATAGCATTAGACCCCAACCTTTAAAGATGTAAAGTAGTCAAAAGTGGACTTCCAACTTTTCATCACCCAAACTACTGACCTCAGCTACTTTATTTTCATATTCCACTCGTGATTTGTCCTTGCCCCCTTCCTCCCTCTTTTGAACTTGGTGGAGCAGATTACTTTTGGCAGTGGCAGTGGCAGGACAGGGTGGTACGTCCTGGCATGGATCAGCCAGTTATTGCTGGCTTTGACCTGGTTCCTGTCCACTCCCTGCTGAGAGAAGACATGTCACTGCAACCCATCCACAGACCTCTGACAGAACCTGCTGCGCTAGAGATTACGAGCGGCCCTCATCAAGCCACTGACCCGTCCACAGGGGCCAAGCAGATGGGCCCACCAGTGCTGATGTCTGCTTAACCTCCGCACATCTTCAGCTTTTCGCTCCTTCAAACTGGACACACACACACACAAAAGATCTATAAAAGAACGAAAGCCTGGACCCTCTTTCAGACGCTCTTGCATTTAACGAGCAAAGTGTAATTAAGATGGAGGCCTGATAAAAGCAAAGTCTTGTCTAGCTGATGGTGTGTGACTTGATCAGTCAAGTAGCTGTGTGTGACTTTTGTGGACGACAGCTGAGAAATAGCAAACGCCGGAACCTGCCGTCAGGAAGAGGGATGTGCGGTGCGTCCGACTGTAGCGGTACGAGGCTGCCCAGAATAGGTGTGTGTGTGTGTGTGTATGTTATCAAGAAGCATAACAAATTATGTGACTGCAATCATTTTGACTGCCCTCAAACTTACGACAAAAGTTTGTAAATAATTTCAAATCAGGCCTGTTTGTCCCTAGGAAATTCACATTTTGAAGGTCAACTATTTAAATTGACAGAGCTGCAGTTTTGCTGATGTATGCAAGCAATTATACAAGCAAACACTGTCAGATTTTAAGATCAAGTGCTCCTTGCTTGAAGGGTACAGAGATTTACCTCTTGTCCTTCTCAGTCTGTAGCCTATAAATCTGGTACAAAAACAGAAGAAGTTATCAAACAGCACACTTGCAAAGTGGTAATTTATAATCAAGGGCCAGTTGGTCAAAAGTAAGCCCATCCGATTTCGGCTATCGGATTGAATCAAATCTTGAAAATGGGTTGTTCAAAAGAAAAAAAAGGGATTCTGAAATCAGATTAGATCTGGATAACATCATCAGTTTGTGTTGTTTCAAGTATCCAAGTAAGGTCATGTTTAAAGCATTGTTGTTTAGTTCACTGAAGATAATAAACCTACTCATCCCAAATAATCTTTGTTCAAGCTATTTTTACATTTGTTAAAAGAAAATGTTGCTAATTATTATTTTTTTTACTTTTTTTTTTTTTACTTCATGCAACTTATGCTTCTTGATTCTCAAGTATTTGTCAAAAACTTGTCCAAATGTTGTCCCAACTTTACAAATTGAGTTATATGACTTTAACTGGAGCAAATTAGTTGAGTTAACTAAGAAGAAATAAGGCAACCTATCACAGGACTTGACTTGACAAGACATTAAGGTCAAAATATTGCCTGGTACTAATTTAAGTATTTAAGTTGATTTTAACTGGAGTGGATTAGTAAATTAACTTAAAAAGTTGAATGCGATACGTTGCCTTATTATTTTAAGTTAGCTCAACTTCATTTTATTACAACATTAGTATAATGTAATATATACACACATATATTTTTTTTATTTTGCTTTTGATTAGTTTAACTGTTAAAGTAATACATTAGAAGTAGACATTATTAGGCTACCTTAAGCCTATTAAGCCTTTCAGTAGCCTACAGTAAAAGTAAAAAAGATTTTGGTATTTGGTAAAACTGTACTTTTAGAAGTTTTGAAAATACAGTTACAGACAGGAAGCAGCTAGTGAGGCTTGACAAATTCAAATCCACTGCTCTTCTCCCTCTTCACAAATGACTGCATCTCACTTCTAGCTCTGTTAAACTCCTGAAATTTGCAGACGAAACCACAGTCATCAGCCTCATCTGGGACGGTGATGAGTCTGCATACAGAAGAGTGGTTGAGCAGCTGGCTATCTGGTGCAGTCATAACAACCTGAGCTGAACACGCTCAAAACAGTGGAGATGATAGTGAACTTCAGGAGGAACACCCCAGCACTCACCATCATGAGCACCTGACAAGGGACAATTGACTCCAATGTGAAAAAGGCCCAGCAGAGTATTCAGCCGTCACTGAGTTCTATGCACTTCAGTAACTGTCTGGTTTGGTATAGCTACCAAATCAAACATCAGACAGTCCGGATGGCTAAAGTTATTATTTGAGCTCCCCTGCACACCCTCCAGGACCTGTACTCTTCCAGAGCGAGTAAGAGGGCAGGTGAAATCATCACAGACTCAACAAACCTGGCCTATTTGAACTGTTGCCTTCTGGCCGGTGATTCAGAACACTGGGCACTAGAACATCAGGGCACAGGAACAGCTTCTTTCCACAGGCCAACTCCCTCCTGAACCGTTAAATGCCTCCAAAGGCCTCTCTTAGTGCAATGCTCCCACTGTGTAGTGCAATTTCTTGTTAATTCACTTTTATTTATTATCCGTAATACTGTACACTGTAAACCCTAACGCTCAAAATTATTAATTGGTTTAAGTAGAGCCAACTCAAATTAAACAAATTAGTTCAAACCAATTAACTTTTATGAGTATTTAGAACTTTCTTTTTCCTGACATATTTTAAGTAATCTGAATTGTTTGGGTTCTAGTTGCCAGCATGCTTTGCCATGACACTCAAAAGTTAACCGTAAATGACATAATTAAGTGTTATATTCAGTTTTTTATTAGTTGTTTTTTGTACAAGATTAATGCAACGTGGGAGATTTAGAGGTGGTGAGATTTAATGAGTGGTGAGCTTAGTTTGCGAACAGATGTATATTAAATGTATTTGGCCCCGTCCACACGAACATGGGTATTTTCAAAACCGCATCTTATTCTATGCGGTTTGGCCGTTCGTCCACACGCAAACGCAGTATCCGGACACTGAAACCAAACTTTTTTGAAAACTCCTGCCAGGGTGAACATTTTTAGAAACTCTGGTTGCAGTGGTGTCGTGTGGACAGTGCAACTGGAGATTTTGACTTGTTGCGTCAGAACCGGAAATGGCAATAACCTTTTTGCCAGGCTTTTGATTGGCCAACATGGCTTTACGGTTAGGGTTAAATTGCCACCTGTTGGTTTGGCATGCTCTTGACAGAACTTCACAGCGTGTTTTGCGTTTTCGTGAGGAAATGTTGTTAAATGGAAGAGGGAAAAACTCCTGTGTACGTGTGGACTAGGCCTTATGTTGCTTTCCTCATTCAGCAAGAGATATGCTAATGCTACCAAAGCATCGTGTTACCAATTAGCAAGGTGGCATTTATTGAATTAGCTAGTTAAAGCTAGTCAAGTTTCCACTACAATTTGAGATTACATGATATTTAAGTTAAATTAAGTTAATTAAGTTTTAAGTGTTAAGTTAAATGTATTAATTAGCTTACTTTAAATGTATGTATACAAAATAAAAATCTGCAAGTTCTGCTTACTTAAACTTTAAATGTATTGACGTAAAAAAAAATTGATGCAACTGATTGGCTCCAAATGTTTTTTGAGGTTTGCCAACTTATTCGGGTTTACAGTGTAAGTAAATGTTCATTTATGCAAATATGCCTATTCTGTGTCTTATACTTTTCATAAATGTGTATTATTATGTGACTTGTTATTGTATTTATATGTGTGCACTGGAAGCTTTATTTACTGAGGAAAAATAATTTTGGCAATAAAGCTATTTTTATAGTTTGTGTCTATTAGCTTTGAGATCATCTCTGCTAGTGCACTTCATAGCTTTAATGTTATAGCAGATATATACATTTATCATTTTGGAATATAGTCTTTCACTTGGACTGGAAATATTGATGACTCATTTTTTCAGCAGATGAGAAGATTGTATTCAGTCAAATGCTCTCTACAATGAGTACATCCCTTCCTCTGATTAGTACTGGGCCCCTAAAGGGACATGGTAAAGGGGAAAAAATTAGATGGGAGAAATAAATTATATGTCAATGCTTTTGCATTCTCTCACAAATGATTTGCGGTCCTCTGAAATATTAGCAACATCAAGTAGCAAATCACAAATCATGGTTCACTCATTTTCCTATTGGGTATTTAAAAGAAAAAAATAAATAAATAACTGCTCTTCTCAACTCATTTCATAGGATATTTAATTCAGAATTGTTCTACTAGATGTTTTGTATCAGGTGAGATTAGGCAACAAATTCACTGCAACAGTTAGTATCCTCAATTCCCAAATTATTAAAAAGTGTAATTAAAATGAAAGGTGATGCAACACAGTGGTAAACATGCCTATGTCCCAACTTTTTTGGAGTGTGTTGCAGCCATCAAAAACATAATTATTTTATATTTACACAATACAATTAAGTTGTTCAGTGAAAACATTGGAAATCTTTTCTTTGCACTTTAGTCAGCTGAATAAAGTTGAAAGAGAATGAACAAATCACAGATTATGTATTGCATTTTACAAAATGGGGTTATATTTGAGGTGACTGATTATCACATCAAAAAAGAGACTGAGAAAAGTTTTCAGTCGAACAGCATGATTTGCTAACAGTGGCACAGATGCACTGTTTTCCCCTTCATTACTGTGATGTTTCAAAAATACTAATAGGAATAATTAAAAATTGTCATTCTGTGATTCTGTTCCAGGAACATCGAGCCCGAGTGCTCTTCTCTTGCCAAATTATCTATAATTAGTCAAAGCTGGAGTCCAAACTGTTCTTCCCTTCCAATGTTAATATATGGCTATGTACAGCTTAATTTCAGTGAGGAAAACAGAGTGTGATTAGACATTATAAAACCCCAAACTGATCTTAACAGTAATATGATTATATGAACGTTTTTTGGAAAACATTGATTATTTTGATTAATTGGATGCTCAGATAGCTTTAATCAAGATTATGGAAGTAAACAAACTGTTAATTACTGTTTTCTTCAGAGTCAGACAGCTATGATTGGCATTATATGATTGGTATTATACCACGCTGCTCTAGAATTCTTGGTTCTGATTGGCTGATAGATGTTCTAAAATGTGTTGTGTGTGTGTGTGTCATTAATAAGATATTACTTAATGATGAACTAATCATTTACAAAACAAGACTATACATTCATAAATTATTAATAAGTAATGTGCTAACATTTTATGAGCGTTTTGTTAATGCAGTTATAAGATTAATACATAACGTCACTCTCCCTAGGATGCCCGTTGTACACCTCCGATGCTGATCTGTAACACACAATACTAGCACACATACACAGATATACACACACTATATATATACAATTGTTTTGTTTATTCAGTTACAAGTCATTTATAGGTTATTAATGTTTTATTAATTTGGTTATAAGTAATTCAATTATACGTTTTTAGATAATTATGAACTACAATGATGAATTACAAATGTGTTGTAAGTTATCTTAAAAAATAGTAAATCATTCAATAATAAAACAGATCATCAGTAGATAGTTAATAATTTATTAGTAGATATATTATTATCAATTAAATATTATTATCATATCAATTAAATATATCACTGATTTATTTAATTAAAAAATTGTTTTAGTATAATTATTCCAATAAGGTTAGTCATGAAAAAGTACAAACATACAGGTATGATGATTCAGGGTTTTTAAGAAGATTGTTTTTGTTTCGTTTTCAACTGAAAAAAAAAACATATTATAAATGACTTACAGTCAGATGATTCTTGTGCATTATGTTAAGTTGTTTCACTCATCAGCACAGACTTCAGTGTGGAGTGTGTGGGATCTAGTGATAATGTGAATGCACCATTGACCAACAAAAACCTGGTATAAAGTCAATAGCACAGTATTTTTGTGTTATTTAAAGGACGCATTAGTAATATGCACCTATAGGTGGCTGTACAACTTACGTACACTCTGCTTATTACAAACGCGCAGCCGCACACAAACATTTTTAAATATAAAAAATAAAAGGATTCCTCTCTGGAGATGCGTTCAGTCTTTCAGCTCGTGAATTCCACATGTAAATAGCGAATCCTCCATGGTGCAAGCTCAACTGGCTTTTAAAGGGAATGGGAGATGAGACTTGGATTGGTTTACGTTACGCCCAAAACACACCCATGACTCATTAAGCGACTGTAGGACCAGACATGCAGACTATATTTTGCATCGTTAAACTAGCAAAGGTGCATTCGGACACGCCCTTAGTGCACCTGCACCATGCACTCAGATCGTTAAAATAATAGGGCCCTAAGTGAATCAGAGCAGACAGCTGACTATACCCTCACCAGTCAGCGCCTACATTTCAGTACAAACTACAAAGTGTTCAACGCCTTTTATAGATGATGTGTAAATGCATTAATAAATCATTCATTAATTTTTGCCTTCATGGATGTTTTTATTTAAATGACCAGTGTGTAAATCTAAAATGATGACTGCTCTTAATCTTAATGATTATGGCTGGTTTAGTGTGTGGGCTCCCCCTTTAGATGTGCTGTGGTTTATCCCACACCCCCTCCACCCCCACCTCTCACTTGTAACACTCCATCAGTTAGCTGGCAAGAAATGCCGCAGCCAAAATCAGGAATAAAAAAAAAGAAACAGGAGAGAGGAGAGAGCAGAGAAGAGTAGTCACAAGAGTGTGTTGCAGTGCAGTGGAGTGAGAGGAGTTACATGATTTTGCCTGGAGTGAGGAGCAGGTTTTTTGGAAGTTGGAGTGTATGTTTTCTCTCTAGTGCAGAGACCGCTCCATTACGTCTCCATCAACAAGCATAACACACATCTTAATGCTTAAAATTCAACTGCATTTCTGCACGAATTCACCATGAATTCACCATGTGTTGAATAGTGCATTCGTATGCTGGGTTTTTCTCTTTTGTTCCATCCAAACTATAATCTGTTGCAGATATGTAGGAAACATGCTAAATTCAGCTACGTGTTTCTCTGAAAACCAATGCTACAGCCAGTTATTCTACTTTGTGTTTCGTGTTGAATGTCTGTTTTTGTTTTGGTCTGTGCGATACCACACGCTGTCAGTTTACCCAATAGATGCTTTTCACAAACTGTGATGACGTGTTTTAACGTATATCGTCAATCCTGTAAAGTTTTTTGTATTTTCATTTTGCATGTACATTGCATGTACATTGTAAATGCATGTACATTTATAACACTAATACTTTGTATTATATTACTTTTGCATCAAATTACAAAAAACAAGTTACCGTTGCTGTGAGGGTGTTTGTAATACAACGTCTATGGAAGTGATGGTAAAATTAACATCTTTCTCTCTTTTCACTGCCGTTATCAATCTCACTCTATTTTTTCCCTCTTTTTGAAAGTTGTAAAATCACTATTGTCGAGTTTTTCTTTTGCTATTTGAGCAAATGGGGATACAAAAATATATATTTAATGTATACTCTCATTCCCGCTATAAAAGTTAACCCAACTAATGTGAAATGGGTCTATAGTAGCAGGTTTCCAGTTAGCGGAAAACACATCGTATTGCAGCAGCCATGGAAGCCATCAAACAATCCGGTCAGAGATCGCAGATTCTACGCAACCTAAAAAGCCTCGCCATCCATCTAAAAATCTCTTTGAACGAGAGTATAGTAAAACACTTACAGTGTGTAAGTCTCTTTGGCTTTCATAGTCAATTGCGCTCGCTACGGTTGCGTGTCCTCAAACTGGCAACCCACGTGAGCATCGAGTCTGAGGAGGAGAGGGCGGGGGAAACAACGCTCTCCTATATTTTTTGTAATTTGGACTGTAGTACCTATTTTGACTACTAGCTGTGAATCCTGCATACCACACCTTTAACATGGCTTAAAGGTCCCATGGCATGAAAATATAATTTTATGAGGTTTTTTAACATTAATATGAGTTCCCCTAGCCTGTATATGGTCCCCAAGTGGCTAGAAATTTTGATATGTGTAAACTGAGTTCTGGGTGTCCTGCTCTGCCTTTGAGAAAATGAGAGCTCAGACGAACTGATCTGGAATCTTCCCTGTATGTCGTCATATGGGGAACGGTTATCTCCCCTTCATCTGCCTTGCCCGCCCAGAGAATTTGGAGAAAATGGATTCCGTTTATCAGTTGCGATGTCAGTACAGGCTTTACAAACAGACTTTTACCATATGGATTCGACAGCACCGCCACAAACAGTGAGTAACAGTGTTCATTAATGCCTGATCTGTGATCAGTGATTTCTGATGTGTAGCTAATCATTCAAGTTCACGCTGACTTTCTTTCTAAATCGTTTAATACTGTCAGTCCTGCCGCTGGCCGTCTTGATGCCCTAAGCGTAATGCATCAGTGAATCAAGCCAGTGACTAAAACGATCAACTTCACATCGTTTCTGTTAGTAGCATGAAAAAAAATCTGTTATTTCAATTTCGATTAGACGCTAGATTAGCGAACAGTCTCTTTATAATATTCGGATCTGTCAATCACATGTCGCGAGTGTATCTGCACACTTGCCCAAACTGCCGTTATAATGAATGACGCTATTATGCTGCACAACTATTACAGGCTATTACTGTACTCATATCGATGTTGCGTTTGCAACAAACACAACTAGGGGTCCAGAATGAATGATTTTGCAGCATGAGTCTCGTTCAAACTGCCCAAACATATCCATGGGTTGTTGGGTTGTGTTGGCTCAGTGTGTTAACCCTGTTGCTTTGTTTTCACTGGTTGAACATATTTCTAAACATGTCAGGTTTTGGAATATTTGAGCAATCAGGGATGATTTTTCAAAAAGACTCCAACAAACCCTAACATAATCTGACTTCATGGTGAACAGTTGCCATGACATGGCCTCCCTGCCAACTCAACATAGAAACAAATGTGCCTAACTGGCAATGCCTCATTGGAGCAGGAGAAATAAAGCTGTCAGTTGCATTTAATCTTTTGTTTTTTTTTACACATTCATTTATGAATTTCCTTTATGAAGAAAGGAAAAAAAACACATATCAGTCAGCTTTATATAATTTCCAACAAATTGAAATGAGTAATCTACAAATGGTGTACATATTATACATTCAGAATAAAAAGTAATTAATTACAAATATTTAAAAGTATAACCTTTAAAAACTAAAAAACTAAATTCACAAGTTTCAAACAATAGAGTTTGTCAAATGCAACTACATTTGCTTTGGCATTAATTGAACTAATTTTATTTGGCATAGTTAAACACATATCTGATTAAATGTGATTTAAAGGTTCCAGTGTTCATTAATGCCTGATCGGTGATCAGTGATTTCTGATGTGTAGAATCATTCAAGTTCACGCAGACTTTCTTTCTAAATCGTTTAATACTGTTTATGTTTATCAGTGAATCAAGACAGTGACTAAACAATCAACTTCACATTGTTTCTCTTAGTAGCACGAAACAAATCTGTTATTTAAATTGTCATTAAACTACAGATAGCGATCAAAGAACACGCTCTTTATAATGTTCGAAGCTGTCAATCACACATCGCGAGTGTATCTGCACACTTGCCCAAACTGCCGTTATAATGAATGACGCTGTTATACTGCACAACAAAGCTCTTACAGTATTCATATCGATGTCATGTTTGCTGTTAGTTGTGGTGAAAGCATTTTGTGAGAGAAATAGCATTGCAATGATGAGTTCCCTGCATTCACGCGATCAACAGACTGTCTGTCAACTCAATGCTCATCACTGCAGCCTTTCATGTGATATGGGAAAAGATCTAAAAATAATACTATAATCAACACTTTCACGAATTTTTTAATTTTGACAGCTGTAATAGTAAAAAAAACGTAGTAAAAGTATTCGAGAGGGGTTTCACATGTAATATGCATTTCAAATGCAAAGATGTCAGCCAATCACAACAGTGGGCGTTTCCACTGAAGTCTCACAGCAGACACGCCCCTTCAAACAGAGCATTCAAGCCAGAGGGATAAAATCAGGATAGAAAATGGCCTTTTATTTCTAAATTATGACATTTTATGATATAAAAATCATATTAACAATAATATTTCACTTATATTATAAGTAAACCTCAGGAAACATAAAAAATAAAAAAATCCTCGTCATGGGACCTTTAAATAATAATTTTATGCATACAGTGCAGGGTAGATACTTACAAATTGTAGTCGTTACTGATTCCAAATTACATGACTAAAATTGTAGTTAGTAAATAATCCATAACATTACACATTTAAGGTAAAATAATCTGACTACTTTTTGATTACTCATTTATCACAATGATTTGAAGGATAATCTTGTACCATATTGATATAAAAATACAAAAAGAAAGAAAATATATTCCATTCTTTGTTATCAACAACATGAAGTGCATTAAAAATTACATTACGTCAGGGTTTCCCAGAATGGGGATTAAGTTTAATGAGAAGCTATTAATTAAATCATAAACATTTTAAATGAAATAAAAACCCTTACTAAAAAAGATTAAATATTTGATTTGTCTACCATTAACTGACTTCAGAGAACAGTGAACTTAATTTTATTCTTAATTGTATTATTTTATTTATTGACCTAACTTATCATCTTAAAATCTCAGGGGGTCCGTCAAGTAAATATATTGGGTCAAAGTGGTTCAGCTGAAGAAAAAAAAAAGAAATTGGGAATTCATCCATTGCATGTAAATATGAAATTATATGAATTTGTTTAATGTTTTTGAAATACAAAACACCTTCCAAAAGCCCTATTCGCACAGGATTCATATAACCTGGTGACCTCTAGACATCTGTAATAATTGATAGCTGAAAACATCAGAAGAGCAAAAACAAAAAGATAGAGTAGATGGAGATGGATGACATGCATAGCAGTATGTGGTGAGGAACATTCTTCTGTTTATGATATATCATACAGCTAGACATTTTCAAGCAAAAGCCTATATCCAAAATAGTGCCAAATCAAGTGAGGGGGATCACATCATAATTTGACGTTAATGTGTTACAAATAAATCAAGTGTAATGCTTGAGCTATTAATATGAGTTTAACCTGGTCATATCCGGGAGATAAGTCAGTAAATTCAAGTAAAATCACAGGCTTCGCTTATCCTTTCCGAATGCGCACAAATTTAGATGTGGGGGGCGGAATTTCGAAACCACACGAGGTCCCCAAATAATACTAATCCTGCGTGAATAGGGCTAAAGACAGTAATACATGGTTAAACGACTCACTGAGTGATCATTTAAATAATAATCAATGTGTCTCTCAGGAGCTGATTAGAAATGCCATGTTGCACTGTTGAGAAAATACTTGTTGGAAGTGAAATGATTTCTGTAAACCCAGTGACCAAATGTGTGAGTCAGTGATCGGCTCATGACTAATGGTTGTTCTGTATATTAGTGCAAATCGACCTTCTTAACATATATAAGCAGTATAGGCTATTTTAGAAAGGAACATTTAAAAGATAAAAATTTAGTAGGGAGAATCACACCGCAGATGCAAATGAACTATTTAGCTAACTCTGGCACAACATTTGTGTTGTGCATGGTCCCTGTTAAATAAATAAATAATAAATAAATCAATGAGTTATAAATGATTTACTCTCATAGTGAGAAAAACATGTAATCAATAAAAAAGTAACTAGTCTGATTACCAGTATTGTATAAGCTTCTTGTCTTTCAGTGCATCAAGCAATACTTCACCCACAGCCTCTTCCTTTTCAGTCACTTTCTTCAAAGACAAACAACATGACATTGATGGTATGTGTTGGGACATTTTGAAGTTGTTTCCCATCATTAACAACAGCCAACTTTAGAGTATTAGAAATGCTGGCATGTGTTGAGACAGTGTGAACCAGCCTTTAATTTCAATAAATGTGTTTTATCTCAATACATTAAGGTGATTCATGACAATACAAAGCCTTTGATACAAGTCACCAATTACTAAACTGACACTATTACCATCTCTGAAAGCCCTTACCGTTCAGCCGATATTTACAAAAAAAGTCACCAGTCTTCTCTTTGTAAGCCACAGACAGACTGCAAAGAACTTGTGTTTTCAAAAAAAGAAAACATTCAGAATAAAGACTCTTTAAGAAGTCTCTTCCACCCACGGTTGAAGGCCTGCTGATGAATCCCCACTGCTAGAGCAGTGTAGGCGGATGCCCTCAGGACCTTGGCACCTCAGCACGGTAGCTGGAGCCTTACGTGCAAGAAAAGAGTTGGGTGAAATCTTCAGCAACTACCTCTGAGAGAGTGGAAGCTTAAGAACTCCTTTAAAACCTGTGCTGTCACTTCAGCGACGAGACATTGGAGAAGAGCATGACGTGTCTCCCTCCAGCTACGTCGTCTCCCGATGACTGTCCCGCTCCCGACCACCTCTCCAGAGCCATGGAGGACACACGGCCAGAGGCAGCTCGATGAGTCGTTCTGACCTACTTTGAATGGCGCGTTTTCACTTTGATAAGCTGTTGCTCTCATATAGCTTGCCTTCATAGATGTCGAGTTTATTTATTAGCGCTGACCTCTCATAGCTGTCAGTGCTTGTGAAAGATGCCTGACTCATTCCCATCAATGATGCCTGCGGCTTTCCAGAAGATGTCAGTAAGGGTTCCTATACCCACATAAACTGGATCAAATACTCTGTGTCATTTGGTTATTAGCCTGGACAGAGAAAGGCTCTAATCTATTTAATGATTTTGTCAGCTGATTTGTAGTGGTTCATGTATGACACTGATAAAGGTGTTAAATGGATTTACTCTGGTCTAAAAACTGACCAACTTTGAGAGGACATGACAAATCTAGCTTTAGAAAAAATTGCAAGAAATTACATTCATTACTGCTGAGGAGGAGAGTGTACTGTTCTGCTTATTAGTTTTTGTATTTCTATTTTTTTCTCTGAAATACACAAGCTTCTAAGAAATTTCGAAATCTCTAGACGTGTCATCGTCACAATTCTCAAAAATAGTAAGCAGTAAGTAATAATGCTGCATCGCCAGAGCTCTTAATTTTCCTCCACTTCCTCATAATCAAATTAACTACACATATGCAAATAAAGACATGCTTGCATGTATCATTCCGATTTTGAAGATTGTGAATGACATGCTTTTTAGGCAATGACAACTTGCAATAACCAACGGTTTGACAGTTAAATCACCATCATATTATGTATCATCATCCATCACCTTTTGTGTTCCATGGTTGAATAAAAATAATAATAATATAGGTTTTCAGCAACAAGATGGTAAGTAAACCATGACAGATTTTTAATTTTGGGGGCTGAACCGTTCCTTTCTTATTCCGAAATGCATGATTGCTGTTTAGGAATTTAGGAATAAGTATTTTTTCACATTTTCTATTAAAATGTGTTAGTCTCAACAGACTTTTTTTTTTTTTTAGCAAAACAGTGAAAACTGAAGGAACATTGTTCCTTTCACATACACTATATTGCCAAAAGTTTTGGGACGTCTGCCTTTCCATGCTCATGAATTTTAATGTATTCTATCAGGTTGTGGTCAGGATTTTGTGCAGGCCAGTCAAGTTCCTCCACAACAAACTCACTCATCCATGTCTTTATGGACCTTTATGCACTGGTCTGCAGTCATGTTTTAACAGGAAGGGGCCATCCCCAAACTGTTCCCGCAAAGTTGGGAGCATGACATTTTCCAAATTGTTTTGGTATGCTGAAACATCAAGAGTTCCTTTCACTGGAACTAAGGAGCCAAGCCCAACCCCTGAAAAACAACCCCACACCATAATACCCCTCCACCAAACTTTACACTTGGCACAATGCAGTCAGGCACCGTTCTCCTGGCAACCGCCAAACCCAGACTCATCCATCAGATTGCCAAACAGATAAGTGTGAATGGTCACTCCAGAAAGCTCTAAAGTCCAGTGGCGGCGTGCTTTACACCTCTGCATCTGAAGCTTTGCATTGCACTTGGTGATGTAAGGCTTGGATGCAACTGCTCGGCCATGGAAACCCATTGCATGAAGCTTTCTACGCACTGTTCTTGAGCTACTACTTTTGGAAATAAAGTGTTTTTTTTTTTTTTTTTATCAGACAAGGGGTCACAAAAAATAAAAAATAAACTATCTTAGTCTTTCCTCAGCCTTATCAGTAAGGCTCAAGTACCCCTTCATCAAAACTATCTATTATTATTAATGTGGCCATTATTATGAAGATTCACTAAATCAAACAATATTGGTGGACACACTAAGTAACTTCACCTCTTCATTAATGAGACACCTGCGCTTGTTTTTCTATCACAAGTCTTGACAGTTCATGGAGCACCAAGTTTCTCAAAGACATCTTATAAAAACTATAAATCCAGGTGCGGTGTCAGTATGATAAAGTCAATAAGCCAACAACAACAAAAAAACCCACAACTAAAACTTCAAGGTAGAAGAAGTAAAGTCTACCAAAAGTAAAATAATTTGCACTATTTGTATGCTGGAATTTAAATATCACAGATGCTCAAGAGTATGCAAATACTCAGTCATTAGTAAAAGGTTTTGATGATATGACAGGTAACTAATATTACAGGTTTAGCAAAGTAAAAAGCCATAGCTTCTGCATTGCTTCTGAAGGTCAAAAACAGAGACAGACTTTTCAAATACCCTGCTGAAGAATTGCAATAACCTACAGCTTTTGCATTGTCAGCGAGGGCAAGATTTTGGCATAGAGTCACATTTATCCAAAGAAATGTATCATCCGAGGCCACTTTATATGAAAATGAGCTGGTGTGGTTGTTACTGTTGATATTAAGGAAACCTCTTTTACTTTTACATATATATGTCGATATGGATATATCATCAGTTATCATCATTTCTTTATGATGGTGGAAATTCACACCGGTGGATGTCCATCAAAACAGCCTGCCTCTGAAGATATTCATGACTCTGTGTTGCTCTACAGTACTGGGCAAGTCACCGAGGTGGAAGTGAACTCCTGGGGTGAAACTGGACTGATTACCATCATTAAAATACAATTCATCAGCTGAAATGATGAGAGAATCAATTCATAAATGTGTGTGATTAAATATCGCTCAGAATGGGGAGTTAAAACTGATGTGTGGTTTTGTGTAGCTTTCATGAAATGTGCATAATATTTTCTGCAGGATAGCAGCAAGTACTACCAACCTTGTTCAAAAAGTGTCTGCAAACTGGCATTGCAATGCTACAGTTGCATGTTTACTCAAAGGCCTTGGAAACCTGCTAGTTACATTGATTTATTATTTTGGCAGTCAAGAGCAGAAACACCTTCCTTGAAGTTTAAAACCAATACAGATCAATGGAGACTAAGCTGAATACAGTAGCTTAAACCGATAGCTAGACAGTTACTAGACAGATGTCATTAATCGTAGCCTTTTCTTTCATTTGTTTCTTAATCTCACTCACGCACGCTTCTGGCTAGACAGAGTGAACTTGTTGGCCCTTAGCACCAGTAATCGACCAACCATCTGGAGCCCTGGAGGAAATCCCAGGGGGCCAATCCACCTGCAGCTCGACAAATAATAATGTTTTTTTTTTGTTTTACATATATTTATTTATTTAATGCTGGCTCATTTGACCAATGAATTTAATTTATCAGGTAAATGCAGTCAGAGGGACAATTTAGAATGATAAAAAAGGCACTCAATCTAAGGTTATGCCAGCGGGACTTAAAGGGATAGTTCACATCCAAATGCATTTATTCACTATCATGCCATCCCAAACCTGTTCAAATTAATTTCTTGTACGGATCACAAAAGAAGATATTGTGTCAATACAATTGGGGTCCAATGCCTTTTCTACAACATCTTTCCAATTAGCTCTGTAAGGGTAAAACATTCACATTATTTTTTTTATTTAATTAAAGTGACTTAATAAAGCATGTATTTTATCAGTTATGCATTGCCTGGGAATCAGACCCCTGACTTTGGCAAAGCTCTTTTGATTATTAGAGCTACATGAATGCTTGCGGGGAGGAATAGAAATGATAAGATAGTTCACCAAAAATTATCCCCCTTTTGTCATTCCAACCTAGAAAATTACTTTGTTTCTCAGAGAAACACAAGAAGAGGAAATGTTAATGTACTGTTCACTCTTTTCCATGCAAACACAATAAATGATGACTGGAGCTTTCAAGCTCCAAAAACCAAGACCATAAAAGCATCATAAAAAGTTGTGGTAACACTATTTTACAGCGTAATTGTTACATACGTATGTTGCATGTAGTTACTATAGTAATAACTATAAATTACTCATAATTACATGCAACCAACCCTAACCCAAACCAAACCCTAATCCTAACCCTATATTAAATGCAGATACTTCATATTACTCAGTACTTAAATGTATAAATTACAGTGTAACAAAGACGCCTTAAAATAAAGTGTAACCAAAGTTGTTTATAATACTATGAGGCTGTTGAATGTTTGAATCTGATTGGTTGACGAACGTTCTAAGGTGTGCAATTATTTTCTGGAAAATGCATGGCTAAAGAAGTCCCAGGCAGGTCTTGACCGCATTAGGCAGGCAAGGCAAGGTAAAGCAAGTTTATTTATATAGCACTTTTCATACACAGTGGCAATTCAAAGTGCTTTACACAGAAATGGAATTAAAATATCCATAATAAAATTATATATATATAATGAAATGTCATGTAGCTTTTAAGTTGTGAAACTATTTTACTGATAAAATCATCAGAGCAGTGTTTGTCAACACGTGTCTGTGCAAGTGTGTGTCCTCACTGTATGTGTATTACACTGTACATAGTTATCTCTGCTCTCCCACTCAAACATACACACATACAGTGCGGACACGTGTTGACAAACACTGCTCTGATGATTTTATCAGTAAAATAGTTTCACAACTTAAAAGCTACATGACATTTCTCACTAGCGAGGTAATAAATGTGCTGTTCTTACAGTTTCGTATTAGTAGACGCTGCTGCCGAACACTGTTGAGACACACAGACTGAAGAAATTCACATACACTCTCTCTCTCTCTCTCTCTCTCTAATAACTCACTGCATTAATGACTGCATTAGTCTAGCTCTAAAATGACTTTTTGAAATTAGCGACCGAGGCTTGGGTTTAGATGTGTAGTAAATTAGTCCTGCACACAAGAGCGTTTTAAAGACCAAATGTGGCAAATGTCTTGAAATAAATCACCTGAACAATGTTTTGAGGTGTGGTAACTGTAGTATAAGCGGAATGATTGACTCCAGGCCGTTGAATTATTAGAAAACGAATGAGAGAGAAATATTTTTACTTTTGATAATTAGATTATTGAGGGGAAAAATACCATCAGTAACTCCTTGCTGTAAACTTTCTTTTGTCCAAAATTTTCCGTTTGAATCCAAAATGTAATTTGCATGATTGGTGCAGAATGTGTGATGAATTAGTGCATTGAGGTTTTTCACTTAGGTGGTTGGGGGCGTCACTCCAAAATGTAATTTCTTAAAAAGACTAACACAAAATCACTGAAGAGCTACATAATTAAAAATTTCGACATTAAATATATAATGCATGTGAAGAAAAATAATGTTTGGTCATCAAGCTGAATCAGCTCAATCAAGTGCAGTTATTTTTGTCCATGAGCCCATTGAAGAGACAGAACGCCACAGGGATGAAGCTGATGAAAGATATGATGACGGGTAGTTCTTGTACATATGGACTTCCATCATCTGCCTGAAGGTAAAAAAAACTGATGTTTAGGATGTGACAGATCTGAGGCGATCTTTAGAACCTCATTTGAAGCTCTCATGGTGTAAAGCACCTCGACTGATGATAGGTGGCAGCCAGTGATCTCAGTAGAGCGAGTTACCTACTGTATCCTAGTCTTGGAGCGGAAAAACCAAACAGTGATGGATGAGGTGAGGATGCTTTCAATGACTGCCCTCCAGAACTGAGCCAGGATGGGAGAAGAGAGGTACAGCTGAAGTTGCCACAGAAAGAATATCCTCAGCTGGGCTTTTTTTGATTATGGTGGTGATGTTGTCATCCCAGGGAGTCAGAAATCTTGGTCCCAAAACATTTCAAAGAGGTATATTATTATTATCAGGGAGAGTGGCTTTGCTGGCTTTTCCTGAAATGTATTCTCTCCATGGTTTTCTGTGTGATCAGCAGCAGATTGTTGGCGGAACACCATGCTGTCACCAGGTCCAACTTCTCTCAATAGATCATTGTTAGAGATGAGGCCTACTATGTTGAGATCATCTGCAAACTTGATCAATTATTGTACAACTTGATCACTCGTGTACTGTACATCAGAGTCCTGCACGGGTCCGATTCTGTAAATCCGCACCCGCCCGTACCCGCGGTGCTTAAAACAGTATCCGACCTTTTTTCAGACAGCAGCACTAATTAAAATCCGCACCCGACCCACTTAAAATAGAACCAACACCCGACCCACACCCGAAATAAAATCAGTTTAGCATATCACATTATAGACACGTTTATTGCCAGGTCATACAGAAGTCATTACACCACCATTAACACAAAAGGCTACATCATGAAGAACATGGCATGGCTACCACAAAACTGAGTAATACAATTTTACCAATTGAACATACGCAAGACGCGGCTACATCACTATATCTCTACTGCCACACACAGTTTCGTCTACTCTAGCTTAGCCTACATCTGACAATTTCGGGTTCAAACATGCCCTGCACACCACACATACTTAACAGTGTTAAATTAAACAATTAACAACGGTGTAGGTGATATTTTAAATGAAAAAAGTCCAGTTATGTATGCGAATAATAACAAATGTGGCTAGACCGGACTGTGCATAGGCTACTCAACTATACAGCCTAGCCTAGGCTACAATTAGGGGTGAGACGTGGAACTGTCCCGTTTATGAATCCAAGATCTAATGGAGGCAATTTTGGCATGTACCTTTTCCCGTGCGAGGGGATTAGATCCTGTTTGTGGTGTGGTTGTGTTTTAAATTGCTGTGTAAAAAAAGCACATTGTCCACTGTTGACGGTTTCAACGGACTCCTCCCCTCTTGGATAATGTATCCAGCACAAGAGAAGTCTTGCTCACTTGCAGCGCTGGATGCAGGGACCTTGCAATCTGGGCAATATTAGGAAAAAGGCAAGCATGGTCTTGCCACCATGACAAAATGTCAAAAGGGTCATCTTTTGGCGTTTTGTGATCGATGTAAGCAGCCACTTCGTCCTGATACTGCGGGGCCTCATCACCGGAATCTTCTACGTCTGATAAAGTGTCCGCCGACACTCAAACTCGCTTCTCCAGTGGGGGCGGTGGCACTGCTGCTCAGGACTTCCACGCTAATCCTTAAGGTCTATAATAAATGCAAACAAACATTATACAGGTGAAACCCGAAAAATTTGAATATCGTGCAAAAGTTGGTGTAATTGAAGCCTTCTTTACTTAAATAGTTAGCATCCAAATGTTACATTGCAAATATGGAAACGTTGGACCGAATGAGAGATGCACGAGCCCAACGTTGATACAGTTTCAATTCAAATAAATTAATTTAGGATTGGTGTTTAAAATAAATGTTGATTTGTAATAAATAGCACAATATATAGGCTATTTTTATATGCTACTATGAATATATTATTATATGACTACTCATATTGTTAATTCTTGTTGTTTTCTGAATACCATTCATTTAAGGATTTGTCATACAGTGATGAGAAGTAAAATACACATAACCTACATGCTAATAATGTTAATATTGTATTTTATTTACACTACTTCTGAATGTAGCAAATAATAAAATGCAGTTTTTACAACAATGAAAGGCACACATGTTTCTCTCTCAACATGACCCGATGTCGTGTGAATTAGTCTACACTCTGTGTGACTTTTCATTTTTAATTCATTTTAATTAAACACAAGACAATAAAATAAAATATTTTAATTAAGTATTTTAATATATCTGTTCTCCGGTTGTCTGGTTGCTACGAATTATTCTTTCCTTTTTGTATTAGTGTTTAAAATATTTATATCTTGTTATATCTTATTTATTTTATTTACTTAACCAAGGTAGGCTATGACAGCCGTCATATATCCTGCCAGCTGATGCAAAGAGTTGAATTTCGAGCCATTGGTTAGTCTGGTTGTTTCATGGAAAAAAATATGAAATGTAGCTGCAATAAACGCGTTAAGAATCTGTAGCAGTGCAAACTAATATATTTAGTATATATAACCATACATATGCATGATTATACTTTTCAGAGGGTCGACATTTCTGTATTTAATATCCTTTTTTTTAATTGATTTCATGTATTCAAATTTTCTGAGATTTTGAATTTGTGGTTTTAATAAGCTGTAAACCATAATCATCAAGTAGGCCTATAACTTTTGCACGATATCCTAATTTTTTCGAGTTTCACCTGTAGTGCAATAATTTTATGCTATATATTTTATAGGCAGGTGTAAGTAATTGTAACGTACTGCTCCGAGACAGAGGTTGAGAATCCAAACACAGCTTTATTGAAAGGGTAATCCACAATCGTAGTCAAAAACAGGCAACAGGTCATACACAGGCAATCAGTCCAAACAGGCAAACAAGGCAGGAGAGACAGGCAAACAGGTATTCCACAGAACAGGCAAGAAATCCAAAACCAGAGACATGAAACCAGGGAGAATGCTCAGAAATGCAGCATATAACAAACAAGACTTCGCAGTGAATGACAGAGTGAACATGGTTTATATAGGCTGGGGTAATGGGGTAATGAGGTGATGAGACACAGGTGCAAACAATGAGTGATGATGAGTCCGGGCAAAGGATTATGGTTAATGTAGTTTGTGATGGAGTGACAGTCTGGGGTGGAGTGCCCTCAGGTGGTAATCAGGGGCACTCTCACTGGTGATTGTGACAGTAATAGGTATAACGGTAAAAGTGGTAAAAGTGTTAGCCACATTTTTAAATGTAAGAAGATTTCCGGATGTTTAGCTTCCTGAATGTTATGAAAACTTCCTGCACTTTTAATGGTTAGATTGGAGGGCCTGGAAGTCAGATGGATTCTGTCAGCCATGGAAAGTGAACTGATGCATCAAAGCAGGATTTGAAAGGAGTTAAATGCCCAGATATATTTTATCTAAATTAAAGAACGAATTGATGTGTTGACATTTCGAAAAAAATCAGGCCAAATTTTAGTTCTTTTGGAGTGCATTTCGAAACAGCCTGCCAAAGCAAACTTCCTGGAAATCTTTCCCCACCATTGACGGAAATTTCCGTCATTAATGAGACAACACTTCCCTGTCATGGTTACGTCTCATAGTGTTTCCCCTGTGACCCAGTTTTATTGTGATAGATGCTATTTACACTAAGAGAAAATTACATTTTCTTACCAATAGATGATATTTACATAAGTGCAAATAGCTGTAGTTGCTATGTACAGTAAGTGAAATAGCATACTAAGTGAAAATAGTGATATATTCTATTTACACCATGTAAAAGTAGCAGTTATTTTAAATATGTGTAAACACCAAGCTTCTTAACTACCTTAACCACTTAAACTCTGCGGACCCGGTACACAGAATGACATCATCATGTATATACTTTACATTTTAAATGTCTGTGGAGGAGCTCTGACCTCATATGGTACTATTTGAAAGCTTAGATGCTACTTTCTGGAGATATGCATCACTTTGGCCTTTGTTTTACACAAAGTAACTTATTTACACTAAATTACTCTGGTACCATTTCTGTCTGGATTTGGCCTACCCAAATTGAAAAGCTGCTCATACTCACAAACAGTGGTCTAAATTCAAAATGTTGGTGTCATTTTACAGGAAACCCTTTGAAGTTACATAAACCACTGCTAAAAGTGATAAACATGTAAGTATATGTTGTGTGAGCTGTAATAACCCCCCCAAAAAGAGACGCTTTGAGATTGTTTTGGTTATAAGTTCATTCTTGAATGTGTTATGTGAATGTGTTACACAGGACCCTGCAGACAGTTTGGGCTGTTTCCACTAAATTCCAGAAAATACTGGAAAAAGATTTTTGTGTGGCTCATGTATGTAAAATTTATTCAAATGAATCTGAATGGAGGAATATTACCTTTTTTTATGTAATTTCCGTCTGTCTTCAAACAATATCTCTTTTTTCTGGCAGGGGGAGGGGGGGTGTATTACAGCTTAGATAACATATAATTACATGTTTATCACTTTTATCAGTGGTTTATGGAACTTCAAAGGGTTTCCTATAAAATGATACCAACATTTTGAATTTAGACCACTGTGGGTATGGGTAGCTTTTCAATTTGGGTAGGCCAAATCCAGGCAGAAATCCCAAAAATGGTCACAGAGCTTAAAGGCTTCCCCAAATGGTCATGCTGGTGGAGAAGTCCTGGGGTGCTGCCATTGCATCTGTGGACGGATAGATCTGCTGATAAATCTGGTTAGCTTGGACTGCTTTTATCACAATATTGCTATCATCATGACCATAGTGTGATCTGAGTTGCCCAAGTTGCCCCCCCCCCCCCCATTTGAAAAAAAAAAAAACATATGAGAAGGGAACATCAGTTTCCATGTTCAGAATGTTAGTGTCCAGGGTGGCCTTCGCTGCTTGACGTTTGCCTGAGGGGGATGTACACTCCAACATAAATAAATGAGTGGATCTCGCAGAGAGAGTTGAACAGTCTGCAGAGAATGGTTAAAAATTAAGTGCCAGAGAGTACACCTTCACCTTTTGTTTTCCTGCTGAACACTGAGTCTGTAATCCTTAATGTTGTATTTCATTGTACAGTATGCAAATATTTCTCTGAGGATTGATCGTTAGAAAAACACAATCCGGGCAACATGCCTCAAAGTATTACTCCCCTCCCTTTGTAATGACCTCTGTGCTTCTTCTTTGGGATGGTGGAGCTGACACCCTCTGCTGATGATTTCAACTGGCAATGCTATGGTGCCATGTAAGAAAGAAAATGGAACCCGATATGGAACCCACATTTTATCACAATATTGTGATCAAATTAAATTTTAAATTTTAAAATTTTAAATTTAAATTAAATTAAATTAAATTTTTAATTAAAAAAATTAAATTTTAAAAATCATATTTCAGTGAAAAAAACATTTGTTACTCCATTCCATTGTATGCTAGACAACAGTACACTTTATTTAACAGTACGCACACTTAGGCCCCGATCAGACAGAACGTGCTTTTGCAGTGAGAGGCACTTTTTTAAAATAGTTTTCTGTTGACTTACACCCCAGCTGATTCAGGGTTGCCTAGCGAAATGTAAAAAAACGCAGCGCACTGCTCTTTTCTAAATTAAAAAACGTCAACTAAAATTGTGCGTGCACCTCTGTCTGATCGGGCCTTACAGTGTACTTTCAAACGCATAGACTGAGTAATATAAGGTAACTACTTGGACTTGGGTTAAGGTTAGGTTTAGGGTATAGTACACAACGCAAATTCATGTAGAACACATCACATTGTAAGTAACGACAGAATCCAACGGTGTGGACGAAGGTATAATGCGTGTATGCCTTTTCAGCATTTCTGTGAAGTTCACTTTATTTATTAAAGGTCCCATGGCATGGATTTTTTTTATCATTTTATAATGTTTCCTGAGGTGTACTTATATTGTTAGTATGATTTTTACATCATGAAATGTCATTATTAAGAAATAAAAGGCATTTTTTCTAGCTTGATATTAGCCCTCTGGCTTGAATGCTCTGTTTGAAGGGGCGTGTCTGCTGTGAGACTTCAGTGAAAACGCCCACTGTTGTGATTGGCTGACATCTTTGCATTTGAAAAGAGTATTAGAGTTTGTGGTGGAGGGGGTGTCGTTTAGCAAGGTCTGCACAAAGAGAGAGTAAAAGTCTGTTTGTAAAGCCTGTGCTGATATTGCGATTAAAATAAACAATCAATTTTCTCCATTTTCTCTGGGTGGGCAAAGCAGAGGAAGGGGAGGTAACCTTTCCCCGTATGACGACATACAGGGAAGATTCCAAAGGCAGAGCAGGACACCCAGAACTCGGTTTACACCTATCGTCATTTCTAACCATTTGGGGACCATTTACAGGCTAGGGGAACTCATATTAAAGTAAAAAAAACTCATAAAGTGAAATTTTCATGTCATGGGACCTTTAAAATGTGGTTGTCTAATTTTAATTCTGACTGAATAATGTAATCTGAAGAAGTTTTTTTTTTATTTTTTTACATTTGTACCTTAACAGCTGATCATAAGATTAGTTGTGATTTAATTTAGATCATTGGATTTTCTTAGTATCTCTCATACACTCACCTAAAGGATTATTAGGAACACCATACTAATACTGTGTTTGACCCCCTTTCGCCTTCAGAACTGCCTTAATTCTAAGTGGCATTGATTCAACAAGGTGCTGAAAGCATTCTTTAGAAATGTTGGCCCATATTGATAGGATAGCATCTTGCAGTTGATGGAGATTTGTGGGATGCACATCCAGGGCACAAAGCTCCCGTTCCACCACATCCCAAAGATGCTCTATTGGGTTGAGATCTGGTGACTGTGGTGGCCATTTTAGTACAGTGAACTCATTGTCATGTTCAAGAAACCAATTTGAAATGATTCAAGCTTTGTAACATGGTGCATTATCCTGCTGGAAGTAGCCATCAGAGGATGGGTACATGGTGGGCATAAAGGGATGGACATGGTCAGAAACAATGCTCAGGTAGGCGGTGGCATTTAAACGATGCCCAATTGGCACTAAGGGGCCTAAAGTGTGCCAAGAAAACATCCCCCACACCATTACACCACCACCAGCAGCCTGCACAGTGGTGACAAGGCATGATGGATTCATGTTCTCATTCTGTTTACGCCAAATTCTGACTCTACCATCTGAATGTCTCAACAGAAATCGAGACTCATCAGACCAGGCACCATTTTTCCAGTCTTCAACTGTCCAATTTTGGTGAGCTCGTGCAAATTGTAGCCTCTTATTCCTATTTGTAGTGGAGATGAGTGGTACCCGGTGGGGTCTTCTGCTGTTGTAGCCCATCCGCCTCAAGGTTGTGCGTGTTGTGGCTTCACAAATGCTTTGCTGCATACCTCAGTTGTAACAAGTGGTTATTTCAGTCAAAGTTGCTCTTCTATCAGCTTGAATCAGTCGGCCCATTCTCCTCTGACCTCTAGCATCAACAAGGCAATTTCGCCCACAGGACTGCCGCATACTGTATGTTTTTCCCTTTTCACACCATTCTTTGTAAACCCTAGAAATGGTTGTGTGTGAAAATCCCAGTAACTGAGCACATTGTGAAATACTCAGACCGGCCCGTCTGGCACCAACAACCATGCCACGCTCAAAATTGCTTAAATCACCTTTCTTTCCCATTCTGACATTCAGTTTGGAGTTCAGGAGATTGTCTTGACCAGGATCACACCCCTAAATGCATTGAAGCAACTGCCATGTGATTGGTTGATTAGATAATTGCATTAATGAGAAATTGAACAGGTGTTCCTAATAATACTTTAGGTGAGTGTATTCAAATATTTGTTCCATCAAGGGACCCGGTATCGCACAGAGACTACATGTTCGCGATTGCATTAGCTCACGGACAAATTAGCCAGTTCTGGTATTATAGAGGATGCAGAGTGACTATTTTACCCTGTCAGAAATCAGATTACCCCTATGATGTGCCACCTGCTCCATTCATTGTGTCCTCGGTATGATCAGGGTATCTGCAGGTTTCACCAAGTCAAATTTAAGACTTTTTAAGACCTTTTCAAGACCCTTATGAATTAAATTTAAGACCTATATCACGCAATAAAAAAACATACAAAAGGAAATGCAGAATCACTTGCACTTCCTCATAGCTCAATCCCACTAGGATTAATAAACAAACACACTACCGGTCAAAAATTTGAGAACGGTAAGATTTTTTAACGTTTTTACAGAAGTCTCTTCTGCTCACCAATGCTGCATTTGTTATAAAAATACAAAAAAAGCTGTAATATTGTGACAGTTATGTTGGGACTGTTCTCTATGTGAATATAGTAAAGTGTAATTTATTCCTGTGATTAAAGCTGAATTTATCATCGTTACTCCAGTCTTCAGTGTCTCATGACCCTTCACAAATCATTTGCATATGAAGATCTGATGCTCAACAAATTATCAGTGTCGAAAACAGTTGTGTAAATGAATAGAAATGAATAGAAAGTTCTAAAGAACAGCATTTATCTGAAATAGAAAGTAAAACAATTATTTCTGAAGGATCATATTACTCTAAAGTCTGGAGTAATGATGCTGAAAATTCAGCTTTGAATCACAGAAATAAATTGCCTTTTAAAATATATTCTTAAAAGTTATTTTAAATTGTAAAAAAAAAAAAATCACAATAATACTGTTTTTGCTGTATTTTTGATCAAATAAATGCAGCCTTGGTGAGCAGAAGAGACTTGTAACTTTAACTTTTGACCGGTAGTGTGCGTGTATATATAATTTTGTTGTGAGATCAAAATTACTGATTTTGTGGTGGTCATTTTCAGAAATTTGCATGGTTTCTTTCATAATTAGGATGCTACATTTACCATATCATTATGTTAGATGCACAATAGTCACACATGGCAATAAAACAAACAAAATGCATGAATCTTGTTTGACAATAGTACAAATAAATACAACTTAAATATACAGATACAAACAGTGCTTTAAGTTTAGGTAGGCAACTGTTTGTTTCCCCCGTTGTTGTTGTTTGATTAATATGAACTACACAGACAGGAGCGGGTATAGGCTAGGCTATATTGGGTTGCTTTCACTTTAAGACCTACAGTAAAGCACACATTCGGTACACTCGCGCGAGCGCTGACAGGCGGCAAACGCGTGCACAAAATCCGCGGCCAGTCTAACATCCGTGTCAGTAGCGAATGAGTTCAGGGTTTACATCACTTTTTAAACTCTTTTTTTTTAGTGCTATACTTTTATTTGGTCATTATGCGAGATGGCAGCTATGAAAGATTCGCCTTCACTTTCACGATCGCGTAACTGGGAGAACTGAAGCTCTGAAGAATAAAATCCGTTTGATGTGTGTGGTACAATCCGAGACAGACTAGCGCCAATAACACGAAAGGTGATTGGCTGCAATATAAGATGCATGCTGGTCTCATTTGTAGTTGTAATACAGCAAACTATAGTTGGACTAGCGAAAAAACGAACTACAACACACACACGCACACACTCTCTCTCTCGCTCTAAAGCGCTGCCGGAGCATGTCAATGAGCAAGAGGTAGCGTTACATGGACGTAGGAAAATTAAGACCCGTTTAAAATTATTTAAGACCTACAACTCAATACTTCAGCGAATTTAAGACTTTTAAGGCCTTAAAATTTTGATTTTGAATTTAAAGACATTTAAGACTTTTTAAGATGCCGCGGGTACCCTGTATGATCTGTCCTGGCAGAGAGATTCGCGGAAATACCACCTACTTCTCATTGTTCACTACTGAAATAATGATTTCAGAATGATACAGAATAAATCAAGATTAACATTTATTTTGGCCAGACAGAACTTAAATAAAAATTATTAAAAAGAGTTAATGGTACAGAACTGATCAGCATAAAATATAAAACACAATTACAAAGTAATATGAAAATAGTTTCAAAGAGTCATCATATCTGGCACAGGACACACAGTGTGTGTGAGTGTCTTTAGGACATTTTCCCAAATGGCAGCTCTGCACCCTTCCTTAAATACCCAGACCAGAACTAAAGGGTTGAAAATATTTACTACACAAACACCTGTTTTCAGGGGAGAAGATCATATATTTTGAAGGGACACCACTCAAAAAGGAGAACAGAATTCTCATAAGTTTCAATCTTTCTCATCCTACCAATGACTGCAGTGAGACACTTAAAAAGATACCAAACATGAAAGGGGAAAAACAATAGATTCACAAGATTGAATCAGGGGGAAGGAAAGGGAGGGGGGATACAAGGGGAGAAGTTTGGGCAGGACGAACACTCTTTCTGTGAGATCTTCTCTCCAGTGAGTTTTATTGCAGGGTGTTGGATCTCAGATTTTGTCTTAGCAGTAAAACCAATCCTTACAAAATTATTTCTATGAATAGCATTTTTTTATGAATAGGCTATGCCTCTGTCATGCTTCATTGTTAATTTTGGTGTACTTTTTAATTTTATCACTGTGGCAAGCAAGAGCCGTGGGAATGGCACGAGGCCAGAGGCGGGAGTACTAATGAGCGTTAAGGTGCTCCGGAAGTAAAAAAGGAGGAGTGACAACAGTGAGGATGAGAGTGGACCATGGATGAGAGTGAACCATGCCTGGGACATTTATGTTGCATTTTATTATGTTTATAAGCGGCAGCCACTCACGGACAACTGCCGCATATAAACATAATAAAATTCGACATAAATGTCAAAGGCCTGGTCCTCCTCTCATTCCTCACTGTTATCACTCTTCCTTGTATCCTTCTGGAGCTCCAGGAATGGTTTGAGGAACATGATGAAGGGTTTCATGTGTTGTCCTGGCCTTCAAATTCCCAGTGATATCAATCCAATTGATGAAAGTAACTTGATTTAATAATTAATTGATGTAATGATCAATCAACAATATCAGTCCAAACACTGTAAGAAATTAAACATTACATATAATAAAATATTCCCAATGATGTTCTTATTGCCTTTACTTGTTGTATCACTTTATCTTTAGTCAGATATCAAGTAATTTAAGCTTAAACCTAGACTTTTTCCAGTTATTTCAAGACTGGTCCATATCAATTTCAGGAATTCTTGTCAAGTAAAATTATCTTATTTATTAGACAGATAATTTGATAGTTTTCTTCTTCATTTTTGGTTGAACTACCCCTTTAAGACAGCTTTGAGGTTGGTGTTTTTTTTAAACCAACATACACTATTCCTGCTAGAAAAGAATATTTGTGTAATGGGATTTGACTCCTTAAAGTTACTGAGATACAGCCTCTTTGACAACTTTCCTGTTTGACAACTAGCCAGTCTCGCCTTGTTGCTTAAAAGTGTCCATCACTTTGACATCTTGAAGTCACTAGGACTCCATGTGAAGCAATCAGACAGTGCTGGATATTTCTGTACATTGTAGTATGACATTATATTATCTTTTGTAAGACTAAAAATGATTGGATGTTTCGGTAGATACCTTATAGCTAGTGTTCTCTGTACTACAGACCACCATCAATTGTCAGTGTTCAGTTCATTTACAGCAGGTGTCCATAATGTCAGCTAGTCCTGAAAAGCAGCCAGACAGTGTTCTGCCTTCTGTGGGAATTCAATAATTAAGCCATCTGTTTTATTCAAAGCTTCAGGTGTGTTGATGTTGAGCAATCATAACACACTACAATTTGCTGAAAACACCAGCTTGTACAAGCATGACTTTCCATGCTGGTCCAAGCTAAAATTTGCTAGTGGTCAACCAACTTGAACATTTGGGGAAGACTTAGTGTATAAGGTAGTTAGAAAGCTTGGTGCAAACACAAGCATTGCCTTTTAATTTAAATACACTGATATAGTATAATCTGTGTTTTTAGGAGTTCCCCGAAAGACCATTGGGGTGCCTAGGCCTGCTTAGTCCTTTCATCAATAGGGGTAGAATGAGACACGGGACCTTCTGGCCAACAGACAAGCTGCCTGGGCCACAAATTGCTGACACTGTTCCATGACACTGGCATTTAATCTGCCAGCGTGACGCCCGGCACCAGATCTATCCCTCAGACACAAGATGTCCATTAGCTTCCCATGCCCTTAAGGTAAAATGACAGCAGTCGTGAAAAGCTAATGCAAGATGCCAAAGTCAAGGTAATTTATGTGTGTTACTCACTTATCCTTTAAGCTTGAGAGCTTTCAGCCCAATAACATTTTCCAGACTAAAATCACACGATGCCGTAGAGAGTTGAGGTAAAATATTCAGTGATTGGTTATAAACCAATGTTATGAAACACCACTCACAGAAGGGTTTTTGAAACACCATTACTTAGAACATGGGGTTGTAAAAAGGAAGGACTCATTATTTGTTGATGAAATATTACATCTCACATAATATTTGGCCATCTTCTTGGAGTCAGACTTTTTAGAGACACGGTCTATTATGAGCTGTGTTTAACTTTTCACTGTTAACTCTTGTGTTATTCTAAACCCGGTTCCTGTAGAATAGATAAGACACTTTGCAGAATTGGCTGTCAAGAACATATACACCGATCAGGCATAACATTATGACCACTGACAGGTGAAGTGAATAACATTGATTATCTCTTCATCACAGCACCTGTTAGTGGGTGGGATATATTAGGCAGCAAGTGAACATTTTGTCCTCAAAGTTGGTGAACAAAAGAAGCAGGAACAATGGTCAAGCGTAAAGATTTGAACAAGTTTGAAAAGGGCCAAATTGTGATGGTTAGACGACTGTGTCAGAGTATATCCAAAACTTTTCTGGGGCTGCATAGCCGCACACCAGTCAGGGTGTCCATCGCCAAAATCACCAACAGTGGGCATGTGAGCATCATAACTGGACCACAGAGCAATGGAAGAAGGTGGCCTTGTCTAATGAATCACGTTTTCTTTTACATCACATGGATGGCCGGGTGCATGTGCATTGCTTACCTGGGGAACACATGGCACCAGGATGCACTATGGGAAGAAGGCAAGCTGGCAGAGGCAGTGTGATGCTTTGGGCAATATCCTTCTGGAAAACCTTGGGTCCTGCCATCCATGTGGATGTTACTTTGACACGTACCACCTACCTAAGCATTGTTGCAGACCATGTACACCTTTTCATGGAAACGGTATTCCCTGGTGGCTGTGGTCTCTTAAAAATAAATAAATAAATAAATAAAAAAATAAAAAAAATATATATATATATATATATTTTTATTATTATTATTATTATTTTTTATGTATTTTAAATAGCAACTTATTTCAATCTGTTCATCAAAGTTGTCATGTTAATTCAAAAGACTCAAAAGATTATAGCACATGATTTGTATGGATTACTTTGATGATACATTTTTGCTTTTTTAAATAGAGTAATTGGTAGCTGTCTATTTTCATTGCATGTAAAATAACAGCATGGACATTTTATTTATGGACATCTAATGGTAGCAGCATGGACATCTAATTTAGATTTTTTTTTTATATATTCCAGAGAAGGAAGGAAGGAATTATAAGGTTTTTTTGTGTTTCTATCTATCTATCTATCTATCTATCTATCTATCTATCTATCTATCTATCTATCTATCTATCTATCTATCTGTCTGTCTGTCTGTCTGTCTGTCTGTCTGTCTGTCTGTCTGTCTGTCTGTCTGTCTGTCTGTCTGTCTGTCTGTCTGTCTGTCTGTCTGTCTGTCTATCTATCTATCTATCTACAGCATTCATCCATCTATCCTATCCATATTGCTTCCTTCTCCCTTTCAAAGGCATTCATTAACATTCATTTGAGATGCTAAAAAACTCCAGGAATTCTGTCATTACTCTTTTGTAATTACTGAATGTGGGCATTGTGACAAGCTAACATGGCTGCCTTAGAGGCACTATTAAAGATGTGGTCACTAATTAAACATAAAAACGGTGACAATGTGCTGCCGTTAGGCCCATTAGTGGGTACCAGAGGGCCTCTTTCTCTCGAAAACTGATTAATTAAAATCCAAAACTCCAGATAATTGGCATCAGAGTTGGTGCAGTTAACACCTTTGTCTAACAGCTGCTAAGACAATTCATCCCACCGAGTTCATTTACAACACATTGTATATTTTGTCATGACCAAAATGGCCACATAGATGATGTCTGCATAGCAACTTAAACAAAAACTTGTTCTTGACTTGTTCTTGTGACTTGTATGAAATCTGCAGTGCTTTAATCTTGTTACAATTTATTTTATTTCCAGTTGATGGGCTTGTGAAATATCTGTTTCAGAGAGTGCTGAGAAGTTTGAAGTGAGTACCTAATTGATTTTGTTGCTTAGAGAGGAAACACCTTTTGGTAGAGTGGTTTTTCATGTGAACGTATACGCCTTCAGTCGGTGCAGGTAGACCTCTCCCAATTGTAGCTGAGGTAAAGTAGTGATTCCCGCATGGATGAAACTATATCGCTGCAGTTGGGCGCAGTTCTTATACAGCCACTGAACAATTCCATTACAGGCTTATCAGAGAGGTGCTGCACTCAAATCCCCAAATCTCTGGTGAGGAAAATAAAGAGACAAGTTGCAGCTGTGATGTTTACAACAGCTATCATTTGATCAATTGTTCAAGTGTCAAACTCAGAATTTATAAAAAATAATAATAATAATAATAATAATGCTACACTTTACGCTACACGGTTCACCGTATAAAGTGACAAGGAAGTTTGAAAATTGCGTTAGCTTTCCACTTTTTTCCAAATGATTTTTTTTTTCTCCAGAAATTAGTGCATCAGTTGTGAAGATTCTCTGCTTTATCTCTTTATGTCTGCTGCTTTAGACAGCCTTGGAATTGTAAAGGCTATATTTACTCTTTGCAAGCAGACTGTCCTTGAAGGACTATGGTGGTCGTGCTCAGAATTGAAAGGTTTTTTTCTGAGAGAAAGAAGGAAGAGAGGGTAAAAAAGTAGCAGCAGATTTTTTTCTTGTTTTGTAGGTACAGGGGACACTGGGCCAGTTAACTGAAGTGTGTTCTGTTAGAACACATGATGAACAGATACTGCATGTTCAGTGTTGCTTGAACACTCTCAATGATTCTTAATACATTTTTCTTTCACCCATAAGCATTTTTTAGAGCACCATTTATTAAAATTTCACCATTCCAAATTTAACAAATGATTCCTTTCTTATTACCATTCTAAATGTGTTTTAAACTGAATTTAAGCTGTAAATCCACCCTTAGGCGCTTTGTGCTCAATGCAGGATTGGGTGGCGGGGTCAAGGAAATACACATACTCAGAAATATAATTACTGTTCATGTCTTCTAGCACACCACATTAAAAATAGCAATGGTTAGTCAAAACACTAGAATAAGAGAAAACAGAACAAAGATAACAATGTTCTAAAGATGAATATGTGTTTGGTTTTTTTTGTGTTTAGGCCTAATGTTACTGTTTGAGCATGACAAATGTCTGCAAAGTTACAAAGCACAAAGTCACTCCAAAAGGAGTTATTCTCTGTAGCAGTAAGCACTGTTTCGGAACTGAAATTCCTTGATTGTAGTTTTGAGTTTTCTTCTCGGAACATTCCTGTCACAATATCCATCATTTGAATAATTCCCATCCAAGGCATTAGCAATAGGTCGGTCATGAACGATTTGTTCATTTTGAACATTGACCGTTTGTGTTGACCATGCATGCACAACATCACATATGTTCTGTAGAAACAGGAATGAGAAGTCTTCCGGTCTGAGTGGTTCGTTCTTTTGTCATGTAATGTGATGGCCATATTGGATACAGAAAATAGCTAAAGGGTTAGTTCACCCAAAAATGAAAATTAGACCATGATTTACTCACTCTCAAGTCATCCTAGGTGTATATGACATTCTTCTTTCAGACTAATAAAATTGGAGTTATAATAAAAATGTCCTGGCTCTTCCAAGCTTTATAATGGCAGTGACTTGTTGGGTCATTTTTGAAGTCCATAAAAGTGCATATAATCATCATAAAACTGCTCCACACGGCTCCGGGGGGTTAATAAAGGCCTTCTGAAGCGGAGTGGCGCGTTTGTGTAAGAAAAATATCCATATTTAAAACTTTATAGACTAAAATAACTAGCTTCCGGCGGTCAGCAGTACAAGAGTCCACTTGTGCTAAAAGAATAACCCTTGACCCTTGAAACCTTGACACATGCGTATTGACGGATGCAGAAGTGCAGAGGATAGAGCAAAACAAAACACCGGTCATGAATTAGAGTCTAAAACGAGAATTTTTAAAGAGAAATGGCAGAGGATTTTGATGACTTGAGGGTGAGTAAATCATGGTCTAATTTTAATTTTTGGGTGAACTAACACTTTAATAATTCCCAACCGTCCTTACAAACAAGTGCGTTGTTTTTTTTTTTTTTTACTCATACAGTTACGTGATGCATGTAACATGTATGTTCTGTGTTCCCCCCTTCATTGCGTTTTTGCTTCAGTCCCGGAGACCTAGTTTTCCACAATCTGTTTAATTCATTCACAAGTTCACACTTACAAATAATCAGATGGAGTAAAGTAGTATGCGTATTTGAACATCCGAGGAGAGGGCTCTGAGCTCAATATTTTGGCCCGAACCCAGAGTACTCACTCCGTATTTCTGGCTTAGGAAAGTATCCAGACAAGTGTGAGTCGATGGGGTGGTGGAGGGATGCTGAAAACTGTCGAGGAACATAGGTGAGTCGACTGTGTATATTTATATAGGCCTCCATTCCTGCTGATTGGGTTGACATGTTGATTTCTGATTGCTGACTGATGACGTGATGATTGGATAGATCATTTGAACGTGTTCCTCCCCAACTTTGTTAATAAAACATAATTTATGTCATTGACCTGTGTCCTGTTAATTATCTGATTAAGCTCCTTTGTTTGCATGACATCTGCTTAAACTGAACCCTTTCAAGCTTCTAAAGGTAACAAAATATATTTTATTTTCTTCTTCTGTAATTGTTACACACATTTCAGGAGAGTTTTATAATATCGCGACAGCTAGAGATCCAAAGAGAATTCTTTATACATGTATTTAGTCCTTGTGTTCTTGCTCAGTCATCGTCCGTTCTCGTTAATGCTAGTGTTGATGTATATGTGTATTGAGTTTAGCCTGTTTCCTGAGTATATGTTATTAAAGCCTGTCTCCTTGAAGTCTTCCTAGTCGGGAAAGTTTATACAACACGTTACAGAACAATTCATTTCTGGTCTCAAATTTATTACAATTTATACATTTGTAAATTTCTGTAATGATGGTTCTTTTCCATAACTCATTATGAACAAACAAATCAGACCTGAAGACTCACGAGGTGAACTAATAATTTTCTGTTTCCGGCACAAAACTGCATAGTTTCAGCCTATGGGGATATGACGTGACAAAAGAACAAATGACTCGGATCGGGAAGTGAAGTGAACTAACAGACTGCATAGCCTGAAGACGCAGCTAAGGAATTAATTAACAATTTATGTTTCTCATAATTTGGCCATGGCTGCATTATAGTTTATTTTTTTCTTCTTATTTTAAATGTGATCAACATTTGTGTAAGTGTATGTGTTGGGGAATTTGGCTATTAACTCTTTCCCCACCAGCGTTTAAAAAAAAAATTGCCAGTCACCGCCAGGGTTTTTGATCATTTTCACAAATAATTTATGTACCCCAGAATATTTTGATGTATGAATATCTGAACATGCAATATATCAAAAGAAAGAACAGACCCTCTGCTTAAATTTTTTTTAAAAAGAATGTTTTATTCTAGCTTCATGCATTCTTTTTTTATCAACACTTGAATATGGGTAAGTTTCTTAATAAAAAAGCAACATTTTGAGCAAAAAGCTGAGAATATTTTTTTGGTCAAAGACTACAGCTGGATCAAATTCAGAACAATGATCAAAACACAGATGGAGTAGATCGAGTCCATCAACACTCCTAATACTTGCACACCCCTATAGCTCGTCCTGGGTCGGCATTTCATTCAGTAACATTAGGCAGTTTTGATTTATATGATGTTTAATGTTGATGATCGCATTGATTTTCATATGCATCTGCTTACATATGAGATTGCTTGTTTCTGCGTCTTCCTCGCTTGTGTTTTGATCAGGAGATTCTGTACTCATTCAGAAGATGTGTAATAGTGCCCCCAACCGTATAACAGTGAAAAAACGGAAACCCGTTTGTGTTTGGCGGGGAAGCGTTTTCTCACAAAAAAAAAACTGAAAATTCTGTTTGGAGGGGAAAGAGTTAACTAACATTTCAATTATATTCTGCTGAAGTGAACAAAATTAAAAAAATGTATTGGAAAAAAGATCAGTTTGCTGAACGAGACTCGAAGGTCCAAGTCAGTAAAATGATCTGAACTTCCCATCACTACAAGGCATACAGACAAAAAAGGGGGCGAGGCCTGGTTGAGTTGCGTTAGTTTTAGGTGTAGATCAGTGGTTTTAGACTAGCAAAGTGCCAGGGGGTCCGCGGAATAATTTGCTATATCCTACCATATTTTCCGGTCTGTAAAGTCAAATTTTTTTATCATAAAACATGCTGTGAATTATTCCAAAGTCACTTATATAATGCATTTAACGTCAAATAATCGATATGTTGACTTTTTAAAGTAGGCACATCCAGTAGGACTATTCGCAGTATTTTGGTTCATTTGTGGTGTGCCCCAGAAAGATGTTCAAAGAGACCAAGACGCGGGGACTCGTCTGAAGTACGAAGCCTTCTTTACATAAATAGTATAATAGCATCAAAATGTTACATTGCAAATATGGAAACTTTGGACCGAATGAGAGATGCGTGAGCCCAACATCGATACAGTTTGAATTCAAATAAATTATTTTAGGTTTGGTGTTTAAAATAAATGTTGTTTGTTATAAATTACACAATATGCAATTTTTATATAGGCTATGTATATTTTTATTATATGGCTACTTATATTTTTTATTCTTGTTGTTTTCTGAATACCATTTATTTAAGGACGACATACAGTGAGGGGAAGTAGAATATGTATAGCCTAAATGTTAATAGTGTTTATAATGTTAATGTTGTATTTTATTTAACTGTGTTTTACACTACTTATGAATGTAGGTTAATCATAAAATAATGCAGTTTTTACAACAATGCAATGGGCGCGTTTCTTTCTCAATATGACCCAGTGTCATGTGACTTACACTCAGATGTGACTTTTCTGGCAAATACGGTCAGTTATAAAATGTGTATAAAATATTTGTGTATTATTACAAAATGTATAGGATGCATTATATACATTGTGTTCATTACCCTTACCCACATTAAAGGAACACAGAAAATAAGCTCATTTTCCAACTCCCCTAGAGTTAAACTGAGTTTTACCATTTTTGAATCCATTCAGCCGATCTCCGGGTGTGGCGGTAGCACTATTAGCATAGCTTAGCATAGATCATTGAATCTGATTTGACCGTTAGCATCTCGCTCAAAAAATCAGCATATAATTCCTGCCCACATGTAGAAATCAAATATTTATTCGAATCTACTTTTTCTACCTCTGAACGAAAAACTAAAAATCAAGCCGAAATCTCGAGATGAAAAAGGAGAACGATAAAGGAGCTGTTTTCTAATTTTTCTACTTTCAATATTAAATCAAAAAACAACTGAACGAATGATACATGGATTCATTGATCATACATCGGCTGTACACTCGTTATTGCGGTGTTATTACCCTAAATAAGGGTATAGGGGGCGATTTCAGACACAGCCCTAGTGTGTTGAAACTCGCGATTATGGTACAAGGCGAGGCATTTCCAAAAAGTGCTCCAAACGGTTGACCAATCTCAACACACTGGTCCAGATGAGCACATTACGCCATCTGGAAGGAGGGGCTTCAAAATATATGATAACTCTGACAGATTGGAAAAAGAAAATACATTTTTATTGTTTGTTTGTTTGGTTTTTACATTCAAGCATTAAAACCTATTCTAGAAGTCCCCAAAAACAAAAATCAAGACTTTTTTAAAGGGCATATTAGGCCCTCTTTAAAGTTTTTTATTTGATTTTTACCATGTTTATAATGTATATATCCATAATGTATATATTATCATATGCTACACATATTGCAAATTCATTCATCACTCTGCATTGCGATAGATATGTCTTATATGCACCAAACAGTAATGAAACATTTGATGAAGTGAAAATTACATGCTCAAAATATTTATTCGCACCAGAGTACAAAAGAAAGAAAGAAAGAAAGAAAGAAAGAAAGAAAGAAAGAAAGAAAGAAAGAAAGATGTTTCAGAAGTATCAGGCAGTGCATAAAGGGAGGCCTCTTCACAATCAAAACTAATGGCCTTTTCCATCTCCCTGACTGCTGCTCGTCCTGCAGAAAACTCATATCGGCCACACGTGAGGCAAATCTTAATCTCCTCTGACATCTCTGAAAGGGAAAGAAGGAAGTTGTTTTCATCGGCTCTATGAACCAGTGTAACAGGCTGTGGATTCTAACATCCTGGAACAGCAGAGGTAATGATCTGAATGCAGCATGCAAGACAGCTCTGAGCAAACACAATTTTGTGTATGTAATCAAACGTGACGGCAAACAAGTGAGGTATTTATAAGAATCTTAATGCTCTGTTTTCTACTTTGATGTAGATCTTTCAGATGTAGGCTGGATCTTTTGTTTTATTTTTACAAAAGTAAATTAAAATTGATAGAATTCAAAATACATGGCGCATGATTCCACATGGACATAGAATACATTTTATACTTATACTTTCTACTTATATTATAATGTGTTTTTTTGCAGAAGACAATTTCTCTCTCTCTCTCTCTCTCTCTCTCTCTCTCTCTCTCTCTCTCTCTCTCTCTCTCTCTCTGTGTGGTTTATATATAGATTGTTTGCCTTGTATATAAACACTCTCTTTGCAAGTGCAATGCCCCTTCCATTAATAACAGCTTCTGTGCAGTCAATGTCTTTATTACAATGTGACACATTTACCTGACAATTAGCAAAATGTGCCACACAAACTGTTTGAAGGCCAGACATAAATTATAAGGGATATTAAAAAAACGTAACTTCAAAAATTAAAGGCTGGTATCTTTTTGTAAAGATCATAGATTTATATATTAGATAAATGTATTCAAAGTAAATTGCATAGCATTCAATGATTGTATCAGTTAATGCATTCCAATGGAATCAAACCAATGACCTCGGCATGGTCAGTGTCAGTGTCGTGCTCCACAGTTAGAACCTCAGGATATGTGCAACACAACCAGAAACAACATGATCTGATTTCCCCAATTATATTTCTTCTGGCAATAGGAAAAGTAGTATCTACCCTATTGCCTCTCCTCTCTGCGTCTGGACATGTCACTGTTCTTGACATGTTGATATGGGCTGCCAAGTGTTCAAATCAACTGAATTTAAAGGGGAGGGGGTGGGGTCTAATGCTATTTCATGCATTCTGACTTATTTACACTATTAAAGAGCTGATTCTCATGCTAAACATGGACAAAATGTAAAAAAAAAATTAATAAAAAAATTGTTGGACATATGACTGAAGTTTTCAGTGCCAAATACACAGGAAGTGTTTTTTTTTGTTTTTTTTCTCGAGTATGGCGATGTATTACATCAAAATGGGTGGAATTCCTTGTATGTGCACTTCTCCAGTACTTCTATGAGTGCTTGTGCACCCATCTAGCTTCGTTCGGGTTAGAGCGTTTCGTATTTAGACCACAAAATTAACAATGTCACTAAATAAGTGTGTTTCTGGTTGTGAGGGAAAGATCACCTTCTTCAGCTTCACAGATAACCCAGTGTTAAGGAAACAGTGGATGCAGTTTGTTTCTCTGGAGCAGCAATGGAGTTCTGCAAGTGTGTTTGTTTCCTGATCATCAGTGCCGCCCTCTCCTCGGGCATCATAAAGTAATTATGCCTAGGGCACCAAGATGGCCAGCAGCGGGACTGCTGATCATGAGTCGACACCGCAGGTGGTAAGTGAAACTGCATCAAATGTCTGTTTTGTTGGCAATCAGTGTATATCATGTAGACAACACAAACGTATAGTGAATATAGAAATGCCATGAATGTATTTGTGTGTGTGTGTGTGTGTGTGTGTGTGTCTTTAGCTCCACCCACTGCGCTCCTCCACAAGTTCAGCTGTTTTTGCAAACAGTCAGTACAGCTTATCCGTCTTTTATAAATCTGATAAAACTAAATACTTTTTTGAGAAATGAAGGATGCAATGCTACTCTGTAGGTACTCAAGATTAACATGAGATTGGCTGAAACTGTGTGTGTTACCCCCCTTTAAATAAATTTGATTTTGTTCACCAGTAAGTGCACCGGTCTTCCTTCACTGCTAAAATCCCCCACTCACTTTACTTTACTTATGAATTTGTATATAATCATTCTATATGCATATAAGTTGTTGGAGAAAAAATAATCAATAGTATAATCATTGTGAATAAAAGGAAGCTAAAGTATTATGCGATTAAATCTCAACATATATTGTACATTATTATTCAAATAATTCTCTAAATAATTAATATCCACTATAATTAACCCTTAAAAGCATGACTGTTTCGCCAATCATTCTTACATATTCGGGTCTTTAGCGACCCGGATCTATATCTAACACGGATGGATCTCTAGCTGTCGCGATAATATAAAACTCTCCTGAAATTTGTGTAACAATTACAGAAGAATAAAATAAAATATATTTTGGTATGCTTGTAAGGGTTCAGTTTGAGCAGATGTTTTATACCATCATCATTGTCCTCGTCAGAGCTCATTTCTCAGAACATTCAGCATCTGGCTCATATTTGCCATCTCAAACATATTCTCAAAACTATCATTTTCAACATATTCAAAATCAATATTTTGATCACTGACAGTTTCTTCACCAGATTCACCATCAAGTGACAGTGACAGTGATATTAGATTGTGTTCAGTACTTGCTCTGCAGTAAATCGCTGAGCCATTTCAAGTTTTGCAGATCATACTTATTATTGTTTCGTTTTGGTGAATTGCACTTATTCCGTCATTAAAGATTCAATTATTGTTGTGCAGAAAAAAATAGGGCCGTTAGCGACCCTATTATAGTGAATTAGCTCAAAGGGGTAATATGTATGTTAAAGTTAAAGTGGTTGAAGAACCGGGTCAGAACAGAAGGATGAAGCTATGAAAATACCTGGGAGAACTATCATTTATCACTGCAAGATTCTTTGTTTGAACAAAGGGGTTCACAGCTTTGACTAACTAAACAGCGATTTAGTATATCTTAGATTACTTGCATTGTGCCTGAGCTGTTGAAGAGCATCCGATATACAATCGCAGGAGAAAGTTGTCAGTTGTCGGTCCAGAGCGAGAGAGAAGAGAATGCGGCGCTGGTAACCTTTTTGGAGCCATTCTATAATGCCCAGAGAGAGTTGGAGGGTGACAAATATGCAACCATAAACCTGGTCTGCCTCTGGTTTGTGAGGCTGAAGAGACATTGAGAGACCTCTCCCACCGACTCTCCGCAGCAAGCCTTTGTGCGCCAGAGACATGCCGAGCTCATAGTGCAAAAAATCCAGGTGAACATGCTACACAAAGATGCTCTTTTCCTCTGGCCCAAATTCAACAAATTGAGGATGATGTCTCCTGTAGAGATATGTGAAGTACATGCCCACGTTCGCAACCCTACTCTTGCCTAGGGAGGAAGATGCTGCAGCCGCTGCAATGAGCAGTACTGGCTTCACACCACCAGCAGCCAGGCCCAGGAGAGACTCCGACTTTGCAGAGTGGGAGAACCAAGATGATGATAAAGAATCAGATGAGGATGAAGTGGCCATGTACAATTCACAGAGGCATGCCATGGATGATGACAGGGACCTACTGAAATGGTGGAAAGTCAACGGATCGGTGTACCCAAAACTAGCCAGGCTGGCAAGATCCGTCCTTTGCATTCCAGCAAGCAGCAGCAGCAGCGAGCGGGTGTTCAGAGCAGCAGGCCGAACGATAGAGGAGAGGAGGACCGCTCTGAAACCAGCAACTGTGGATGCTATCTTGTTCTTGCATGACAACATGTAGAAACATGTAAGTAAGCTATAGCTTTGTGATTAATATGCTATTATGTAATGGTTGCATTTATGTATAGCAGGCAGCATATATCCTTGGCCTAATCAATTCCTCACACTTCATCTACAGGCTCATACACAGGTAGGACCGCAGGAGGCAGAACTGACGGGCCCATCAACTGGAGTGTTTGAACCTGCTCAGTTTTAATTCTAACACTTTTTCATTTAGTCTAATCCAAAGTAACTTTGTATGTTTTAGATCATTGCTAAAAATCTAGTTTTTTAGGGACATGAAGCAGCGTTTTTGCCCTTGGCCTGAGTTTTATAATAGGCTTTAAAAATATATTTATTTTGTTTAATTTCCTTGTGGAATTATATAAGACTAGTAGGCCTAGCTCCTAGCCCATCCAAAGTTCATTCTTGTTCATTTTCTGTGTTCATCATTGTTTGCACGTTTTCTTTTTCTTTTTTACCTTTCTTCATTCGGATCTATTTGCGATCCATTCAGTTCTGAATAAACAAACAACGCAGTCTAAATGCTTCGTCCTTGTTGCATTATTCACAGTGTTGGGCAAGCTACTCTGAAACTGTAGCTTTACAAGCTACTTGTAAGTTAAAGTAAGTTTCATTCAAGCTACCCTTTCGAAAAAAATAGTTAGCTACAAGTTACTATCAAAAAGTAGCTACATTGAAACTACAATTTTTTTACAATGACATTGTTGCAAATAACTGAATAATTGTTAATGAAAAATGTTTTAATATTTGAGGTTTCAAGCAACATCATTATGTAATTATGATTTCAAAGAGGATGAGCCGGTGAATTCAGGTTGATTGGGGCACGTTTTCCCCTCATTTTTTGCTTCTTATTTATTAAATCCAGGCAACTGACTTGTTGAAACATTGATTAAAATTAAGATACAATTTATACAAAACGAAAGTCATTTTACCGGTGATGAGTGCTTAGAGCAGATTATTGAGCTGCACGTCACACCGGTCGCTTTCGCTCATTAAAAGCTCGTTCTCATCAGAACGCCCACGTATAAAAAAAATGGTCAGGTTGAAATCGGGCTCGAGCTCATAATTACAGTTAATGTGTCCGGCCGGGCCGGGCTCAGACACAACGTGCAAGAGCTCGGGTAGGGTCGGGCTTGATTTTTTGGGCCCGATCTAAGCTCTAGATCTGAAAACGCGCCAGACTGGACACGCGATGTGAATGACTGCCACGCTTACCTCAGCCCTGCTCAGCTCTTCGCTCTCATGATGAATGAAATCTGACTCCTGCTGCGTTTGCGGCGTGACTTTCGTTCGGCTCACTCACACTTTATTGAAAAGACACGTTTAATTTTTAATTGTATTGTCTATTCTCTAACTGAACAAAATTATTGTATTACTATGAAAATCAATTCTGGGTGCATTCTGGGAGTTGTTGTCTTTTATCCACATGAAACCAAAATACATTGTCTGTCTTTTCTCATTCTAGAAGGCACCAAATTCAAATTTACTCTACAGCACACCAAATACGCATTTAAATTTACTAAATGATATGCAAGTGTGAACTTGTGAACTAGTGGTTTGTTCTTAATATATGCATTCAACGAAATACCTTTACACAACAGTTATAATCATCCGCACAATGTCCTGGGGTGCATGTTCATTTATAGATTAATAAATTCATATATAAATTAATGAAGGAAAGTTTGTTTAAAGGTCCTGTTCTTCATGATCCCATTTTTCAAACTTTATTTAATGTGTAATGTTGCTGTTAGAGCACAAATAATACCTGTAAAATTATAAAGCTCAAAGTTCAATGCCAAGCGAGATATTTTATTTAACAGGAGTTCCCTTTCAAAGCCTACAGCGAACGGCCGGTTTGGACTACATCCCTGTACTCCCTGCTTTAATGACGTCAATAGAACAGTTTGTTGACTAACCTCCGCCCACAAGAATACGCAAAAAAGGGGGCGTGGTCTTGTTGCTCTCCCACGTGGAGAAGAGGAAGTGTTGTGTTTGTAGAGTGTGTTTGTCGCCATGTCCCAAACGCTGTTATTTTCATCCCGGAGTCAAATCACCTTTGTTTGGCCTTCAAGGACGCTGTACTTTGAGCGCATGCATCTCCCTGTTATGGTAAGAGACGTGACCTTTCCGGGCAACGTGAGCTAAGCTGCTGTCAAATCACAACACGGGAACCGCTGGCACAATCAGAACTCGTTACGTATTTCTGAAGGAGGGACTTCATAGAATAAGGAAATCATCAAGCCGTTTTTAGGACAGTGAAAACAGCTGTAGACAGATAAGTAAATTGTGTGAAAAATCCTGTGTTTTTTTACACGCGAAACATGAACACATGTTATATTGCACACTGGAAACACAATCAAAGCTTCAAAAACACAGGAAAAACGGGACCTTTAAGGGCATTGGACCTCCCTTTTCACATTCTTTCAAGCCATAAACAAAGTCTTATCTGATGGTAGCCCTGGTAACGGAGACCTTTCCTGCTCTTTTGGGGAAAGGTCCAGACAATGATCAGTTGATCAATTCAATCAATTAATTATAAATAATATTACAAGAAAAAAATTTCTAATTATAAAAGAATGACATTGTATAGTGTAACAACTGAGACAAATAATACACATCATTTATTGTTACATTTAACAAATATGCTTTAAATGCTTTATGCTTAGTAACAACTAGTAACAAATATATAGTGTAACAACTGAGATAAATCAGACACATAATTTATTGTTACATTTAACAAATATGCTTTAAATGCTTTATGCTTAGCACCCATTGTCCGTTACTAAGCATAAAGCATTTAAAGCATATTTGTTAAATGTAACAAGAAATTATGTGTCTGATTTGTCTCAGTTGTTACACTATACAATGTCATTCTTTTATAATTAGATTTTTTTTTCTTGTAATATTATTTATAATTAATTGATTGAGGAATACTAATAAGGTTGATGTCTAACTTTTAAAAAAGTTAAGCACAATCTGCTGTGATGTCACAATCAAGTTGAATTGTGGGAAATAGAGAAGCTTGAAGTGTACATTGGAGTAAGACTCGCTGCCCCGGTCAAAATCGAGGGGACGAGGGCCTATCAACAATAAATTTCCCTCGCCCACTTGACAAAGTGGAACTCACTTCAAAATGGTGGCATGGATTCCCCTGAGGTGAAGTGCTAAGGGAAGTTTGCAAGTGTATGTTTAAAAGTGAAGTGGAACGCACCCATTGTCTGGACTTGTTTACCTGAGTGATTGTAAGATTACCTGCTAATTTACCACTACCCAGACAAGGTGTGTGCAATCCATCTGTTTACTCCTGCTGTCACATATCCTGCTAAAGACAAAGACTGCGATTATCCAATTTAAGATTCTGTGTTCACATGCTCTGGTTAATCTGCACATTAAAATAGGTTGATGGAAACATAGCTAATGTATGTCTTGTGCTAGCCTCAGTTTTCAAATAAAGCTATTTGTTTTGAAAAATTAAATAAAACAAGCTCACCCAAAACACACATTAAAGAAATGTCCTTTCTTCATAAACTTTCAAAAAGAAACGGTGAAGACTGTTAAACACCTCTGAATTGGCTTTATACCATTTTAATCTAAACTTACTTTAAGCTAATTTTAATTTATCAATGAACATAAACAGCACATATGCATTTTTTTCAGTCCATCAATCTTAGCTGTGCAGCTCTGTTGGATAACCTCATAGCTCTTTGGGACAGTCATTGTTCAAAGCATAAAGGAGTTCAAACAGTGTGGCAAAGGCATTTAGGACATCTTCTAGATCCAAAACCACAATCTCCCCTTCCAGTATCACAGCCACATCCACAACATCATCTGGGAAGGCACTATCATGTCTGATGTCCTCACTCACGGTCAAGATGCCCTACATTAACCCCACGAACAATGTCTCTCATCATCAGCTGGCTGAAAAAAATGAGAGAGAGATACAACTTTTAAGTGGTGCTGTCATAAAAAAAGATTTATTCAAACATACATTAAATACTGAAAAACAGGTAAAGTAAAACTACAATAACAATGCAATATAGTACATATACTGAGCAAAATGTTCTTCTCTAGAGTACATTTTTCTAGCTGACTAATGAATTTTTGGACAGAATATCTTTTCTGAGGTAAATGTGACATGACATTGTATAAAAGCTATTTATTGACGTTTATTAACGTCTGCGCAGTTGAAACACTGATTGTACAATTATAAGAGACGATACAGATTTCATACATTGTACTGTATCTTTCAACATATTCTCTGATGTTCACACATGTTTATTTCATGCTGTATCTACCAGTGATGGGAATAATGGCATTACAGATAAACGGCGTTACTAACGGAATTATTTTTTTCAGTAACGAGTAATCAAACAAATTACTGTTTCTCCCGTTACAACGCTGTTAGCGTTACTGAGGGGAAAAAATGTGCCGTTAGTCGCGTTACTATAATTGAGCTCACTGAAGCGCTTTTCATCTGAACAGGCTCTCTGTCAGTCGGACCTGCAACGTGTGTGTGTGTGTGTGTGTGTGTGTGTGTGCGTGTGCGCGCGCACCAGCCATGCGTGTTGGGGGTGGGTGCGGTGGTGCACATAACTGATGATGATTGGTGGGTGGGAGATAGGTTGAAGTTGATAGGTTGAGTTCACACCAATTTTTTTCACGGTATATGGTTCACACACACACACACACACACACACACACACACACACACACACACACACACACTATAACGCACACGCATATGCACATTCAGCGATGGTCCAACGACTTCAAAGGTAGCTTTCGCAAACTGGAAGTATAAGCGCTACTTTTCCTTCGTTGAGGTGAAAGGTAAGAATATTTATGTAACATGCAACTTATGCCCAGGAAGAACGAGTCTCTCCACGCCGGTGGCAAGTGATTCTGAAGCGCCTCACATCATCATGCCACAAAATTAGTGGCTAAAAACCCAGGTGATAACGTGAGCTCCACTACCAAAGGAAAGTATAGTACTGATAATATTTACACAATATTTACACAATAGTAGGCCTACTGATAATATTTACAATAATGCATTGAATTTGATAGGTGTCTCACATTGTCCCACAGCAACATTACAATAGTGTACATTAATGTATAATGTTTTATAATAATAATTTATTCTATTTAGTGTCCAATTCATTCATTTAACATCTAATACTGGGGGCATCCAAGTTATTTGACATATTTGAACATTTGAAAAAAAAAAAAAAAAAAAGTAACGCAGTAATTACTTTCCCTGGTAATTAGTTACTTTTATAATGATGTAACTCAGTTACTATTTGTAAGAAGTAACTAGTAACTATAACTAATTACTTTTTTAAAGTAACGTGCCCAACACTGGTATCTACTAGTAAAGTGCAATATTCAAATGCAAAAAAGCAACGAAAATAACATTTAAAACCTCTGTCGTATTAAAGGGATAGCTAAAGACAAATGTCCCCTGAGAGAAAAGTTTTGGCTCGTTTAACCCTCTGGTGCTCTTCGTTTAGGGGTTGCATTGGTTGTCTTCCCGGTCATAAGTGACCGGACACCTAAAAATTAAACTTCCTCCACCCCAGTAAAACCAATGCAATTTATTTTTCTTCAATAATATATATTTTTTTTAATTTTGTATTTTGAGATGATTTGATGGTATTTTTTTATATTTATACTATAATTATGGTCTATTTTTGCCATTGATACTATAATTATGGTCTATTTTTGCCATTGAAAATTAAAAAAAAAAAAATGTGTAATTAAAAATTTAATAATAATTATTATTACAGTATTTCTGGTTAAAATAGAGACTAGGCCTTCCAAAAAAAAATTTTTGAAGGCAGATTAGCGCCCTCTTTTGGAATGATTTAAGAAATCATGCAACCATGTGTGTAATCTCTAGAGGTCTCTATGGAGAGGCTTGAGAATTCCCTAGTTCTGTTTTGAACACATTTAATGATATGTTTTTTTTTTTGATGGATTAGAATATATATTTTAAAAATCTCAAAGACTATTTATTATAAAGTTTTAGATTTTTTGTTGTTGTTAGAAATATAGATTTTTTTTCTGTGAATTTGTGTTTTTGCAGATTTCCCATTCATTTCCTATGGTGGTCATTTTTGACCGAAGAGCACAAGTGGGAGTATTTTTTTACGACCACTTAGCATGCTCGAATCATGCCCTCAATTTGTTTGTGTGTTTACATACCTAATGCTAGAAAAGTCACCAAGTTTCATATCATTCTGATGAAGCTGTGATTTTTAAAAATTCCAAACGTGGTTCATAGGTTCAGATTTTCATAGGTGTGTGTGTGTATAAGTGTGCATGTGTGTGTGAGTGGATGTGTCAATATCACACTCTTGATGTTTTAGAGTGTCACCCCTTTACTACTGTGTACTTTTTTTCAGCATTGTGGACGATTTGTAGATTGTACATGCAAATATTCGGTGAATTTTAGTTTTTTTGCCGATTTCCCATTCATTTCCTATGGTCGGTCATTTATGACCGAATACAAAGAATGCTAGTTTTTTTGTTACGACCAATTAGCATGCTCGAATCATGACCCCAATTTTTTTGTGTGTTTACATACATAATGCAAGAAAAGTCACCAAGTTTCATATCATTCCGATGAAGCAGTGATTTTTAACATTTCAAAACAGAGAATTTTCTGGTCAGAAATGACCGAAGAGCACTAGAGGGTTAAACGCGTGCACAGCATATAAATATATTGCTATAAAGCAATAAATTATAAAATACAAATGGTAAATGAGATAAAATACTTACTTTAGGTGTTTCCCTGTAAAAAAGTTTTCTCTCGTCTGTTTCCCTCGTCTGCTTCGGTGTGCGAGTCAAAGAAAATATATTTTCGGTTTTAGGTGCGCACGGACACACACACATCACAGAGACCATCCTAAAACAATATAATGTTATGAACTTGTGATGATACTGTTAATGACACTGTTAATGAGATAAAACACTATCTCGATGTTAACCTTAACGTTACACATTTGCTCAGCATCGCGAGTGAAAGGAAAATGACGTCTGTCAGGCCTGGGGGCGTGCGCATGCTCAGCACGTGCATTTCCTGTATGTACGTAACTACACTCTCTGCCAGAGGGCGCTGTTTTTACTAGCCGTGTTAATACAACACTTTAACTCTTTACTTGTTGACTACTTGAATTAGGATTTTAGGTTTATATGGTGTGGTATGTATAAATAAGTTAAATAAATATGTTCATATCTATATAATTAGAGTGTTTTATACAAATAAGCTGTAGCCTAGATAGTAAATTAAATTTAGTTTACTGCAGTTAAAGAACTAGTCTAAAGTATAATTGGAGTAAAGCCTGCAGAAAATCTAGAGTAGTTGTTTAAATTATTTATATAGCGCTTTTAACAGACCTACGGCCATCCAAAGCGCTTTACATTTTGCCTCACATTCACCCATTCACACACTCATTCACACACCGACGGCGGTGTCAGCCATGCAAGGCGCCATCCAGCTCGTCGGGAGCAGCTGGGGTTAGGTGTCTTGCTCATGGACACCTCGGCACTTGGTCAGGTGGAAGCGGGGATCGAACCACCAACCTTCCGGTTTGTAGACAACCTACATGAACCACTGAGCCACTGCCGCCCTGAATAGTTATAATAGACTTAATTATAAGCAAACGAAAGGAAGAAACGTTTATAATCCCCTGCGAACATGGGTACGACGTGAGTGAAGAGTTGGGGAAAAAAACGAGATGTCCATGTCCATTGGGATAAAATGGACTCCTAGGCCTATTGTTCAAATTCACGGAAAATTGAGTGAGCATATACAGATCGCAAAACAGAATGAAAAAGTGCTATCTGACCATTATTTCCTTTCTAGGCTAAACAAAGCGCTTCACTCCTGTGGTAATATTCACGTGAAACACCATTCACATACAAAACACTGGGTTAGTAAAATAACGAAGGTATTTTTTTTAAAGTAGAAAATAGTTTTTATGTAAAGAGATATATTAAAATAAAAAGAGCTCAACTCTTAATGGAAGGAACCTATTTTTTCCCCCTCACGTGCAACCTAGCGGATGAATCATTATTTGGGTAAGTAAAAATAACGAAATGATGGTTTTAAGAGAATAGTATGTAAAGGTATATAGTATATTATCTACCTATTTACCTAATTCCGGTTCTTCAAAGCTAAAGGATTCAGTGTATTTTCGTTTTGTCATCTTAATTTGGTAATTATTTAAGTGAAAAATATTTAGTGTAGGCCTATTTTATTAATTTTATTTATATTTTTTCTGATCTATAGATCTATAGGCTGTTTGCACGGTAAAATAAAATACATTTTGGCTGCTGTCTGTAGATTCCTTCCTGCACAACTCGTATTCTCTCGGATGTTTCATATGCAAATGTTTTAACAGCGGCTGTTGTTTAGGGTCCTTGTCATCACGAGACAAATCGGCATTGCAAATTGAACGCGTAGCTCAACTTGAATCGCCTTCTTTTGACTTAAAGTATACTGCCACGTTTTCTGTTTATGAGTTCCATTTTCACTTTCAACAGCGGCGTCATTACGTTTGACCAGCGGGGCGCGCATAGTGCAAGCCTAGGGTTCGGGTTCGGTGGAAATAAATTCTGAGGTTCGGCAGAAACCGAACCCAGTCAAAAAGCCCAATATTCGGCCGAATCCGAACCCGAACCCTGGATTCGGTGCATCCCTAGTATAAATGTAGGCTATTCTTAATCAATGGTCTTTGTAGCGGTCTCATCTTGTGCGCTTTCTTTCCCAAGCGCAGCTGCATATAACATTCCTGAGGTAAATAAAGTAAAATATAAAAAATGACAGCCCTCAGCTGCTTCTCAACACTTTTAATTGGTTTACATATTCATAAAATATAATATACGAATGTAACAGTTATTGCCATAACCATTCATAAATACTCTAGTTTGTATAATAACTATGAATATTCAAATGCATATGTAAACTCCTCCATCGCAGAGCTGTTTAAAAACTCTTCCAACCAATGGCTCTGCACCATCATTAGTTCAGACAGGTGATGCGACGCGCAATGACAGTTGGGTGTTTTTCACTCTCCACTTCCTGTGAAGTGATGTATCAATGTTCCCTTCTTCCCTACGCCATTCACAGTACCCTTCGGACTGAACATGTTCGCTCCCTTTGGATTGGAATCTCACTTAAGATGGCGGAATACCCTCTGAAGTCCACTTCGCAGTCCACTTACGGTCGAATGGAACGCACATATAATATGTGATAGAGACAGGTTCCTCCTAATCTCTAACCGTTTATCATCATAATCTCCTGTGGATGGGTCTGATATGTTTTGTTGTCTGCGCCGACTCGCTTATATGATCCGCGCTGCTCTCTCGTGTCTCTAGTCAACGGCCCTGGTCTAGACTATGTGTGTGTGCTGCGGCAGTGCGCGTGAAACTAACGTGAAACCAGACTTCATTCGCCTCAACTGAAAGCATATTTACACTGTCTGAATTGTTTCCTATCGCATGTATAGTGCGCTATGTGCCTTTCACCATGTAGAAAATAGTAAATGTGTAAACAGCTGACCAATGAGATCATGATGTCATCAAAATCTGTTTCATTTTAAAAGAAGTGAGAGACTGTAAGTTTTGAATGCTTAAATCTCCTAAATGTGAATGTTGTCATTGTTTTGGAACACACCAGCTTATTCCTAACCTTAAGGCTAAGGATAGTCATACTAAAAGCCAAAAAACTTCCATTTTGATTTCCTTTAAGTTATGAACAAAAAACGCCATGTGAAATCTACATTTGTTTTCAGTTATCAACAAAACAGAAGCATGTTGGAGGCATGATTTGAACGTGTAAAGTCTCTGATTTTGAATGCAAAAAGAATTATGTGCTAACTACTTGGTTTCAGTTACTATTGGCTCAAAGCGAGACGGGAGTCCTTAGCAACGCATATTTCTTAAAAAAAATTTGACCATATTGTTTTATACATATTTATACGTATTGTTGGCTATTGCTACAAATATACCTTATGACTGATTTTGTGGTCCAGGGTCACAATTATGTTTAGTTAGACATAATCAGTAGATATCAAATGATCTGTAGCAATGCAATACTATCACAAAAAAAAAGATCCAATAGAAGGCACAGCATCGTTTTTTAATCTCATTCTGATCTGATCGACCTGCTTTGTTTACAAAATAATCTGTGGTGAAATGAAGCGATCAAACGGACAATAGCTAACCCAAGTGAGCTGGAACTTCATTAAAAATAATGTTCAACCGCATTCCTAATATTGGAATCCAAAGGAAGCTTACTGACTGTGTTCTAGGGATGGGTGATATCTTATCGTTTTCAATATACCGGTAAAAATTCTCCCCACGATAAGAATTTGTCTTCCCGCGATAATAACGATAAAGCCTAGTTGATGGCGCGACCCATCCGCACAGTGACGCCACTGGCCGTCTCTTGATGCCCTAAGCGTTATTACTTTATGATGGCCGCAGTGGCTGCGCTCGTCAATTTGTATAGCTGAACGGGGGTTGGAGAGAGAATTTTCTTGTGGTGCCCCCCGCAGCACTCGGTGCCCTAAGCGCCGCGCAATGGGAGCGGCGGCACTGAATCCGCATCTCACGTGCAGAGCAAAAACAACTATGGCGGAAGCTGTGGAAGAGTTAATAGCTAAACGAGGGGCTACCTGAGGGCAATCTGAACCTGTACATACAGATGTACTTTCAGTCGCTGAGCACTTGGACTGAGCGCTTAAGAGATTCGCTCTGTCTCAATCGATAGGTAAAGCATTTCAGTTTATCTCAATGAATGCGCAGTGCATTTGACGCTCAGTAAACACTAGTGTGAGGCGCGCGACTGAGAGCGCTCAGTGTTTCACACACACTCAAAGAGAGAGCGAGAGAGTCTTATACCACACAGAATTGACGTGCTACATGTAAACAATATCCTTTGTTGTATTTTCCTGCAAAATGATGGCGTTTATTTGGAATTATTCAGCCTTTCATGAACAGGAAGAAACTAATGCACAAAAGGGAATCTCATTGGCTGGCATGGACCTAATGATTTCAGCAAATCAGTTTGAATGAGCGCTGACAACGTGATTAATATTCATAAACCCAGAAGCTCATTATTCCTTAGTGCAGTTTATTTTTATTAGTAGAAGAATTCGTGGTATTATCTTATCAACTCAAATTACTGAAGTTCTATCATTTAATCATTATTTTCAACTTTTTTGTAAACTGAAGACAATTTTGGGATAATTACTTTTGCTGTCTCTGCTATTTTTACCACTGTTTACACCATGAGTGTATGAATAAATACAGAATCGGTTTACATGTAAAACTTGTCATTGATTTGAATTATTATTGTTTGTATTGTGTGATGTTTTTCAGCACAGTTGCACTATTTAAACATTACCTGCACTTTTACAGAAGACAATTATATCTGCAACTTTTCCATTTCTGAAAAGGCTGGTGTGGAATTTTACAAAAAAAAAAATTATATATATATGTATATATTATGTATTATAGGAGCCTATTTGATGACATGTACGTTTTACTTTAGATCATTGTTTGTTTTTCTGAGACTCTCAAGAATGCATGCAGCTCTCACTTGTATCCAAAAACATGGGGAATGATACTACATTTATCGTCATTGATATCGTTATCGCAATAAATACTAGAAAATATCGGGATACATTTTTAAGTCCATATCGCCCATCCCTACTGTGTTCTTCCACAACCAGGCACTGAACAGTATTTTGTCATCTTCAACGGCATGTTTATTGCTTGGTAGCTCGATCCGTTTTAGCACCATGTAGGCCTATGTTATTTATTACATGTCATGCGCAAATTGGTGGGCGGGGCTACAAAATTAATCATTGAGGCAGCGTTTTGCTGCTCTCTGACGTCACAAGGAGGCAAATTTGCAGATCTCTCGTTTGATGAGCCAGCTGTCAATAAAAGCTTTTATTTGACTAACAAGGAAGTTCTCAGCTTCAAAACTTATATTATGATATGATATTCTTATATTATGATGCCCTTATATATATATATATATATATATATATATATATATATATATATATATATATATATATATATATATATATATATATATATATATATATTGGGGCATCATAATATATTTAAAAAATATATTAATATTGATAATAAAAGTTGATTTCTCAATTCATGACCACTTTAAAGAAGGGTTTTGCCTGTACACCCTCTGTGTCATAGATGGACATGGTCAATTAGTTAAACATGGTTAAACATACTTGCTGTAATAAGTTACATTACATTCAGTGGTTGTAGTATTTGGATGCTTTAGGCAAACTTAACACTAGCTATGTTTCCATCCAAAGTTACGAATGTAACTTATGCGCAAAATTGCAATATCGCATAAAACATTTGCGAATAAAGCATCGTTTCCATCCAGTGAGTCGAAGAGAACATAATCGTCACTTCCTGATAAACTACCATTAAAAATCACTAAGAAACATAGGAGAAGCCACCATATAATAATTTCCGTATATAATAAATGATTTGTGTCTCAGAGAAACTTGTACATCTCAATAAACTTGTTGTCGTGCTTTCAGAGGCAGATGCTGCTGTTTGAGAATGCAGTTCTATAAGACAGTTGTAGTAGTAGGGAAATATACCGAACAGACTTCTGAATCACCAAAACAGCCTTTCAGATGCTTTGCAAAGATTTTTCCACTGGTTAGTAAATTTATGCTGTTACATCGCAAAAGTCACATTATTTTTTTAATGCGCATCAAGGAATTTATTTTGTAAATGCGTTTCCATCATAGTTTATACGCATTTTTCGCATCGGATAGAAAATCTATCCGACTCAAACGAGCGTATACGTTTTTTATGCAATTTTTTTTTTATTTATGCGCATCGTGGCGTTTCCATTCAACATTTTTTGATGTGATATCCCAAAATGCGCATACAAATAGGTGGATGGAAACATAACTGAATGAAATATGTTACAATAAAATAACAAAAATATAAAAGTGCCATTGTTTTATGGATGGGAAATGGCTAGTTCTGATAAAATGTCTAGCAGCAGGTACTTACAGATGATGTGCAGGTACCTTGAAAAATGTCCAGCACTATAGTGAATTTTATATTGATTTATATTAGTCTGTGAAAAGAGCTCTTATAGTTTGCAAACTTTCCTTCAACTTTTAATTGTTTTGTAGAATTTGGAACATGCATATTTTCAAGTGAATGAATTATTTCTTGAAAAGAAAAGAATGGATGAATGCCAGCACTAACTGCACAGTGCACAATAGATACATTATTTTAGATTGGGCCCATAATCTTGGCACACTAGCAATTTTCAGCACTTTTAGTCCAGATCTACCTTCAGGCAGGTCACTAACAGATTGGAGTCATTGTTGTAATGGTGTTGATGCATTAGTTTACAGCACCAATGCATAGAGTGATCCATCATGTATGTCACTTGACTGATTCGTGAGATTGCTAGTGCTTTCTTGAGGATCAGTGCCCTTCCCAAGAGGTCAGAATTTACCATAATCATCTTTTGTTAGACCAGATATATGTGTGCAAATTAATGGCTGTCCACCAAAATTATGTTGCCCATTAATGAAGAATTGTGCTAATGCTCCAAATGGTGACTACAGTTGCCAACTTCAATTTGGAAAAGTAAGGGACAGATACCCAAAAAGCCCAGAGGACAAAGATGCGCTCTTAGACAAACAATGCACTCATTAACAAGTTCAGGAGTTACCCACTGATGGTATGTCTCCCATTCAAACCTGTATCTCAACAGCCTCTAGCATTTCTCAGACTTGAAATGGAACTATATTTTCTATGTGCAGAGTGAGATATAGACAGAGAAAAACATGAGCATAAATGATGAACAAACTGTTACAGTGGCAGCAGTTACCAAAAAAATGTCATGCATCCACACCACTAAGTGTCAGTATAAAGTTCAAAATCTACTAGTAGAACAAATAGGTATCAACATAACATAAATACAAACTAAAGAAACTGACTTTTAAGGGTTATTTATGCTCTTCCGAAAGCTTAAGTTCATCTTTTTTATTATTTATTTTTTTGCAAGAGATGCCATTCATGTAAAATACACCATCTATGGCTGTTGAACCATCTATGGCTTTAACACTTTTTTAGGTCAACTTATTAATTTATAGTCTACTAAACATGAGTAAGAGATATTGTAGCATACATTTCCTGAAGAAGTTGACTGATAGATACAGTATATAAACTTTGCAAGTTTGTGGTGAAGCCAAGGCCAATGAGGTTTGGTTTCCCATTCAGCTCAATGGCAGTTGCTCACCCTGAAAGTACACAACCTCATAGCCCCTTAAAGTGTGTCTTAATCTGCTCCTTAGTTCAGTTGTCAGTGAACTGGTCAAGGGTTATATAGTGATAATGTTGATAAATATCAGCTGGTACAGTATCGGATGTTTTTGAGCAAATCACCTGAGCTGTTCAATACATATCTGACAAATCACTCGGAAGAAGGGATGCACCGAATCCAGATTATTGGGGTTTGGCCGAATACCGAATCTACTGGTTGAGATTCTGCCGAAACCAAACACAGAATCCTACTCCCATTCTCAGGCCATTATCACAGTAAACACATTAATGAAGTAAACAATGTCCTCAGCAGTGTAGGGATGCTCATATTGACCGTTTAACCGTTAACCGAAAGTAAGCACTTTGACCGATTAATACTGTTATCAGTTAAACGGTTTAAAGGTTTTTTTTAAACGCTTTTTTGTTTGTTTGTTTGTTTGCTGCATGGTTAAAGAAAAATATGCTGTATTTGTTCACTCACGGAGTGCATCGACACGTGCAACCACATGTCTAACCAGACATATTTCGCAAAATGAAGCAATGGGAAAGAAGAAGCCTACTGTGTGGGACCATTTCAAAAGAAAGGGCGACGAAGTTACTTGCAAAATATGCTACGCAGTATTAAAATACAGCAGTAGTACAAGCTTCTGACTGGTGCAAAGCAAATGAAAGGTGCTGGCCACTCTAGCGAGGCTTTATCTCTGTGTTCCCGGGCCACCAGTGCCATCTGAAGCCTTGTTTAAGGCTTTTCGTAGTGTGGTTTTTGTAGTTTACTAAAGTAAACATTGTCATGTATGTTCTTCTCGCCACTGTTTCCTGATGGTTTATAGAACAATTAGGCGACTCCGAGTTGCCCTCTGTTGTTTCAAAGAACAACACAACGACGAGCGCAGAAGGCGCGCGCGCAGTCAGCAGAGGCTTGCGCTGTGGAGACAGACGAAAGTATAAACAAGGCTTGAGAGGGTGTTTTCTGCCGCAGGTTTAACTGTCAACGGGCTGCGCTCCAGACTTACCCCACATCACATGTTCCTTTAAAAAAAAAAAACACACACACACACACATACAAGGTGTGGATTGGGGTAGGCCAGCTATTTTTATTTGAAGAAAACTATTCCGGTTCTTCAAAGCTTCAAACGGATTCAGTGTATTTTAATTTTTTCATCTTAATTTGGTAATTATTTAAGTGAAAAATATTTAGTGTAGGCCTATTTATTTTATGCTTTCTATTTATATGTTATCTTATATGTGTGCTGCAGTTTTCACAGTAAAATAAACCCGTGAAAAAAAAGAAAAAGAAAAATTTTACGGGTCACAGACACTCCTTAATCGTCATTTTAATTAATGCCAATTCAATATTATAATCTTGTCAGTTAACAGTTAATAATCGGATAATGAGTAGCGGTTGTCGGTTGGGAAAATTAACTGAAATGAGTATTCCTATAGTGTATTTTTAATTTAATTTAATTTTAATTAAGAATAGGCAACATTATACCAGGATGACTGTCCTTCCTTTGCCGTACCTGAAGTTGGTGCATTTTGGCGGCTGTCTGTAGATTCCTTCATGCACAACTTGCATTCTTTCGGATGTTTCATACGCAAATATTTTAACAGTGGCTATTGTTTAAGGTCCTTGCCACCACGAGACAAATCGGCATTGCAAATTGAACATGTAGCTCGACTTGAATCGCCTTCTTTTGACGGAAAGTACTGCATGTTTTCTGTTTACGAGTTCCATTTTCACTTTCTCACAGCCTACTGCATTCGAACTGTCCACCTAGTAAACACGTTCCCATAATCAACGGTGGCGTCATTACGTTTGACAGGCGGAGCATGTGTAGTGCAAGCCTAGGGTTTGGTTCGGTGGAAAATAATTCTAAGGTTCAGCAGAAACCGAACCCTGTCAATATTCGGCCGAGTCCGAAACCGAAACCTAGATTCGGTGCATCCCTACTCTGAAGCCAAAGGAAAACAACAGAAGAGAGTGGATCCTCTACACAAGCTTCGAATACAACGACAACAACAAAACATGCAAATCTCACTCAGCCAAAATGATATGGTTGGGCTATAGCAGTTACTTCCTGGTTCCCAAGAAGGGTGGGGGGTTGTGTCCAATCTTAGATCTTCGAGGCTTAAACCGTACAGTTAAAGCACTCAAGTTCAAGATGTTGAACGTGTCACAATTTCAACATTATGTTTCGTTCAGCACGATCGATCTGAAGGATGCATGTGTTCACATTTAAATATTGCCACAACACAGGAAGTTCCTGAGGTTCGCTCTTGGGGGCAAAAGCTTACCAATTTCGGGTTTTTCCATTCGGCTAGCCTTGTAATCGCACGTATATGAAATGCATGGATGCAGTACAGGCTCCATTAGGATTCCGGTGCATTCACATTTTGAATTACATAGATGATTGCTAATATTAGCACAATCACGAGAGATGGCGCTTCAACAGAGATCTAGTTTCTCTAGGGTTGAGACTCAACACCAAGAAAAGTTTTCTTTCTCCTGCCCAGAGAACAACTTATCTAGGGTTTGTTTGGTTTTCGGTCACAAGGTGGGCACAACCTGTTTCCTGCTCTAACTGAGACCATTCAGTATACCCTGAGCAAAGTCAGAGGAGGGGCCTTCTGTCTCAGGGGCTTTCTGGCTGCACTTTCGGCTTGCCATGCCTTGATTGACGAGGTGCTGCTCGGGAGACATCCTCTGCTCGCTCGCTTCATTCGTGGGGCCAGACGACTAAGGCCCCTTTTAAGAACCAAGATCCCTTGAGGGTCTGTTTGAGACCCCCTTTGAACCTCTGGAGTCAGCGTCTGATAAACTTCTGACCCTAAAGACGTTTTTTTCTTATGGCTATAACTTCTTTAAAGAGAATTGGGGATATGCAGGCTCTTTCAATATTGCCATCCTGCTTAGACTTTGCCCCCAGGCTTGGTGAAAATTATTTTGCATTTTCATCCTGACTACCTGCCTAAGGTTCCTTTCTCGACTGTACATCCTGTCACTCTTGAAACATTCTGCCCTCCACCTTTCGAGATGCCGGATCAGGAGAGACTTCATAAACTGTGTCCAGTCTGTGCTGTTCAGGCCTACGTCCACCGCAATAGCCAGTGGCGTAAGTCGGAGCAACTGTTTGTTTGTCATGGGGGCCGTAACAGAGATTGTGCCACAACCAAACAATCCATGTCACATTGGGTCAGGGAAGCTATTGTTCTTGCCTATGAGGCGCGCGGTCAAGCTTCGCCAATAGGTTTAAGGGCTCACTCCACCAGGGGGGTCGCTTCCTCTACTGCATTAGCAAGGGGTGCCCCCTTAAAAAGTGTTTGTGATGTGGCAGGTTGGTCCTCTCCGCACACATTCATAAGGTTTGATAGTTTGGATGCTCATGCCACTCCGGGCTCTCACGTCCTTGAGTCGACATTGCAAGCTAATGTCTGAGGCTTCTTGCATTCTTGTGCACACCTGCACAACTGAAAGGGGTCCAGACACCATCAAGCACTGCAACGTGGGTGTTCTCGTTCCCCATGGCGCTAATTCAGCACAGCATTAAGTGTACCTTTTGAAAGGGAACGGTTCGGGTTACTTGACTGTAACCCTGTTCTGATAAAGCGGAACGAGATGCTGCGCTGCATTGCCGTGCTGATGATGTCCCAGGACTGCTCTTCAAACAAAAAAGATCGGAAGTGAAACAGCTGGGCTCATCTATTTATAGCCTTGTGCAGCAGGTGCGCTGATGACGTCACCAGCCGAGGCTATAAATACTTCCGGGTCAATTTCATTGACGTGTTAGACACACTATTCACAGCTGGTCACGATAAGACATTCCCCATGGCGCTAATCCAGCGCAGCATCTCGTTCTGCTTTATCAGGGAACAAGGTTACAGTCAAGTAACCCAAACCGTTTTCCTTTGCAAAGCAGATCGTGCTTGTTTGCAAAATGCTGGATATGTTTGTTTAATTATGGCACAGAATTCACTCCATATGTCCGGGTGTAATATATCTCTCACCCAAATAGGGGCAAATTTGACAAGCTATAATACATTATCTGTGGGGTATTTTGAGCTGAAACTTCAGACACATTCTGGCGACACCAGAGATTTATATTACATCTTGTGAAAAGGGGCATAATATGTCCCCTTTAACTTGGGTTAATATAAATAATATCCAAGCTTTCAAGAGCCCTACAAAAATCCTTCACATCTAAAGTATAACATACAGACATACAGTAAGCAATTTACAGTATATGTTGCTTGCAAATAATTTCATTTATTCCAAATGCAAGGGTGCTTTTAAATGGTGTTGATATCTTGAGAACTGAGCCCTTGGGTGGAGCAGTGTGACAAAGGCAGTTTGGCGGACTAGGGCTGTGCAATTAATCATATTTCGATTTCGATTTTGGCTTCCAACGATTATGAAAACAGGATAATTGAGGTAAAATGATTATTGTGTCGCTGCCACATCCATCCAGTGCACTTTCCTTTCCTTCACAGCGGTGCGCTTTCATTCCTCCATAAGCCAAACTTAACATCCATAAGTCGTTCCGAATAACATCTGTATAAGTGAGTGATGTAAAATGCAGTCTATTGTTGCTAAACTGTGGGACGTGATTGATATTAAACAGTGTTATTAAAAGTGCATTAAGCCGTGAAAAAGACGCCGTTCACTAGGCGGCCACCTGTGTGCACGCTCCGAGACGGGACGGAACGCGCATATCGAAGGATACCGTGGGCTTCAGATACACGCCTAAATGGTCAAATAGCCTGCACACAAAAATATGTTGAAATGCCGTTTTGGTAGGTATCCTCATAAACACAGGCGGTTATGTCTTAGGTGAATGTAAACATTTTAGAAAGAGTGTTTGTGCAATCGTGATTATGATTTTTGCCATAATCGAGCAGCTCTAAAGTACCACATTTCCCTGATGTATTGTCCATGAATTACATTATTTACAAAAAAAAAACTGTCAATAGCTGCAAAATAAAATAAAGCGACAGAAGTCAAATTATCTAAATTGAGATAAATGCTTTGTTTCCCAAAATTCAGCTGTAAATGTGAGCAACATTATAAGTAGCTGTGTCCGTGTTGACTCTACTTAGGGTTATTGGGCTTCTGAGCCCCTGAGCAATTAACAAAGTTATATGCTCCAATGAGTCATCTTTCTCTCCATTACCTGTGTCCAAATGGGTTTACTTTTACAGAAAATCAAGCATGCCTTCAAATCACATGCCAATTGTAAAACATGGTGGTGCATCTGTAATGGAGTGGGCAGCTATCCTGTAGGAGTCATCAGGTGTGATGTTTGCTCTAATGGCCTAGGAATATTAGACCTTTCGGGAACAGGAACAGAAAGGGCTTTCATGAACAGCAGTATGAAGTCAATAGACTTCTATAGCAATAACAGGACTGTTATACCTATATTGGTAGTTTTTTTTTGTTTGTTTGTTTGTTTGTTTTTTTTCAAAAGAGAGCCTAACAACTTCCTTCTTAAAGAGCTTTCTTGTTTTCAGTCATTGTCTTTGTGCTCATCTATATGCTAATGTACAGCACAATTGCAGATGTTAAACTGTACAGCATTTCTCCTCTGG